>NC_061115.1:180141804-180502039 GCF_002878395.1 Capsicum annuum | reverse complement strand
CTCATAACTTTTACAAGCTCCTCTAATTTCTCTTTTTCCTTACCTTTCCTTTTTCTTTGCATAGACAACCCAAAGACATGTCATCATTATCAGCCTCCTCATCCTCCATAGAAGGTTGTACGAAAGAATCAAGATTTTCTACAAACTTAAAAGTTGTGTCAAATTAGAGGAGAGGTGTATCACTAACTACATTCTTATCCATCTATGTAGAAACTTCTCGAGGATTATTTGCCAGTAACATCAAGTTTTCAGCAACCAAATCTTTCCCTACCAAAACACTACTAGAGGGGTTTAATTTTTCTACTGGGAGATCTTTACTAAATATTTGAGCAAAGATTGGATTAAATTCTATAGGGGTAGGGTAACAAGGTTCTTTTGGGTTCTCAGAACGGGGATCTACTTCTGGGGTTTCTATGGGAATATCAATTGTAGGAAATTCAATTTCAATTGGTAAACCAAATGCTTCATTGCCATTGAAAACTGTAGCCTTTTTAGGGATTGGCTCTGGAGTTTTAGAAGTTTTTTTGCATGGTGGGCTTTACCATGGACACTAATGGTAAATAAGGAACACTAGGTGGGTTTTTAGTAAAGGGTGAAGGAGATGAAATAGTTTCTAAATCCTTTGTGGGGCTTAAGAAGGAGATCTTGTCTGCCATTTTATGTTTTGAAGAATTTTTTAGACAAGTAAAGACAATTTTGGAAAGAAGAGTTTGGATTTTGAGAGAAGGTTTTAGAGCTAATTTTGGAAATAATAAGAAAAGGGGTAGGATTTGATTTTGTTTTAAGGAAGGAAAAAGGTGCAATCATTTAGAGTTAAAGGGAATGGGACATGTCTGGTTCCAATAGGTGCAACCTTTCATTTTCTCAGAGATTTGATAGCTTTTAGATAGGTAAGAAAGGACATGGCTTTTCAAACTGATTTTTATGCAATTTTTAAGACACGCATAAATGATACTAACCTGCGAGATGGTACCAGGTCCCTCCCTTGCTTGAAGGAACTTTTAGTTGATGTCTCTCATCTTCTCTTCTTTAAGAGTTGCTCACCATGCATATATACCTACCGAAGGTATAGTATTGAGTTAGACCAAAATGCATAATTTAAAATAAGGATACCTGCCACCTAATAGTAGCTAAAGAAATTGAAGAATTTGATTTACTTAGGTAGGTTGATTCATCTTAATCAATCCCAACCTTATCCCATTCTTAACAAATTGTTCCTTATGAAGATGTCAGCCACTTGGTTTTCTGTCTTACAAAACTTTATACAAATAGCTCTGTTCTCAATATTGTCTCTCAAGAAATAATACCTTATATAAAGGTGCTTTGTTCTCTTATGCTGCACAGGGTTTTTTGCAATATTTAGAGCACTATTATTATCAACATTGTCTCTCAAGAAACAATACCTTATATAAAGGTGCTTTGTTCTCTTATGCTGGACAGGGTTTTTTGCAATATTTAGAGCACTAGTATTATCACACATTAATGGAATGGTGTCAGAGAAAATCCTAAAATCCTTCAGTTCTTACTTTATCCATAGTAATGAGCACAATAGGAAGTTGTTGCTACATATTCAACTTCAGTAGTAGTAAGAGAAATTAAATTTTGCTTCTTAGATCCCCAAGAAATGGGTGATGATCCAAGGAAATGAGCCATTTATAAGGTACATAGTTAACATAAGCATACCCCACCGGATCAGAATTGTCTCTAGATGGATAAAATAGGATCAGGTCCCATGTCTCTGTTAAATATCTAAGAATTCTCTTAGTTTCTTTCAAATGAGACTCTTTTGGACATGCCTGAAATCTAGCACACATACCTACACTAAATATATATCAGGACTGCTAGTAGTAACATAGCAAGGATCTAATAATCCCTCTACACATAGTTTTATTAACTGAGGGACTAGGTGCATCAGTACCTATTTTTGAGCTAGTCCCAATGGGAGTATCAATAGGCTTGGCATCCACCATATTGTATTTCTTCATCAGCTTCTTAATATATTTTTCTTTACAAACCATTGATCCCTAGGAAGTTTGTTTAATCTGCAGCCCTAGGAAGAAGCTCAACTCACCCATCATGCTCATTTCAAATTCACTTCTCAATAATTTAGCAAAATTTTCACATAAGGATTCAAAGGTTGCTCCAGAAATAATGTCATCAACATAAATCGACAATATCAACAACCTATTTCCTCCAGTCTTAAGAAATAGGTTGTTGTTAATTTTCCCTCTCTTAAAATCATTTTCTAGAAAAAACTTTGACAGTCTCTGATACCAAGCTCTTGGTGCGTCCTTCAACCCATATAGAGTTTTATCCAGTTTTTGCATATGATGTGGAAAGTCAACATCCTTAAACCCTGGACGTTGCTTGACATATACTTCTTTCTTCAAGTTTTTATTTAGAAAAAGCACTCTTTATATCCATTAGAAAAAGTTTAAAACCCATATAGGCTGCAAAAACAATAAGAATCCTAATTGCTTCCATTCTTGTAATTGGAGAAAAGGTTTCATCCTAGTCAATTCTTTCATCCTGATAGTATCCTTGTACAATAAGACTTGCTTTGTTTATTGATACTTCCATGTTCAACTTGCTTGTTTCTGTGCACCCATTTTGTCCCAATAATAGTTTTGTTAGTAGGCCTGGGGACCAGGTGCCAGACTTTTTTCCTTTCAAATTGCTAAAGTTTTTTCTACATAGAATTAATCTAGTCAATATTTTAAGGGATTTATTTACATTTTTAGGCTTAATTTGGGACAAAAAGGCTGAGAATACCATAAAGTTCCTTGCTTGTGCCCTTGTTTGCATCCCAAATTCAAGTAGAGAGGTTAAATTTTCAAGGGGGTGAGATGACTTGTGCTTCCAATTTGATCTCTTTGATGGAGGTCTGCTGGGACTAGGTCCTTGAGTATTTTGGTCAGGTTCTTCTTTATCTTCCTCATCTATATTAGGATTCAGCAATTGAGAACCTGATTCCTTACCTCATTCTTTGTAATACCCTATATTATTCTTGGCTTGATTCGGCTCTTAGTTGCATGAATAAGAGGTTTAAGTCTTAAAAATTTCACTAAGTGTTGGGTACTTTGTCATTTTCAAGTCATCTAAACTTCAAGGATTTTTACTTTGGTTTTCCTGACCCCGAGACATTAGTTTTAGAGTTAATTCATATTCACGGATGTAAAAAATATGCCCCGGATGAGTTTTGGATTTTTTAAACAAGGTTTGGAGCATGTTTGGATCATGAAACTAGTGGGTCACCGTGATAAGCCTGTGTCAGGGCATTAGTCCCGACCTCATACTGATTGCGTTGCTGTGAGAGATTCTTTTAACCGCAATAAGGCTAGTCACGGTGAGGATGTTGTGTCTAGTTCTTGATTAAATAATTGAGGGGAAATTGGGTCCTTCCCCCCAACCCAAATAATCTATAACATAACTTAGGGCATTATTTGCCCTTCTTCAAAAAATCACTCTAAAGAAAACCCTTCTCTTTCCCCAAGAACAAATTCAATTACTTTTTCCTTAGGTAATCAAGAATTCAAGCTCCCCAAGTTCAATAACCTTTAATAAAGCATCAAGAATAGGGTTTCCTTCCTAAGTTAAGAATCTTAAGGTGTGGGGGATGTTTATCCATGGGTCCCTTTCACCCATGGAGCCCAAAAACCCTCTTTTGGTTTAATTTATGAGTTTATACATGTTCAAGGTGAAATAAATCTATGAATCTTTTGTTAATTCAATTACAAGTTATGGTTATAAGTGTTTTTAGGTGGAATGAGTCATATCATGTTTTGAGTGTTGCAATTCCTATGTCTTGTTCAACTGATATCAAGATAAATCCCTAAATTATGAATTTAGCCATGTGATCATGTTGTGACCTCATGTTTAAGATATTTCCATTTTACAATTCATGCTTCTCACATGTTTGATGAAATGTCGATGTTTTGGATCTTTGAACAATGATTTCCTACTATAGTTTTAACCTTTAATATTATGTTATGATTACTCAGTGATAGCGGGTTATGAACACTCGATACATATGTGTCTACTTATAATTTAGATCTTACAAGTAATGATTTTAGTTAAACCATGAATATAACCATTTATTCAGTTGTTGTGATCTAATTATGATGAGCAATGTTAGTGTTGTGCGTAATTAAATTTGGCTTAGCTCAGAGTCAGTGCCAGTTCAGTATCAGTGCCAGTTCAGTTAGGAGTAGGATTTACCACCGAGCAAACCCAGGGATAGGCGCTCACCTGCCAGTAAATGGTGCGATCCTTAGTAGTAATCCTTGAGTTCTAGAACTACGTAGTCAGCATAGTCTTGAGATGTGTTCCTTCTAGTTGAAGGTTTACACATATATCATGAGAGCACCTGCCAGTAGAGGGTGACTCCTTAGTCCTTTGGGACATTAGACTTGTGGATCCACATCATTATGTAGTGTTAGTACCCGTGGTAAGGTACAAATACCTTTCTAACTAGGGTTACAAATTGGACCCCAATTAGCTCAAATTGGGGCATGTCGGTTACATGATACCTCCCATAGTCTCAGTATAGTTTTCAACATATCTCAGCTCAGGTTTGCTTGACCAAGTGTACAGATTTTAAGTTACATAGTTTTTAGTCTTTCAAATTTGAAATTAATAATAAAAAATATTTATACTTAGTCTTGCATTCTCAGATATTTCAGGTTCATACATTCATGCTCAGTTATTTTATGCATTTCATCCCGTCCTCATCTTATATACCAGTATATTCAAAGTACTAATCGTAAAGTTTTCTTTGTGCTATGTTGTCTTATAACATAGGTTCGGATGCTCATCTTCTCAACCATTCTTAGATAGCTCAACGCCACTCAGCAATAGTAGTGGTGAGTCTTTATACATCGAGGACATGATATGTTTATCTCAGTTATTTCAGTACTTTTTTATTTTTAGTCAGTTGGGGTTAGTTGGGGTTTTTTCCCATCAATTCCTTATGATTTTTAGAGTCTTTCAGCCAATCAGTTAGACAGTTAGTCATTTATTTTAGTATTAAGAGATTACAGTACATGTTCACAAAGAAAAATCTGAATCTTTGTCAGAGAAGGTGGCTTGAGTTGTTAAAAGATTATGATTTGAGTGTGTTGTATCATCCAAGTAAGACTAATATAGTGGTAGATTCCCTTAGAAGGTTGTCTATGGGTATTGTTGCTCATGTTGAGGAGGATAAGAAAAAGTTAGTTCATGAGGTTCATCAGCTAGCTAGATTAGGTGTCCAATTGGTTGATTCAACTGAAGGTGTCTATGGGTTAAGAATGGGTCACAATCTTCATTGGTTGCCGAAATGAAAGAAAAGCAAGATAGGGATCCTAGTTTGGTTAAACTGGAGGGGGCAGTTAGAAATCAGAAAGTAGAGGCTTTCTTCTAAGGGGGAGATTGTGTGCTTCGTTGTTAGGGCAGGTTATGTGTTTTATGTGTTAATGGTTTGAGTCAATGCATACTTGCAAAAGAACATGGTGCAAGATATAATATTCACCCACGAGCCACTGAGATATACCACGATTTGCTAGAAATCTATTGGTGGAGTGGTATAAAAAATGATATTGCAAAGTTTGTGGCTAAGTGTACAAATTGTTAGCAGGTTAAAGTTAAGCACAAAAGGCCTAGTGTTACATTGTAAGATATTAGCATTCCTACTTAGAAGTGGGAAGTGGTGAACATAGATTTTATGATAAGGTTGCCTCGTACGCATTGTCAGCATGATTTGATATGGGTCATTATGGATATAATGGTCAAGTCATCTCATTTCTTGCTAGTTCATACTTCGTACTAAGCTGAGGATTATGCCAGGATTTATATTAGGGGCTTTATATTAGGGAGTTTGTTAAGTTGCACGGGATTCCATTGTCCATCATTTTAGATAGAGCTACTCAGTTTACTTCTTACTTTTGGAAGGCCTTTCAGATGGGTCTTGGTACCCAAGTTCACTTCAGTACAACTTTTCATCCTTAGATAGATGGTCAGACAGAGAGGACCATTTAAACCTTAAAAAACATATCGAGGGCATGCGCTATTGACTTCAGAGGTAGTTGGGATGACCACTTACCTTTGATTAAGTTTGCGTATAACAATAGTTATCACTCCAGTATTCAGATGGCTCTATTTGAGGATCTTCATGGGATGAGATATAGGTCTTTTTTTAGTTGGTTTAAGTCAGGTGAAGCTGCTCTGATAGGGCCAGATGATGTGTTTGATGTGATGGGGAAGGTTCAGTTGATTTGGAAGAGGCTGAAGACAACCCAAAGACCCCAGAAATCTTATGCAACTGTGAAAACAAGAGATCCTGAGTTTGATGTTGGTGACTTGATTTATTTGAAGATTTTGCCAATGAAAAGAGTGAAGAGATTTGGCGAGAAAGGGAAATTCAGTCTCCTCTATGTTGGCCCATATAGAATATTGAATCATTTTAGGAAGGCAGCTTATGAACTAGAGTGTCCTACAGATTTGGCATCAGTACATCCAGTATTTCATGCTTCCTTGTTAAAGAAATGTATTGGTAATTCAGCTATAGTTGTTCCTTTAGAAGATATGGATGTGAAGGATAGCCTTTCCTACGAAGAAGTCCCAGTTGAGATCCTTGATTTTCATATTCGCAGGCTAAGGAATAAATAAGATCCCTTGGTTAAGGTCTTTTGGCCGAATCAGCCTATTATGGGAGGTACTTGGGAAGTAGAAGCAGATATGCGATCCAAATATACTCATCTTTTCTCCCAAACTCAGATTTAGATTGAGGTAATGATTTTTCTTTAGATTAATTCTTTTTCGTTCTCTATTCCAGCTATGTAACCATTCTCATGTCATTGCATGCATTCGCGAAACCAGTTCAATTCATGTATCATGTTTTAGATTCAGTTGTGTAATTAGTTTCCAAGTCATTCATGTTTAGTATATGATCTCAGTTGCCTTAGTACAGTACTCTCAGTCTAACCAATAACATTCGAGGATGAATGTTTCCAAGGGAGAGATATTGTAATACCCCATATTATTCTTGGCTTGATTCAACTCTTAGTTGTATGAGTAAGGGGCTAAGGCCTGAATTTCACTAAGTGTTGGGGACTTAGTCATTTTCAAGACCCCTAGAATTTGAGGATTTTTACTTTGGTCTTCATTACCCCGAGAAGTTTGTTTTTAAGTTAATACATGTTCAGGGATATAAAAAGTATGCTTCGGAGGAGTTTTAGATTTTTCAAGCGAGGTTTGGGGCATGTTTGGAAGACAAACCATTGGGTCACCATAATAAGCCCGTGTCGCGGCATTAGTCCCGACCTCATGCTGACCATGTCGCAGTGAGGGATTCCTTAAACAACATAAGGCAAGTTGTGGTGACGATGTTGCATCTAGTTCTTGATTTAATTGATTGGGCGGTAATTGGGTCTTTCCCCCCTCAACCCAAATCATCCATAGCATGAATTAGGGGATCTTTTAGGGAATTATTTGCCTTCTTCTCAAAATCACTCTCAAGAAAACCGTTCTTTTTCCCAAAGAACAAATTCAATTCCTTTTCCCCCAAGTAATCAAAAATTCAAGCTCCCCAAGTTCAAGAACTTTCAATAAAGCATCAAGAATAGGATTTTCTTCCCAAGTTAAGAAGGTTAAGGTATGTGGGATGTTCATCCATGTGTCCCTTTCACCCATGGATCCTAAAAGCCCTCTTTTGGTTTAATTTATGAGTTTATACATGTTCAAGGTGAAATAAATTCATTATTTTTTTGTTAATTCAATTATAAGTTGTGGTTATAAGTGTTTTCAAGTGGAATGAGTCATATCATATTTTGAATGTTGCAATTTGCATGTCTTGTTCAAGTGATTTAATGATAAATCCCTAAATTATGAATTTAGCCAAGTAATCATGTTGTTACCTCATGTTTAAGACATTCCTATGTTCCAATTCATACTTTTCACATGTTTGATGAAATGTCTATGTTTAGGGTTTTTGAACAATGACTCCCTACTACAGTTTTAAGCTTTAACGTTGTGTTATGATAATTCAGTGTTAGCAGGTTATAAACACTCGATACCTACGTGTCTAATTACAGTTCAAATCTTCCAAGTAATGATTTCAGTTAAAACATTAGTATTACTATTTATTTATTTGTTATGATCAGATCATGATGAGTAATGTCAGTGTTATGTTTAGTTAAATTTAGGCCAGTTTAGTATCAGTGTCAGTTCAGTTAGGAGCAACATTTAGCACTGTGTAAACCTAGGGATGGGGGCTCACCTGCCAGTAGAGGTTGCGACCTTTAGTAGCAATCCATGAGCTCCAGAACTATGTAACCAACATAGGTTTAAGATGTCTTCCTGCTAGTTGAGGGTTGACACATATCTCATGAGAGCACCTACCAGTAGAGGGTGACTCCTTAGTCCTTTGGGACATCAGCCTTATGGATCCACATGGTTAGCCAGTGTTTGTACCCTTGGCAAGGTACTGACACCCTTTCAACTAGGGTTACAAGTTGGACCCCGATTAGCTCAGATTGGGGCATGTTGGTTACTTGATACCTCCCACAGACTTAGTACAGTATTCAACATATCTCAACTCAGGTTTGCTTGACCAAGTGTATAGATTTTTAATTATTCAGTTATACTGTTTTCAGTCTTTCAAATTTTAGATTATTGCAGAATTATATTTATACTTGGTCGTGCATTCTCAGATATTTCATGTTCATGTATTCATGCTCATTTATTTCATGTATTTCAGCCAGTCCTCATCTCATTTACCAATACATTCAACATACTAATCGCATACTTTTCTTTATACTATCTTGTCTTATAACATAGGTTCGAACGTACAGTTTTCTGACCATTCTTTTACAGGTCAGCGTTACTCAGAAACAGTAGTGGTCAGTCCTCATCCATAGAGGACATGATATGTTTATCTCAGTTATTTCTGTACTTCTATATTTTTAGTCAGTCAAAGTTAGTTGGGGGTTTGTCCCATCAAATCCTCATGATGTTTAGAGGCTTTCAAACAATCAATTAGTCAGTCAGTTATTTCAATATTAACAATTATTTCAGATAGATAGTGTGGTTGCTAGTATTTTATTAGATATTTTAGATATGCTTTGCTTTGTATTCTAGTATTCAATTTTATAGCACCTTATCAGGGCATCTTCTGCTCATGTATTACATTACAATATTACTCATTGCTCATAGCAGGTACCAGTTCAGGGGTTAGCTTATGGTCACTTGTAACCATAAGCACTGTTTTCGCGACATTGGGGGTAGCCTCGGGTCATGACAAAACTTGGTATCATAGCCTAAGGTTTTAAAATGTCCTAGGGATACTGAAAGATGTGTTAAGTAGAGTTTTATGCATGGATGTGAAGCGCTCCACACTTATGGACAAGAGGCTATGAGATATTTTTAGGAAAGTTTCCCTTCTTTCAGTATTTATGTAGTGCGAAAGAGCATGAGCTCAATGTAATTCCTATTTCTAACTCATCCTTCATTTTGTTTACAAACAATGCCTCCCAGAACGAACAACAGAAAAAGGAACGGGGGTCAGCCTGTACCACCACCTATTAAGGAAGATCCCCTGAAAAAGCATGTCTCTCACGCCGAATTCAGGGCTGTTTTCACTACCTTAGTACACTCCATAGCTACCCAGAATATCCAGCAGGCTATTGCTCCATCCAATCTAATGGAAAACATATCTACAGTTAGGATTCAAGATTTCACTCTAATGAATCCCCTTTTATTTTTAGGATCCAAATCTGAAGGGGATCCGCAGGAGTTTCTGGATATAGTAATAAAATTAATAGATATCATGGGTGTCACTTTGAGTGAGAGTGAAAAGTTGGTTGCATATTAGTTTTAGGATGTATTTCACACCTATTTTAAGTAGTGGAAGGAGGACTGAGGTTGGAGGCAGGGCCTGTTGAGTGGGAGAAGTTTGCCAAGACTTTCTTAGATAGGTTTTTTACATTAGAGTTGAGAAAAGTTGAGATGAAGAAGTTCATTAATTTGACACAAGGTAGTATGAGTGTGAAGGAGTACACTTTCAAGTTCATTCAGTTGGCGAGGTATGCTCCTATTGGCGAGGTATGCTCCTACTATGGTGGCAGATAATAGGACTAGAATTAGTAAGTTTGTATCTTGTGTAGTTGATAGTGTGGTCAAGGAGTGAAGGATCTCCATGTTGATTAAATAGATGGACTTATCTAGACTTATGGTTAAAGCTCAGCAAATTAAGGAGGATAAGCATAATGACAGAGAGAGAGAGAGAACAAGAGGGATAGAATAGGTAGTTTCAATTTTTCTCAGCCATGGTCAGAAGGTGGTAACCGTTCTTAGTTTCATCAGATATTTTCAGCCCTAACACCATCTTCAGCTAGTGCACCAGTGTCTAAGTTCAGGCAAGATAGTCGATATAGGGCACCAGGCTCTAAGTCCCAGGATAGTGTGAACAACGATCACACTAATCCACTTTGCCAAAGATGTGGTAGAAATTATCAGGGTGAGTGTAGGGCTGGTAGTGATGTATGCTTTAAATGTAGCAAGCCAGGCACAAAGTTAGGGATTTCCCAAGGAATGGTCAGCAGGGTCAGTCCAATCATTCTTTAGCTCCAGCGAGTCGGCTAAACCAACAGGGTACCACTTCTAGTGCAACCAGTAAGTAACGCCAGAATAGATTATTTTCACTCCAGGCTTGGTATGATCATAAAAGTTCTCCTAATGTTGTTACGGGTATGTTACAGGTTTTTCATCTTCATGTTTATGCATTGTCAGATCCCATAGCTTCACTTTCTTTTATGACTCCTTACATAGCCGTCAATTTTGTTGTCAATCATGAAATGTTAGTAGAGCCTTTCTAAGTGTCTACCCCAGTAGGTAAATTTATTTTAGCTAGACGAGTATACAGAAACTACCCAATCGTAGTATCTCAGAAAATCACCTTAGTTGATCTGGTGGGGTTAGATATGACTGATTTCGATGTCATTCTCAACATAGATTTGCTCCACTCATGCTATGCCTCAATTAAATGTAGAAATAGAGTCATTCAGTTTTAGTTTACCAATGAACCAGTCATTGAATAGAGAGGTAGTACTCAGTGCTTAGGGGTCAGTTTATTTCATACCTTAAAGTAAGAAATATGATATCTAAAGGGAGTGCTTACCATCTTGTCCTAGTCAAGGAATCAAACTCTGAGGCTTCTAGTATTGAGTCAGTTTTAGTAGTAAGGGAATTTCTAGATGTGTTCCCTAAAGATCTTCCTAGAGTTCATCTCGAAAGGGAAATTAACTTTGGAATAGATCTCCTTCCAAATACCCAACCTATCTTTATTCCACCTTACAGAATAGCTCCAGCTGAGCTTAAGGAATTGAAGGGACAGTTAAAAGATCTCTTAGATAAGGGCTTCATCAGGCCTAGTATTTCTCTGTAAAGAACTCCAATCTTGTTCATGCATAAGAAAGACAATTCTCTCAGAATGTGCATCGATTACCATCAGTTGAACAAAGTCACAATCAAGAATAAGTATCCACTCCCTAGAATTGATGACTTGTTCGACCAACTTCAAGGTGCCAATTATTTCTATAAGATAGATCTCAGATTCGGCTATCATCAGCTTAAAGTCAGAGAATGTTACATTCAAAACATAGCCTTTAGAACTCGGTATGGTCACTTTTAATTACTAGTTATGTATTTTGGACAAATGAATGCCCCTGCAACTTTCATGGACTTGATGAATAGGGCGTTCAAATAGTACTTGGACATGTTCGTTATAGTCCTCATTGATGATATTCTTGTCTATTTCCGTAGTGAGAATGAGCATTTAGACCATCAGAGAATTGTGTTGTAGACCCTTAGAGCTTATCAATTATTTGCCAAGTTCAGTAAGTGTGAATTTGGCTAACATCGATAGTTTTCCTTGGCCATATTATTTCAGTCGATGGCATTCGAGTTGACCCTCAAAAGACCATAGTAGTGAGGAATTGGCCTAGACCTATCTCTCCATCAAATATTTGGATTTTCTTGGGTTTGACTAGCTATTACAGATGGTTAGTTTAAGGTTTTTATTTTATTGCATTCCCCATGTCTCGATTGACTCAGAAGAAGGTAAAATTTCAATGGTTAAATTCCTGGGAGAAAAGTTTTTAGGAGTTAAAGACTGAACTCACTTCTGCCATAGTCTTGATTTTGCTAGATGGTTCTGATGTATTTGTAGCTTACTGTCATGCTTCTAGAGTTAGTCTTGATTGTGTTTTGATACAGAGAGGTAAGGTCATATCTTGCGCCTCTAGACAACTTACACCCCATGAAAAATTATCCTACCCATGATCTTTAGTTGGCAGCAGTTGTTTTTACCTTAAGAATTTTGAGGCACTATCTTTATGGGGTTTATGTTGATGTGTTCAATGACTATAAGAATTTACAGTACGAGTTCATGCAGAAAGATCTGAATCTTTGTCAGAGGTGGTGGCTTGAGTTATTAAAAGATTATGATTTTTGTGTTGTATCATCCGAGCAAAACCAATGTAGTGGCAGATGCCCTTAGCTGGTAGTCTATGGGTAGTGTTGTTCATGTTGAAGAGGATAAAAAGAAGTTAGTTCATGAAGTTCATCAGCTTTTTAGATTAGGTGTTCGGTTGGTTGATTAAGCTAAAGGTGGTATATGGGTTTAGAAAGGGTCAGAATCTTCATTAGTTGCCGAAGTGAAAGAAAACCAAGATAGGGATCCTAGTTTGGTTAAGTTAAAAGAGGTAGTTAGAAATCAGAAAGTAGAGGTTTTCTCCTAAGGAGAAGATGGTGCGCTTTGTTGTTAGGGCAGGTTATGTGATTTGTTTGTTGATGGTTTGAGTCAACGCATACTTGTAGAAGCACATGGTGCACGATATTCTATTCACCCAGGAGCCACTAAGATATACCATGATTGGCTAGAAATCTATTGGTGGAGTGGTATGAAAAATGATACTCAGAGTTTGTGGCAAAGTGTCCAAATTATTAGCAGGTTAAAGTTGATCACAAAAGGCGTAGTGGTACATTGCAAGAGTTTAGCATCCCTACTTGGAAGTGGGAAGTAGTGAACATGGATTTTGTGATAGGGTTGCCTCATACACGTCGTCAGCATGATTCAATATGGTTCATTATGGATAGAATGACCAATTCAGCTTATTTCTTACTAGTTAATACTTCGTACTAATCTAAGGATTATGCCAAGATTTATATTAGGGAGTTAGTTAAGTTTCACGGGATTCCATTATCGATCGTTTCAGATAGAGGTACTCAACTTACCTCTCACTTTTGGAAGGCCTTTCAGAAGGGTCTTGGTACCCAAGTTTACCTTAGTGTAACTTTTCATCCCTAAACAGATGGTCAGGTAGAGAGGACCATTCAAACCTTAGAAAACATGTTGATGGCATGTGCTATTGACTTGAGAGGTAGTTGGGATGGCCACTTACCTTTGATTGAGCTTGCGTATAACAATAGTTATTACTTTAGCATTTAGATGGATCCATTTGAGGCTCTTTATGGGAGGAGATGTAGGTTTTATATTGGTTGACTTGAGACAGGTGGGCCAGATGCAGTGTTTGATACGATGGAAAAAGTTCAGTTGACTTGGGAGAGGCTGAAGACAACCCAAAGCTGCCAGAAATCTTATGCAGATGTGAGAAGAAGAGATCCTGAGTTTAATGTTGGTGACTTAGTTTATTTGAAGATTTTACCTATGAAATGAGTGAAGAGATTTGGCAGGAAGGGGAAACTTAGTCTCCGCTATGTTGGACCATATAGAATCTTGAATCATTTTGGGAAGGTAGCTTACGAACTAGAGTTGCTTGCAGATTTGGCATCAGTACATCCAGTATTTCATGTTTCCTTGTTAAAGAAATGTATTGGAAATTTAGTTAAAGTTGTTCTTTTATAAGATATGGTTTGAAAGATAGCCTTTTCTACGAAGAAGTCTCAATTGAGATCCTTAATTTTCAGATTTGTAGGCCAAGGAATAAAGAAGTTACCTTAGTTAAGGTCCTTTGGAGGAATCAGTCTGTTGAGGGAGCTACTTGTGAAGTTGAAGCAGATATGTGAACCAAGTGCCCTCATCTTTCCTCCACAAACTCAGATTCATCTAGAGGTAATGATTTTTCTTTAGATTGATTCTTTTTCCTTCTCTATTCCAGCTATGTAACCATTCTTATGGCATTGCCAGCATTCACAAAACCAGCTCAGTTCATGTATCATGTTTCAGACTTAGTTGTTTAATCAGTTTCCAAGTCATTCATGTTCAGTATATGATCTCAGTTGCCTTAGTATAGTACTCTCAGTCTAACCAATAACATTTGAGGAAGAATGCCCCCAAGGGGGAGATATTGTAATACTCCATATTATTCTTGGCTCGATTCAACTCTTAGTTGAATGAGTAAGGAGCTAAGGCTTGAAAATTTCACCAAGTGTTGGGGACTTAGTCATTTTCAAGAGCCCTAGACTTTGAGGATTTTTACTTTGGTCTTTCCGACCTTGAGACTTTAGTGTTTGGGTTAATTCATGTTCAGGGTTGTAAAAAGTATGCTTCGGAGGAGTTTCAGATTTTTCGAGCAAGGTTTGGGGCATGTTTGAAACACCACTACCAAAATGGTCAAAAAGCGATGCAAAAAAAAAAGCGACGAACTGTGTCGCTTTAAAAAGTGATGAGAACAGCGACACTCTCCATCGCATTTTTAGTTAAATTTTAATTTTAATTTATATTTTATTAAAATCGATGGCCAACGTCTTAATATCCGTGGCTTTTCTTCGCGGATTATAGTGCCAACTAATTTAAAAATAATTTATAATTTTTTTAATAAATGCGACGGATAGCGTCGTAATTTATTTTAAAATAATAAGAATAATTTTTTTGAAAAGCGATTTAGTCCGTCGATTTTTAAATTTGATTTTTATTTTTATTAAATGCGACGGACAACGTCGCTATAATTTTTATTTTATACAATATTAATTCTAGAAAAGTGACGTTGTCTGTCGCAATTTGTAATTATTTTTCATTTTTCTTTATTTTTTTACAAATAGCGACGGATAGTGTCGCTTTTGTTAAAACTAAATAAAAAATAATTTTTTGAAAAGCGAATTTGTTTGTTGCTTTTTAAATTTAATTTTTATTTTTGATTATTTATATTAAAAGCAACGAACAACGTCATTATAATTTTTATCTTTTAAAATATTAATTCTAGAAAAATGACGTTGTCCGTTGCAATTTATAATTTTTATTTTTTTTATTTTTTACAAAAGCGACGGACATCATCGCTTTTATTAAAATTAAATAAAAATTAATTTTTTGAAAAATGACGTTGTCCGTCGGTTTTTAAATTTTATTTTTATTTATTTTTATTAAAATCGACGGACAACGTCGCTATAATTTTTTATTTTTAAAATATTAATTATATAAAAATGATGTTATTCGTCGTAATTTTTAATTATTTTTTTCGTATTTTTTACAAAAAGCGACGAACAATGCCGCTTTTGTCAAAAATAAATAAAAATTAACTTTATAAAAACGACACTGCCTGTCGACATTTGATATTTTTAATTTACTATTAAATAAATAATTTTTATATTTAAAAAAATTTAAAATGTATGCGATTATATATTGAATACATTGATATCATACGATCGATTGATCAAGAAAATAATATACTATTCAAGTTATCATATAATAAAATATGCTAAATTAAACGATCATTTATCATTGTATATATGAAATATGTTGTTTTACTAGGTAATATACATGTGTATGTGATGTATCTAGTACATATTATGAAGTTGATAATCAATCAACTATATATATTGAATACATTGGTATCTTATGATCGATTGATCAAGGTAATAATATACTGTTGAAGTTATAATATATTAATGTAAGATAAATTAAACGATAATTCGTCATAGTATATATGAAATACATTATATTACGAGGTAATATACTCGTGTATGTGATGTATATAGTACATATTACAGAGTTGATAGTCAATCAACTATATATATGTATACGTATCTCTCGCATAATGATGTACATAGTAGTTAAAAAGTAGCTAACTGAATCTATATATCCAAATATTTTGAATAATACGTTAACATCATGTGATCGAGGTAATAATACACTATTGAAGTTATAATAATAATGCTAATTAACTGACAATTCATCAGATTAATACGTTGTATTAACCTAATCGAAATCTCCAATTCAATCTTTTTTAACCCAATTTCTAATCCCAATTTAACTCATCTCCTCAATTTTAATCTCAACCCTTCATCATATTTGATCAACGATCAATATTAAATCAACTTTCACCATTTTTTTTCTTGAAATTGGATTGCTTTAGAATATTTTTCTTGAACTAAGGGTCTATTGGAAACAACCTATCTACCTTAGCGGTAAGGTCTGCATACACTGTAACCTCCATATGGCTAATTTATGGGACTAAATTAAATTAGTTGTGTTGACACCTAATTTTGACCTCACGATACCCCTCTTAAACTGATATTTTGTATAATAATTTTGTGTAACATTAATTCTTACATGCTTAGTTTATTTTAATATCAACGATGTCTTACTATTTTCCTCGTCATTTCCACTAATTATTAGCCATTTTTTCATTCAATTGATAACGAGTATAGCCAAATTGATACCAATTTTGAATACAAATTGAAAGTCAATTTTTGACCCTTTTAAAAATAATTTTAATCTCAATCATTGATCTAATCTGATCCAACAACTGAAATCAAGTTTCCTCTTCTTTTCTCTTAAACCTAAATTCCCCAAACCGTAGCCTCATTCTTTCCAAAACAACCGGAAGGCCCTTTATTTTTTCTCTCTCTATTCTTCTTCTCTCTAAACTAGCGGTTGCCGTCATCTCCATGCCATCGCTGCCTCCATGATGCCTCCAAAGCTAGCTACCTATACACCATCATCTCTCCATTGTCTCTCTCTAGCAAGTACAACAACACACCCAACTGATGACCCCACGCTTCAACCGCCGCTGCCCTTCGAATTTGCTCTATGACGTTAGGTTTCAGCCATCCCACTGGCGAAGCATCGATGCAATGAAAACCAACACTGCCATCCACTTAAGATGGCGGTTTACACCTATTGGAACGCCTTGTTCTCCACCACCAACCACGTCAAATCCCTTTTGAAGGCTTTACGATGTTGTCAATGACAAACACTGCTAAGGTAAAAGGGGTTGAACTATTACCAGAAAAAATTGGTCAAAGAATTTGAGGTAGCATGGGGAGGACCTAAATTGATTAGATGTGTTGTTTTCAAGGCTTTTATGCTTGTTGGTAAGGTGAAAATATGAAAAATTAAGTGAGTTTTAGTTGTTTATTACTGGTACAAGACTAAGGCGTGATTGTTATTGTTGATTACTGGTTGTTTATGTACAATGAGGGTATGGTGTGAGATTAATAAAATACGTAATGATTTATATAGCCTATCCTAACTTGTTTGGAATTAAGACGTTATTATTTTTGTTGAATTACTAGTTCAGAACTAAATATCCAACAGTGTGTTCGATTGGGGATTTTTATTGAATTACTAGTTCAATTGGAATACTCCAATGCATGTATGGTATATTAGGCCCAATTTTACAAGTTTCATATTTCACATGTGAAACTTAAGATAGACTTAAAATTTTGCTTATGAATTTTTATTTTTTTCTAATGGTCAAGTGTAGTGTTTTGAAATGTGAACAGGTGACTTCAAAATGATCAAGTGTAGTCACTTGAGAAGTGGTTTAGTGACTTGAAAATGATTTAGTATGTTTTGAAAATGATTAAGTAGAGTGACTTGAAATGTCAATTAGCTATTTGAAAATGGTTTGAGTGTAGTGACTTGCAATGTGAATAAGTTATTTTAAAATTGTTTGGTGTAGTGACTTGAAAATGATTAAGTGTAGTTACTTGGAATTACAAACTTGTGACTTGAAAATGGTTAAGTGTAGTTACTTGAAATTGTGAACTTGTGACTTGAAAATGGTTAAGTGTAGTCACTAGAAATGTGTACTAATAACTTAAAAATAATAAATTATAATTACTTGAAAATGATAAAGTATAGTGACTTGAAATGTGAATTAGTTAATTGTAAATAGTTAAGTGTAGTGATTTAAAATGTGCACTAGTGACTTGAAAATATTATAAGTGTAGTGACTTACAATGTGAATTAGTTATTTGAAAATGGTTAAGTGTAGTGACTTGAAGTGTGTAGTAGTGATTTCAAAATGGTTAAGAGTAGTTACTTGAAATGTGAATTAGTTACTTGAAAATGGTTAAGTGTAGTTACTTGAAAATGTATACTTGTGACTTTAAAATGGTTAAGTGTAGTAACTTGAAAAGTATACTAGTGACTTGAAAATAGTTAAGTGTAGTTACTTGAAAATGGTTAAGTATAGTGACTTGAAATGTGTACTAGTGACTTGAAATTATGAACTTGTGACTTGAAAATAATTAAATGTAGTGTCTTAAAATGTATACTAGTGACTTTAAAGTGATTGTGTAGTGACTTGAAATGTGTATTAGTGACTTGAAAATAGTTAAGCGTAGTTACTTAAAAATGGTTAAGTGTAGTGACTTGAAATGTGTACTAGTGACTTGAAAATGGTTAAGTGTAGTTACTTGAAAGAGGTTAAGTATAGTTATTTGAAATGTGAAATAGTTACTTGAAAATGGTTAAGAATAGTTATTTAAAATGTGAAGTAGTTACTTGAAAATGGTTTAGTGACTTGAAATGTGAATTAATTATTTAAAAATTGTCAAGTGTAGTGATTTGCAATGTGAATTAGTTATTTAAAAATGGTCAAGTGCAGTGACTTGAAATGTCTACTAGTTATTTGAAAATGGTTAAGTGTAGTGACTTGAAATGTGTACTGGTGACTTGAAAATGGTTGTTTAGTTACTTGAAAATGGTTAAGTATAGTGACTTGAAATGTCAATTAGCTATTTAAAAATGGTTTGAGTGTAGTGACTTGAAATGTGTACTAGTGACTTGAAATGATAAGTTATTTAAAATTTATTAATTGTAGTAATTTGAAAATGATTTACGTGTAGTGACTTGCAATGTGAGTTTGTTATTTGAAAATGATTAAGCGTAGTGACTTGAAGTGCGTAGTAGTGACTTGAAAATAATTAAGTGTAGTTATTTGAAATGTGAATTAGTTACTTTAAAATGATTAAGTATAGTGAAATAAAATGCCAATTAGATATTTGAAAATGGTTTGAGTGTAGTGACTTGAAATGTGTACTAGTAACTTGAAAATGGTTTAGTGCAGTTACTTGAAAGGCGAACTTGTGTTTTGAAATTGGTAAAGTGTGATCACTTGAAAATGTGAATTCATGACTTGAATATGGTTAGGTTTAGTCACTTGAAATGTGAAATAGAGAGTTGAAAATGGCTAAGTGTAGTATTTTGAAATGTGTACCAGTGACTTTAAAATAATCAAGTATAGTCACTTGAGAAGTCGATTAGTGACTTAAAAATGGTTTAGTGTAGTTACTTGAAAGGTGAACTTGTGTTTTGAAAATAGTAAAGTGTAATCACTTGAAAAATATGAATTCATGACTTGAAATTGGTTTAATGTTAGCATTTGAAATGTGAATTCATGACTTAAACATGGTTAGGTTTAGTCACTTGAAAGGTGAATTAGAGAGTTGAAAATGGTTAAGTGTAGTGTTTTCAAAATGGTTAAGTATAGTGACTTGAAATGTCAATTATGTATTTGAAAATGGTTTGATTATAGTGATTTGAAATGTGAATAAGTTATTTGAAAATTATCAAGTGTAGTGACTTAAAAATGGATTAGTTTAGTTACTTGAAATTGCAAACTTGTGACTTGAAAATGGTTTAGTTACTTGAAATTGTGAACTAGTGACCTGAAAATGGTTAAGTGTTGTTACTTGAATTGTGTACTACTAACTTTAAAATAATAAAGTATAATCACTTGAAAATGATTAAGTATATTGACTTGAAATGTGTATTAGTTAATTGAAAATAGTTAAATGTAGTGATTTGAAATGTGTACTAGTGACTTGAAAATGTTTTAAGTGTAGTAAGTTGCACTGTGAATTAGTTATTTGAGAACGGTTAAGTGTAAGTTACTTAAAATTGTGAACTAGTTACTTGAAAATGGTTAAGTGTAGTTACTTGAAATGTGAATTAGTTACATGAAAATGGTTAAGTATAGTGAAATAAAATGTCAATTAGATATTTTAAAATGGTTTGAGTGTAGTGACTTGAAATGTGTACTAGTAACTTGAAAATTGTAAGTGTAGTCACATGAAATATGAACTAATAATTTGATTTTTATATATTTTGATGTAAAGTTGCATACAGATGACATCCGGTGGTGTCAGTTATTGGCTTCATTCTGATAAGAGTTTGAAGTCAAATGCTAAAAAGAAATCTAGGACGCCTATAAACTTTAGGATTGTTTAAGTGTTTTAGTTGTTGTTGGATTATTTATTAAGTGTTTTGGATTTTGGATTTATTTAAGTGTTGTTGATTTGAATTGCTTAAATTCTTTGATAATATAGTGTGTTGTATGGTTATTTTAGAAATATGTGTAGCTTGAGACTGTATATATTAAATTGCATTTTTATTTGGTAGGTGGAATGCAGAAACTGTAGATTTCTGCATCCAAAAAAATGCAGCAAAGCGACGGACAGGGTCCCTTTTATCTGTCGCTTTTCTAAAATACATTTTTAGAAATGCGATACTTTGCGACGCTTTTTAAATTAGTATTTTTTTAAAAATAAAACGACGATGGCGGTCGCTTTTTTATTCATTATGAAGAACAAAAATGATGACCAACGTCGTTTTTTATTCATTATGAAGAACAAAAAGAGATGACCAACGTCGCTTTTTCAATCATTATAAAGAATAAAAACCGACGAACAACGTCACTTTTTTTAAAAATATATTATATTTTTCTCAAATTATGACGGACAGCGTCATTTTTTTAGGAAAAAAATATTTTTTTCAATAAAGTGACGATGTCCATCGTTTTTTGTTCATCATGTGTTCTTCACAAGAAGAACAAAAAATGACGCACAATGTTGCTTTTTCTAAAAAACACTAAAAAAAATTCCTAAATCTGACATGGTCTATCATAATAAAAGCGATGCAGGCCGTCGTTTTCAAAAAAATAACCTTTTTTGCGACGTAAAATAAAGCGACGCTTTTTCATCGCTTTTGTCCAAAAAAGCGATGCTGGTCGTCGCTTTTGGCCAACAAAGCGATGCTGGTCGTCGCTTTTGGGCTTCGCTTTTTGATATTTTCTTAGTAGTGCACGATATCAGTGGGTCACCACAATAAGCCCGTGTTGCGGCATTAGTCCCGATGTCATACTGACCATGTCGTGGTGAGGGATTTCTTCAACATTATAAGGCTAGTCACAGTGAGGATGTTGCGTCTAGTTCTTAATTTAAATAATTGAGGGGAAATTGGGTCTTTTCCCCCTCAAGCCAAATCATCCATAGCACGACTTGGGGTATTTTTTAGGGCATTATTTTCCCTTCTTCTCAAAATCACTCTTAAGAAAATCCTTCTCTTTCCCAAAGAACAAAATCAATTCCTTTTTCCCCAAGTAATAAAGAATTCAAGCTCCCCAAGTTCTAGAACCTTGAATAAAGCATCAACAATAGGGTTTCCTTCCCAAGTTAAGAAGCTTAAGGCATGTCGGATGTTCATCCATGGATCCCTTTCATCCATGGATCCTAAAAATCCTGTTTTGATTTAATTTATGAGTTTATACATGTTCAAGGTTAAATAAATTCATGAATTTTTTGATAATTCAATTACAAGTTATGGTTATAAGTGTTTTCAAGTGAAATGAGTCATATCATGTTTTGAGTGTTACGATTCCCATGTCTTGTTCAAGTGATTTCAGGATAAATCCCAAAATTATGAATTTAGCCATGTAATAATGTTGTGAACTCATGTTTAAGACATTCCCATGTTCCAATTCATACTTTTCACATGTTTGATGAAATGTCTATGTTTGGGGTCTTTGAACAATGACTCCCCTACTACAGATTTAAGCTTTAACATTGTGTTATGATAATTTAGTGTTGGCAGATTATAAACACTCGATACCTACGTGTCTACTTACATTTCAGATCTTCCAAGTAGTGATTTCAATTAAACCATTAATATTACTATTTATTCAGTAGTTATGATCACATCATGATGAGTAATGTCAGTGTTATATTTAGTGAATTTAACTCAGTTCAGTATTAGTATCAGTTCAGTTGGGAGTAGGATTTAGCACTGAGTGAACCTAGGGATGGGGGCGCACCTGCAGTAGAGGGTGCGGCCCTTAGTAGCGATCCCTGAGTTCCAGAATTATGTAGCCAACATAGGTTTAAGATGTCTTTCTTCCCGTTGAGGGTTGACACATATCTCATGAGAGCACCTACCAGTAGAGGGTGCTCCTTAATCCTTTAGGATATCATCCTTATGGATCCACATCGTTAGCTAGTGTTAGTACCCTTAACAAGGTACTGACACCTTTCCAACTAGGTTTACAGGTTGGACCCTGATTAGCTCAGATTGGGGCATGTTGGTTACATGATAACTCCCATAGTCTCAGTACAGTATTCAACGTATCTCAGCTCAGGTTTGCTTGACCAAGGGTACAGATTTTCAATTATTTAGTTATACAATTTTTTGTCTTTCAAATTTTAGATTATTGAAGAAAAATAATTATACTTGGCCTTGCATTCTCAGATATTTCATGTTCATGCATTCATGCTCAGTTATTTTGTGCATTTCAGCCAGTCCTCATCTCATTTACCAGTACATTCAACGTACTGATTGCATACTTTTCTTTGCTCTATGTTTTCTTATAACATAGGTTACGCCGCTCAGTTTTTCGACCATTCTTCGACAGCTCACGGTTACTCAGCAACAGTAGTGGTGAGTCCTCATCCATAGAGGACATGATATGTTTATCTCAGTTATTTCAGTACTTCCTTATTTTTAGTCAGTCGGAGTTAGTCGGGGGTTTGTCCCATCAACTTCTCATGATGTTTAGAGGCTTTCAGACAATCAATTATTTCAGTATTAGAAGTTGTTTCAGATAAATAGTTTGGTTGCTAGTATTTTAAAACAAATCACTTGCAACCAAAAGGTTTGAATTACTGAAATTTTGGCCTTTTGTTAAAAATAAATACATAGGGAGTCTAATTTAGGATAGATCTAATTAGACATCTATTGGTAATATAACATGCAGTGTCGGCAACTTTTGTCCAAAAATCTTTAGAAGACCACCATATTTCAACATAGTCCTTGCAATTTCAAATAATGCCATGTTCTTCTTTTCAACCACTCCATGTTGTTGTTGAGTTATTGGAGTAAAAAAGTTGTGACTAATACCATTTTCAGCATAGAATTTTCAACTTTGGCATTCTCAAACTCTGTTCCATGATTAGGTTTGAACCCTGCTATTTTGTTGTTTAGTTTGACCTAAATTTGCTTAGCGAAGATCACCAGTACTTCATAAGTTTCATCCTTGGTTCTCAAGAACATGTTCCAACTAAATCTGGAATAGTCATCCAAAGTAACAAAAACATATCTCTTTTCTCCTCTACTTTAGACTTTGACAGGTTCATATAGGTCCATGTGTAACAATTCAAGGGGTTTTATGGTGCTTACCTGCTTTTTATGCTTGAAGGATGATCTAGTTTGTTTTTCTTTAACACAAGTATCACAAACCTTGGTATTTGAAAACTGTAGCTTTGGAATACCATAGACCAGGTCCTTTGAAACCAGTTTGTTGAGTAGAAAGGATCTTACATATCCCAACCTTCTGTGCCACAGATTAGCATTGTCACTTTGACCACTTAAGCAGGTCAATTCACAGCCAACCACTAAGTCTAAATTAGCCACATACATGTTTTTGCATCTTTTAGCTTTGAGAATAACTTTCCTAGTCTTCAAGTTAGTTACAGTGCGCCCATCAGATAGAAACTTTACCTTATTTCCTTTATGAAAAATTTGGGATACACTTAGAAACCTGTACTTTAAACTATTTACATAATAAACATCCTCAATATCATAACTTAAGGACTTTCCTATTTTTCCAACACCATGTATGTAACTTTCTTTTCTTTGCCAAAAGAGACACCTCCACCTTGATATACCTTGAGTGAGACAAAATAGTTAGTTCTTCTAGTCATATGCTTAGAGCATCCACTATCCATGAGCCAATTTTGACTACTTTCCATTACTCCCACCTACATGCAAAGATCATTTGTTAGATTTAGGAACCCACTTGAGTTTGAGTTCCCAAAAGAAAGATAGGGGAGTGATCACAGATTTCTTGGTCCATGTACCATTCATAAAAGGAATAATCCCAGAGAACTTGGTGTAAAAAACTTTCTCAAATAAAAAGTCATTAAGAATAATTCTGGTCCCAAGAAAAAGAGTTTCTAACTCACCGCTGTCTTGGGAAAGGCAAAGATTTGCATAGAATGTGCGCACATGTTCCTCATAAACTACCATACCACAAAGATGAAGTGCAAGGGATAAGTCTTGGGATTTGAAAAAGAACTTAAATTGCAAAGATATATCTTTAAATGAGAAAAATTCACAATTCTTTCGGGCACAACTGAGCAATTTTTGAAGGTGGCAATTTTTTTCCGATGCGAAATAGTCCAGAGAAGAGAGACGGGTTTTCTTAAAGAAAGGAATGAGAAGAGGCTTCCTCAGAGGACCCAGAGATAAAAACTGGGTCATGATTGTTAGAATGGCAATTCGAAGGATTTCTTGGAAGATTTTTCATAGATCTTGTTTGGGTCATGGAGGAATGAGAAAAAAAGAGTTTAAAGAGAGTATAAAAAGAGGAGATGGAAGGTGAAAAGGTGAAAGAAGATGAAGTGAGTGAAAGTGACTTATAAAGTGAAAGGAAGCAAAAGGGTAAAGTAAAAGTAATAAATGGGAAAGAGAAAAAAAAGGTGGATAATGCATAAAGAAAGGGCGGATAAAAGGTAATGATGATGAGTTAGAGGGGTAAAAATTATGGAAAAATATTTTATAAAACATTTTTTTACCAAAATAAAGGACAGTACAATCAAATGTCATTAATGTATGTAATACCGAGAACTTTTTTTAAAAATAAAATCTTTCTTCTTATAAGGGTTTAGTAAGAATATTTTTTAAGAATATCTTTCTTCTAATAAGGGTTTAAGAAAAAGTCTCCATTTTTTACATGATCCCAAATAAAATGATGTTTGATGTCTATATGCTTAGTTCTAGAATAATGCATTATAAATTTTGACAGGCTAATTTCACTATTATTATCACACATGATAGGTACAAATTCAAAAGATAAATTAAAGTCAAGTAATTGATGCATAATCCATAGAATTTGAGTACCACTATTTTCAATGACTATGTATTCAGCTTTGGTAGTTGATAGAGCGACTAATGTTTGTTTATTGTTATGCCATGAGATTAAGGCATCACTAGGGATCTGACACGTTCTACTAGTACTCTTTCTATCATTTTTATCACTTGTAAAATCATTATCTGAATAGCCGACTAAATCAAAATTAGAAGAGTAAGGGTACCATAGCCCAATATCTTGAGTCCCAATGGGATAGAAAATAATTTTTTTGATAGCAGTCCGATGGAACTCCTTGGGAGCCGATTGAAACCTTACACATTTACAAATACTAAATATAATGTCTGGTCGGCTTGCAGTCAAGTATATTAGTGATTCAATCATCTCTTTGTATGTTTTTAATCTACTTCTTTTATGGATGTGTCTGAATCTAGATTTGTTGAGGGACTTATCGGAGTTCTGAACACCTTCCTATTTCCATTCCAATTTTTTTGATAAGCTCCTTTGTATTTTGCTTAACTGATAAAGGTAACTATGGGAGTTTTCTTGATTTGTAATCCCAAGAAAAATGTGATTTTCCCCATGAGATTCATTTCAGATTCTCCCTTCAGAAGATTTGTAAAATTCTCGCACAGAGAAGTGTTATCACTATAAAAAATAATGTCATCAACATATATTTGTACAGTGAGAAAACTGTAGTCTAATTTTTGAGTAAAAAGAGTAGTATTTATTTTACATCTTTGAAAATTGTTGTTTAATAGAAAAGTACTCAACCTCTCATAACAAGACTTTGGAGCTTGTTTGAGACCATAAAGTTCTTTTGAGATTTTGAAAAGATGATTAGGATCAGAAGGATTTTCAAAACCAGGAGGTTGTTTGACGAATACCTCTTTATGAATAAAACCATTTAGGAAAGAACTCTTAACATCTATTTGGTATAACTTAAAATCGTTTTAATGTAGCTAATTCCAATAAAATTTGCATCGATTCCAACCTTGCTACAGGATCAAAAGTTTTATTGTACTTAATAGTGTCCTAATGGGAATAGCCTTGAGCTACTAACCTATCCTTATTTTGGTTGACCTTACCTTTATCGTTCAATTCATTTCTACAGATCCATATGGTTTTGACAACTGACCAATTCCTTAGTATTTCAACTAGATTCTAGATTTGATTGCTTTCAAATTGATCTAGTTCTTCCTTTATGGCCTCAATACAAGATTTGTCTTTGAGGGCCTCATTAACCTTCTTAGGTTTAATTTAAGAGACAAGGTCTATTGATGCTTGTTTTCTTAGCGAGGCTCTTATGTACATCTGATTATTTAGATTTCCAATGATAAAATCATTTGGAACGTTTGTGTATGTCTCCATTTTTTTGGAATACTTGTTTTTTATATTTCAATAATAGGAGATGACTCTGGTTGAACCATAGTCGACTCAAAGATCATTGGCTCAGGTGTTATGTCTGGCCTAGCTCTTGATTAAGAATTATTTACCTGTTCTTCATCAAAACTCAAGCTCACAAAAGTAGGGTTAGATTCATCAAATAAAATATGCATAGATTATTCGACACAAAGAGTTCATTTATTATAGGCTCTATAGGCACGACTAGTGGGAGAGTAACCGAGAAAAAATACCATCATCGCTTTGTGGGTCAAACTTTCCTAAGTTATTCTTAACGTTGTTGAGGATGAAGTATTTGCATCCAAAATGATTGAAATAGCTGATATTGGGCTTCCTTCTTCTCCACAGTTCATAAAGAGTCTTTTTTGGATAGGTCTGATGAGACACCTATTGAGAATATGACATGTCATGTTTATTGCCTCTGCCCAGAAGTGATCGGGTTGGTTTTATTCTAGAAGCATAGTTCTCGTTTGGAGAGATCTGTTCTTTTATTATACCACACCATTATATTGAGGAGATTGTGGAGATGAGAAGTTCTGATAATAACCATTTTTTAGCATAGTACTTCTCAAATGCTTTGTTCTAGAATTATCCTCCATGATTTTTATGAACATATGATGAAATATCCTTCTTCTTTTTGTACTTTTCTATAAAAGATATCAAAATTAGCTAATGTTTCATACTTCTGAGCAAGAAAAATTATCCAAGTAAAATGAGAATAATCATCAACAATGACAAATACATATCTTATTCCACTAATACTTATGGTGTTGGTGGGGCCAAATAGATCCGTGTAGATTGTTTGAAAGGGTTTGTTAGTGCTAATAATATTTTTGACTTTAAACGATGTTCAAATCTATTTACCAAGTGGACAAGTATCACAGATATGATCCTTTACAAACTTTAGTTCTGGCAGACCATCCACCAATTCAAGTCTAGAAAGATTTTCAATGGCATGCATGCTAGCATGCCCGAGATTTTTGTTCTACAACTATATTTCATTGGTTTGAACAGTAAGACATTTCATTGTAGCAAAATTATAATTATTTAGAACATAAATATTATCAACACGGTCACTGAGAAGAGAGATATTTCTTTTTTTTCATACTTAATGGAGAAACTCTCAACCCTGAAGGATACTCTAAATCATGGATCACGCAGCTGTCTAATACTCAACAAGTTATGTTTGAGTTCATCTATGAAATATACTTCAATAAGCTCACAGGAGGAGTTGAGCTTCACACAATCAACTTCGATGACTTCAGCTTTGGCATTATCCCCAAATCTAACTGATCCTCCTTCAATTTTATTTAGAGAACAAAAGTTTTCTTTCTTTTGAATCATGTGTCTGGAACATCTTCTATCTATGACCCATAATTCTTTCCTATTGCTCTTGCAGACATATTTCTGCAAAATAAAAAATAATTTTGTTTATGTACCCAAGTGGTCTTGGGTCCTTGAGGGTTAGATGTGATTTCTTTGGGTCTCCAAACCCACATTTCTTTAGACCTCTGTCTACAATTATGTGATTTATGACTTTTTTTACCATGGATATAGTAGACTGGTCAATGAAAAGAAATTTTAGCAGAGTTAAAAGAGTTAGATGAAGAGCTTAATTTAGCTTTAAGAAAATTTGGTTTACAGAACTATGACTTGATGATTTTCTAATGTTTTTTAGCAACATTTTCACATCATCAAGTTCTTCTTCAAGTAAGTCAATTTCAATTTGACTTGCTTAAGGTTCAATTTTCTAGTTTCCTTGTTCTTTTTCAAGTTTTTATTTTTGTAATTCCCTGGGAGTACACCCTGGATGCCACGCGGTGCTTACAGTCATAAGTAACCCCAAGCTAACTCATGAGCTGGTACCTGCTGTGAGCATTAAACAAAGTAATAATAAAAGATACAAATGTGCGAAAAACAAAGTTGGATACGCCATAAGTTTTAAACATCTAAAAATATCTATGAATTAATATCCCTGAAAAATATATATCTGAAAATGATACTGTAAAGACTGACAATAACAATTGATAACTGACTAACAGTCTGAAAATGTCTAAAAGCCTCTAACTGACTAGCTGTGGAGTTAATGGGACAAGTCCCCAACTAACTCCGGGTGACTACTGAATTGAAACACTGAAATAGACATAAACGGACCTCAGAATATGAGGACTCACCGCTGTTGTTAATGCTAGTGCGTTGTGATATCTAGGTGCGGTCGGGAACCTGAGCATCCAAACCTATGATATGAGATATCATAGCACAAGAAATGATTATGCGGTCAGTATTTTGAATGTACTGGTATACTAAATGAGGTTAGGATATTATGCATGGCTCATATGCATAAATAATAACTGACTGAATAAATAGCATGAGATAACTAATGTATAATATACGAGGAAGCAGTAAAATCTAAGAATGCATGACTAAGCATATGACATGATACTGAGATAGTCTATAAACTGAAATACTGATATAAACAACTAATAATTGTATTCCATGGTCAAGCAATCCTGAAACTGGACTCTGAACTGAATACTGGACTGAGACTATGGGAGCTATCATCTAACCGATATACCCTAATAAGAGCTAATTGAGGTCCAACCTATGACCCAGTTGGAAGGATGCCAGTACCGTGCCATGGGTACTAACACTGACTACGTGGATCCATTGAAATTAAGTCATGAAGGACTAAAGAGTCACCCTCTACTGGCCGGTGCTCTAGTGAAATATATGTCAACCCTCAACTGGCATGTTAAAATCTCTAAACTATGCTGGCTATGTAGTTCTAGAACACAGGGACTGCTACTAAAGGTCTCATCCTTAACAGAAAGGTAAGCCCCCATCCCTGGGTTCGTTCAGTTCTGAATACTACTCCTAACTGAACTAACTCAGAATACTGAATTGATTTAAACTTAACTAATAGGATAACTGAATGAACTAATAATACGCAGATATATCTAAAACCATTCTAAAAATACTGAGACTAAGTAAACAATGAAGTTTTTGGGTATTCATAACCTCCAGGACTCGATAACATTACCAGTACAAACATACTAAAGCTTCAAAAGCATGATAAGTAGTCATTGTTCAAAATTCATCTCTTAGGCATTTCATCAAACAGATGGGGGTCAAGAAGTTAAAGAATGGGAATAGTTAAATTAGGGCATAATAACATAATTTCAATACAAAAATCATGGGATAAGGATTTAACATACAAATATCATCCTTCAAAAGGATCAAAGGCTAATTCCTACAAAAACATATGTAAACATGATATAAAAATCAAAATTCATGGAAGTTCATGGATAAAATTCATGAAAACATGTAAAGGTCATAATTTTAAACTTTAAAGCGGATTCTTGGACTCCATGGGTAAAAAGAACTCATGAATAAACATCTAAAATACCTTAACTGATGAATTTTCATGAGTTCTTCGTGAGTTTTTGAAGCTTGAACTTGGATTTGAAGAAGCTAAGATTCTGTTCTTGAGAGAGTTTGTGAAAAGATGAGTGATTTTTCCCTTTTAGGACCTTAATCTCATGTTATGGGTAAGGCAAAGTAATGGGAAAACTACTCAAACCCCCACATACCCAGAATTAAATAAACTAAATGTGGCCAGTGATGTGATAAGAGATGCATTGCATCGCTCAGTCGATGCATTAGGCGACGCACCATGTTGCAACCCACCAACGTGATAAGCTATGTCCTGCGGACATATCGCGCTAGCTCGCTAGTTTAAACATCCAAACAAGCCTCAAACCTCATCCAAAAGATCCAAAATTTATTCGAGACATGCTTTCCACCACCCGAATCATGAATCAACTTAAAAATCAACGTTCTAAGGCTGGAAAGGTCAGAATTAAAATCATCAAAGTTTAAGAGGCTTTGAAAATGACTATGTCTTAACACTTAGTAAAATTTTCTAAGTCTTGGATCCCTTTAGCATGCAAGAGTGAGTTGAAATAAGCTAGGATCTTACGGGATCTTACAATATCTCCCCTTGGGAATATTCATCCTCGAATAAGACTAGTTAAGCTGAGAATTACTGAGGTACTGAGATTAGATATTGAATATGCACAACTAAAACATGATTATATGACTGAGGCTGAACATGGTGCCTGACTGAACTGATTCATGAATGTATGCAATGACATAAATATAATCATATGGCTGGGACTGAAAATGGAAAATAGATAATCTAAAGATAACTGTTACCTTGAGCTGAGTCTGAGTTTGCAAAGAAAAGGTGAGGGTACTTGGTTCGCATATCTGCTTATGCTTCCCAAGTGGCTTCCTCTATGGACTGATTTCGGCAAAGAACTTTGACTAAAAACATATGTCTAAAAATGATACTATAAGGACTAACAATAATAACTGGCAACTGACTAACTTTCTAAAAGCCTCTAACTGACTGACTATGGAATTGATGGGACAAGTCCCCAACTAACTCTGGCTGACTACTGAACTAAAATACTGAAATAGATATAAATAGTCCTCAGATTATGAGGAATCACCACTGCTGGTGGTGGTGGTATGCTGGGATATCTAGGTACGGTTGGGAACTTAAGCGTCGGAATTAAAATCATCAAAGTTTAAGAGGCTTTGGAAATGACTAAGTCTTAACACTTGGTGAAATTTTCTAAGTCTTGGACCCCACTAGCATGCAAGAGTGAGCTGAAATAATCTAGGATCTTACGGGGTGTAACAGTTTTAACTGAGCTTGCTAATTTTTCTTTTCTTGAGCAATTTTATTGAACTCATCAATGATCTTCTGAAACTCATCAGTAATCATATCAAGATTTGACTAAAGGGCATTGCAACTATGATATTTAAAAGGTTTTAGCTCACTGGATTCACCCATTATCACAAAGAACATGTTTGTTATTTCTACATCATCTTCAGTCTCGTCTTTATAACTCCAGGCTCCAGAGTTTTTGTTCTTTTTCGATGATCTTCTGCTTAATTTTGAATGATTTTGTTTTTATGACTTGGTTTCTCACAATGATAGCAATGATCATTGTTCCTTGTGAATTCATTATTTTTGTAGCCTTAAGGTCTCTACTGCCTTTATCTTAAAATTTGCCTTACTCCACGATTTATAAAAGTCACTCCTTCATTGTTGTCTTTGTCTATGTTTTCTTTTTCTCTTAGTGTTATGGAATTGAAGGATATCAACTTTTTCTTCTCTTCCTTGTTATACCTGTTTATGTGATTTTTTTCATAGGGAATAAGGTTAGCTCTTAGTTCGTAAAGGGTTACGTTGTGAAGATCCCCTTTTTCTAAAATGGTAGCTTTGGTTTCTTATACTTTTAGGAGACTCCTTATAAGCTTCTTGACCTGAAGACTATTTGAGTAGATTATCCATAAGGATTTTAGTTCACAAATAATTTTTGCGGAATCATGCAAACATTGAATCCACGCTTTCATTTTCTTCCATTTTGAAAAGCTCATATTCATTGACTAGAGCACTGATCCCTACCTCATTACTTTGGTAGTACCTTCGTAGGTAACTTCTAGTTTGTCCCGTATTTTTTTACCGGTTCACAGGTTGTTATCTTTTTATACTCTACTCCGCTAACTACACAATAAAGTAGGATTATAGTTTTGTATTAGTTTCAGTTACCTTTTGTAGTTTCTTTGTGATTTCAAAGTTTTCAAAGTCGTCCAAGTCAAGACTGCTTGATTCCTTATCCTTTTGTTTATCCTTGTCTTTGAACCCTACTATAGATTTTGTTCTCTTCTTGATGACCATCCAGGCTTGAAAGTCATTTAACTATACAAAGAATTTGAATTTGTTCTTCCAATGTGAGTAGTGTTGTCTATTGAAGTATGGTAGTCTTGTTGATGAGTTTCTATCTTAAAGGAGTGCTCCTGGAATAAGACAGTTGTCTATTTGATCTTTACTCACGTGCGGTTAATCAATATTTTAGTGAGAGCAACTCTGATACCAATTAAAATTCAAGAGGGGGATGAATTGAGAACTTTTCTGAGTCGACTGATCAGCCTTGACAGTGAACTCACCTGCAGGTTTGTATACTAAATAAAATAGAATAAGACTGAAAGCATAAGTAAATAAGTAAAAACACACATCTTTATCCTAGTTTGGATCACTGGTGTGGTGCCTACTCTAGTCCCCTTAGATTACAAGAACTTTCTTTAGAGCTTTCAATGAGAGAATGGGATTACAAAGATGTTGTACAATTTCTGAATCTTATTTTTTTAGTTAGATCTTCTAACACAGCCTCAACTGTATAACTAAGTTAACTCAATCTTTCTCTTTTTATAACTATTATAAATTGAAAATTACCAAGTTTTATGAACACTAAATATTGAGACACACTAAGAGTTTCCTAGGAAGTTGTGAGCTTGTCTTCAATCTTTAATCTTCTTTTTATATCCTTCATCTATCTAGCTTCTTTGATCTAAAATAAAAACGCAAGGGATTTCTTCTCCATCAAGGATTTGAATTGATTCTTTGATTGAGGATTCATATGGTACGTCCATATCATATATGTCCGTATGCATGATATGATCTTCCTTTCTTGGATATAGACTCATAATCATACATGTCCATATCATAGCAGATATGTCCAAGTAGAAGGTGTGATTTTCCTTTCTTCTGTGGTTCCTTGTGAAACCTGCTTTCCATGTTTGTTCTGTAATTGCCTTTAGTACGGTTGAATTCCTTGTAGTTAGGGATCTAATAAGATCTTCTCATAATGCTATTCCAAATCCAGCTTCGACTTCCTTGTAGTTAGGGGGATCTTGTGAGATGCTATTCCAAGTTTAGCTTCAAGGATGATCCTTCTTGCCTTGATTACATCTTTTGTGTATCCTTTATGTTTTCCTTTATTAGTTTGTCATTATTAAAACATATTATGTCAATATAGGAGGCTAACAGAAGGAAGTATAATTTCTTGGTATTCATACAAACTGAGTGAAATATAGGGCACCAGAAGAAAAAAGATCCGGATAGGAGATATCTATTTGTTGAGAATATGTTTAAACATGTTAGCACTCTTATTTTACGTTATGCTTTTCTAGGATTCATCTTTTGGAGATTTCTACATGTGAAATATAGAGAACTTCTTGTACTGTTTATTTATATATTTTTTTTAAAATTAACTTATATAGTATTGGCTGAGATGAGTTTATATGGAGTAACATGGTAAGTGAGGATTCACATAGCCAATCAGGGGTGGATCTATTCATTGTCGTGGGGGTGGCACACCATCTGCAAACTTCGACGGAAGCTCTATGTATATAGGTATATATATATATATATAGTGATATAGTCAAATATTAAATTTGCCACCCATAATACTAAAACACTATTTAGTGCAAGTGGAAAAGCTTCACTTTTATTGCCCATAGGTCGTGTGTTCGATCCCAGTTTACGTCATTTATTTTTTAATACTAATATAGTCAAATATTAAATCGGTCACCCATAATACCAAAGCACTATCTAGTGCAAGTGGTAAAGTGGCACTTTTATTCTCCATAGGTTGTGTGTTCGATCCCGATTTGCAATATTTGTTTTTAAAATTATTTTTTGTGATGCTTTGTTGACTAAAACAGGGTAATTAATAGTAATATTATTGAAAGATCAAGTTTTGTCTTTTTATTATTGTTTTTTTTAATTAATTGGTTGGTTAATTGTCCTATATATCAAAAAATGAATAATTTGATTAATTTAATCGATAAGCAGTGGCGGAGCCAGAATTCAGCGAAGGATGTGAAAATTTTATTCTTAGCTATGTTAAGAGTGTGCAAAATTAAATATACACTCATTATGATTAACATTTAACCTCTATTCACCACATAATTTTTCGACGAAGGGTGTACATCTGACCACTTTTCGTCGAAGGTGACTCCACCCCTATCGATAAGTTTACTTGGCACCCAGAGAGTCTAAATCTTGGATCCGCCTCTGTAGCTAATCCCAACTTATTTGGACAAAGGTGCTTTTATTGACTGTCATTGTATTTTCTATAGACTAATTGTCTGATGTGTAGATATTGGTAATTGTCATTATAATCATTTTGATGTTTAGCGTGAAATTGTTTAATATGTTATAATACTTAACTCTGTGGATGGATGTCAGCTATGTTGTGGTTCCTTGTATTTATAGTTCAGGAGTAATATCTCTTAGCTAAACAAAGTTTCAATGGAAAATCCTTGTATAGAGAGTTGTGCTATAGTTTTCACTATCCTCCCTCTATGAAGAGATGAATGAATTTGTTCATTTTTACCATGTTTCAGTTTGAATTTGGATACCTGTCTTATTCTTATTGTTGCACTGCAGGTCTATGTTGCTAGGACTCTTCAAAAATAAAAAATGTCAGTAGTTGCATTTCGGATTCTCCTAAAGTAGTATACTTTTGGATAATCCAACACGGGTGCAACATTGAAAGTGAAGAGTCCAAACAAATTTCGAAGAGTAGGAACAACTTAGCTGCAGATTATTCATCCAATTCATGATGAAACTTTGTACTTGATCACAGAGCTTAAAAGAAGACTCAATGAAGAATATGGTCATAATATTCTGTTATTTCCTTACCATTTTTTTGCATGACATATTAGGAAATAGTTTCTCAGACTGCACCTTGTAATAGCTGTTCTCTCATATTATATGTTTTGCACTCAATGAACCACGGACTTTTGTTCAAAAATTAGGTGAAGCAGTTTTTATTCCTGATGGATGTCTTCTTCAAACCAAAAATTTAAAGGTATGCAGTAGGTTCATCTTTCTATCCTAAGTGTCCGTGGCTCATTTTTTTCAGCCTTTCTAACATCAATTTTTAATACTCCCTCCATCTCAAAATAAGTATTACCTTTGAAATCCAAGATAAAAATTAGCATGTGTTTTCCAACTATACTCTTGTGTAATATGTGTTTAATAGTGTTCAATTTTCAAAAGACATTTATGGAATGGGGGTAGTTTAATAAACTATGCACTATATTTATTAATATCTTAATAAACATGATTTTTGTTAGTCTGGCACTTAATTTAGAATGAAGGAATTAGTTTTAGGGAAGTCCGGTTGCACAAAATATGATAATTCTCTTTCCTAGCAACCTCTGCTTATAGGCTCCTGTCATAGTCTTTCATATTGCTAATTTAGAAGTATTCTCTTATCCAATTACAACTTCTTGAATGGAACCTTTTCTAATGCTTTGTGCAGTGTGTGAAAAAGATAAAAATAAAATTAGGTATTTCTAACTTGAGTGTCTACAAAAATGGATTTCAACCCGACAACTTTTGGGGCATAGATCAGTGGTGTGGCTACATTTGACGCAGGGGTGGCCATTCGAACACCCTTTGTCGAAAAATTATACTTTGCATATAGAAAATAATTATGTATATAGGTTAAAAACCACTTTTTTAGTTTTGAATATTCTAAGCAAACTTTCTAACTTTGCCACTGGCATTTTGAATATTCTAAGCAAACTTTCTAACTTTGCCACTGACATAAATGCTATTGAGGTATACAAGAAAGCTCTGTACATGCAAACATTTGTCTTTGTTTGTCAGAAATCCTTTTCATATGTTAATATATTTCAACAGAAGTTGTAAAAATCAAATATCTAGTTTGAAATGAATTATGAAATTTTATCAATCATTCAAATATCAGGATAGATAACTATTGTCTTGATTTTCTCAAAGTACGCATCATTTGGTAGTTAGTTGTCTTCTTATGGATGTGTCTCTTCCCGCACATATGTGATTTACATTAATAGGCTTTAGTTTAGTGAACGATAAGTCTAACTAAATCGTAAGCTCAGCTCTTTGATTTCTGGTGTTGTCGTCTTTCTAATCCTACATCAATATTGTTGTTGCTTTTGTTTCACCTAAATATGTTAATGAGTGCATCGATCTGATCAAGGAGTTGTTGGATTTTGTTTGATATAAATTATTAATAGTAAGTATTTTTACAAAAAGTGTCTCTATGAAAACGTGATGACTTTTAGTGAAAGGTTGTCCTTTCATCTTTTAGTTACCTTAGTTCTATTTGGATCCCCATCTCTTTTGATTTCAATGTATTACCGAAAATTTTTACAGAGATCAAGTTTACATTTTTTCCCAATGAATTCTTTTCTTCTCAAAAAAGATCAAGTTACCATCATGTAATTGTCCAAAGTCAAAAGACTATGCAGATCACTTTTTGAATTAAGGCTAATTCAATTTTTAAGTGGTTTAAGTGATTCATATGACTTAGCAAGGAGAAAGATTTTGTTGAAGGGTGTTACACCTATACTTAATCAAGCATATTCCATGATACAGGTAAATAGAGGATGAAATACAATACTTGACTTGTGGAGTTGTTGTTACTGAGAAGAAAGATCCTATCTCAATACAGGTAAATAGAGAACTGAGCAGAAGTCATGGCATCAAGGATACAAAGAAAGAAAACGTGACTACTTTCATTTTAAGGGACATGCAAGAGAAAATTGCTACAAGTTGATAGGCTACCCAAATGAGTGGAAGAAAATTGCTACAAGTTGATAGGCTATCCAAATGAGTGGAAGCGAAGGAAGAAGAACAACTACAACAATAGTGGTTCAAGAGGATATAATCAGGGATTTGGAAGAAAAAATGGACATGGAAATCAATACACAGGTCAATTTAATTCACAAATTAACTTTACTGATGCAGAACATCATGATTCAACTAATCATGAAAGAAGCAAAAAAATCAACAATGCTACTTTAGTAAAAGGACAAGCTTTCACAGATGGAGAATATAAGCAGATTATGGAGATGTTGAACAAAGATTCCTAAGATGTAAAGAAAACAAACATGTTAGGTATAGTTGCATGTTCACTATCTCATATTAAGTCACAACAATGGATAGTTGACTTTGGTGCTACTCATCATATAACTGCAAATGACACTATGTTGTCAACTAGCAAAATAGTTAGAATAGGAATGGACAAGGTGAATCTACCTAATGGTGCTGAAGATGATATTTCACATACTGGGGAAGCTATGATTTTTCAGAATGCAACCATGAAAGATGTGTTATCTTTTCCTGACTTCAAGCTAAATTTGTTGTCAGTATCCAAGATCACTAGACAATTGTCTTTTTTTTATATTCTTTTACCTAACTTCTATGTGTTCTGGGACTTTTACTATGGCAAGGTAAGGGGGACTGATAGAGAAAGAGGAGGCTTATATATCCTGAGAAGTGAATGTGAAAGTGGACTCATCATACGGACAAAGAAAGCAAATAAATTTGGTTGCAGAGGTTACTATGAAGGATATTAGCCTTTGGCATAGAAGACTTGGACATCCATCTGTTCAAGTACTAAAATATTTAGATCTTGTACATTATAATAAATACATAGAGTTGTTGAATAAGTTTCATATATGTCCATTGGCCAGACCAACCAGGTTTACATTTCCTATTAGTGATACTAGATCTATTGTATGTTTTTACATTGTACATATGGATCTTTAGGGACCTTATAAAACTCCAACTTTTGATAAAAATTTCTATTTCTTAACAATTATGGATGATTACAACATATGCACTTGGGTACATTTATTACAACTGAAATTTGAAACTATCATGGCTCTTAAACGTTTCTTGATAATGATCAAAACTCAGTTTGGGACTACTATCAAGACTATAAGGTCAGACAATGGAACAGAGTTTTTCAACTCAAAATTCTTAGACTTGTTCACATCTTTAGGAATTTTGAATCAAAGTAGTTGCTCTCACATACCACAACAAAATGGTGAGGTTGAGAGGAAACATAGATAAATTTTAAACATTGCTAGAGCTATTAGGTTTCAGTCTCATATACCTATCAGGTTTGGGGAATACTTATTCAAAGTGCAATATATTTGATGAACAGATTACCATTATCTTCTATTGATTATAAGAGTCCTTATGAACTGTTGTTCTCCAAAGTTCCCTCCTTAGTGCATTTAAGGGTGATTGGTTGCTTATGTTATGCCTCAGTTCTACCTAAAGAAGATAAATTTTCTAAGAGAGCAAGACCTGTAGTGTTGATAGGATATTCTACCTCACAAAAAGGTTATTTGTTAATAGACTTAAACACCACAAGTTGTTAGTAAGTAGAAATGTTGTATTTCAAAGAATGTGTTTCCATTTTTCACTAAACAAAGTGATGATAACATATGAGATTTCATCCAATCATACAAAGATGATACCAATGAAATAGATTCAGATATATCTGCAGTCCAAGGTGTAGAGGAGTTGGTTCAAGATAATGCAGAACTTGATCACTTTACTGAAGTATTTACATAAGTGCAGTTAGACATATCTATGCCAGTCATCACAGAAACTAGTGATTCTCAGCCTCAACCTAGAAGAACAACAAGAGCCAATAAAGAACCTATTTGGTTGAAAGACTATGCTACTGCAAGAAAGAATAAAGGAACTAGATATTTGCAAACTATCTATCTTATGACTACACTTTACTCACATATCAATTTTATGTCAATAATTTTTCGGCTCTAGTAGAGCTATAAAGGTTCAGTGAAGTTATTGCAAATGAGAGATAGATTCAAGCCATGAAGTTAGAGATTTAAGATCTTAAAGACAATCATACCTAGGAGGTGGTGGACCTACCACTAGGAAAAAATGTCATAGGACCAAGATGGGTGTATAAAATCAAGTACAAAGCAAATGGTGATATTGAAAAGTTTAAATCAAGACTAGTAGCCAAGGGCTATAGTCAACAGGAAGGTCTAGAATATCATGGCACTTTCTCACTTGTTGCCAAGATGGTGATTGTTAGGTGTGTAATAGCTCTAGCATCTTCTAAAGGATGGTATTTGTACTAGATGGATGTGTTCAATATTTTTTGCAAGATGATCTAGATGAGGAAGTCTACATGTAGATGCCTGAAGGATTCCAGCAAAAGAGGCAACACAAAATATACAGGTTGCTTAAGTCATTGTATGGGATTAAACAAGCCTCAAGACAATGGAATATTAAGCTTACTTAATCTTTGTTGAAGGCTAGTTTTACCCAGAGTGGATATGACTACTTTCTATTTACATTGAAGAAAGTAGAAAGATTGGTGATCATCTTAATTTATGTGGATAATTTGCTCATTACTGGTGATAATGAGTCTATGATTACAGAAGCTAAGGAAGCACTGCATCAACATTTCAAGCTCAAGGACTTAGGTGAGCTTAAATATTTTCCAGGCATTGAGATATTAAGATGAAAACAAGGGATTATCTTGAATTAGAGGAAGTACTTGCTTGAATTGATCTCAGAGACTGGTCTTGCTGGTGCAAATCCTGCACTTACTCCCTTGGAGTCCAATGTTAAGTTGACAGCTATAGAGTTTGATAAAAATGCAGGAATAACAAATGATATAGTTCTAAAGGATGTGTCTCCTTATCAAAGATTGGTTGGAAAACTCATGTATGCCACAATTACTAGACCTGGTATCAGCTATGTTGTTCAGACCTTAATTCAATATATGCAGATACCTAAAAGATCACATTTATAGGTCACACACAGAGTTTTTAGATACTTGAAAGGCACAGTAGGACAGGGTATTTGGATGAAGACTTAGAGAACTATAGGCCTAATTTGCTGGTGTGTCTGTGATTGGGTAGCATATCCCAATGCTAGAAGGTCTGTCACTGGTTATGTGATAGTATTTGGTGAAACATTGATGTCATGGAAATAAAAATGAAGCAAACAATCTCTAGAAGCTCGACTGAAGCTGAATATAGAAACATGGCTTCAGTAGTGACTGAACTAACTTGGTGGATGGTTTATTCTCAGATTTAGTTGTTTTATTCACAAACCTATCACAGTGTTAAGTCATAGTAAGTTAGTTATCTAGTTGGCAGCCAAGCTTATATTTCATGAGAGAACAAAACATATAGAGATTGATTGCCACTGCATTAGGGACAAGATCAAGACTGAACTAGTCAAGACTATGTATGTTCCTACACAACATCACGTGGAGGATATGTTGACCAAGAGCTTGAGTCATGAGTAGCACTCTCATCTACTTGGAAAGATTGGTGTGCTTAACATCTTGCACCTCTCAGCTTGAGGGGGAGTGTTGAGATTATAGAACAAATTAGCATTAGTTAGCATTGATGAAAGAAGTTTAACATTTTGTTTACTGTTTCATTGTATTAGATATTGCTACATTGCCTAAGATGTACAACCGATTGGATAAGTTGGTTGAAGTTAATTTTAACAACTTGCCAGCTCAGCTAGCTAAGAGGGTGACAACCAGGTAGCTTCTAGATGATTCTAGAGAATTGGTTCTACTCTATAAATAGCTTCTAAGTCACTCAAATGTTGCATTCTGTAACTGCATTTTCTTTACATCAATGAAGATTTTTTATTTCCTTCTTACTCTTTCCTCTTCTATTCAATTGTGAGGGATATATATGAGATGCTAGCGTAGTGTTCGACACTTGCTTTTTAGAAGAATTTTTTCACTATTTTTTTTGTACAGAATTCTATAAGCTTATCATATTCATTAAAGTTATTTGTATACAATCTCAGAGCAATCTCGCAGAGGAGAAAGAGTAAATATCCTTTTTAGGAAAGTATTTCACACGTGTTTCAAGTCTCAAATTCTGTATTCGGTGTTCATAATTAACCTTTATCTTGTTTTCTTCGTCGTATCTTTTGTGTTCATGGAATATATTACCAACAATATAAAAATGACATTCAGTCGTGAAGAAAATTATACTTAGAAAGAAAAGATGATAAGCACAAAGTCGCATCGATGCTTCATTAGAGAAGAATTTGTCCACTGTTAAATGGAAAAAAATAAAAGGAATATTGATAAGGCTTCCTACAAAATGGACCAAAGGTATAAAAGTGTTTTGATATATGACCAAGAAAAGGAGGATGATAAATATGACTACTATAATGAGAGCAGTGAGACGATAAAGAAGGCAACTTCGATGGTGATGAAGAATACAACATGGTTTTCTTGTGTTCTGAGCTGAAGTCAAACGGTGTTACCACCGCACAACATTTTCAGTTTCAAAGCGACGGTTATAATTTTAATACGGATCAAGGAAAAAGAAGTGGCAGAACTGGGTTTTATGAAAACAGTTTTTTTTATCTGTTCGATCAAAGTGCTGCTTCAAAAATGGATTGATTTTTCTTTTTTGTTTCCAGTGGTTTTGGCTTTCTACAAAAGCTAACAATCAATTACATTAGCCATGGTTTGCTATAGAGATATAAAAATGGCGGTAGAAATTATAATATACCAAAGATCTACTGTGAAATTAATTAGCCATCCTAGGCTATGTGGAAATTATGGATTGTTGTCAAGCAAGAGATTAAAGTTCAATTTGCTGCTGTGGTAAAATCATTTAAAGCGGGGCAACATTGTTAAGATGTTGGTTGAACTCTTCTTTTAATGTTTTTCTTTATAGGGAATAACTAAGAAGACATTTCTCCGAGACGTGACTATGAATCCAAAAGAGCGGAATAGGCGTCCATTGTCAGACAGGGCACTAGTTGAAGTCGTAAAAAGGTTGTTGAAGAGGTCAAATTTCAAATTAGGAGATTAGACATGCTGGTTGACAATGTGTTTATGGAGAAAACTTAGAATGAAGATTAAAAGGTGTTGGTTCTAGCAATGAAGAGTGGGCCCCAAAAGCTAAACAATATTAAGATAGCAAAAGACGAAAGTTGTAAAATGATATTCGAAGAGAGAGTTGCAACAAATCGGATTACAAATTGGGTTGTGTTTTCTTTATTCTACTTATTATTTATTTATAAATTTATATCCTTTATGATTTTATGAAATTTATTTTTATGATATAAATATTAGGGTAAAATAATACATTTCTGATGATCTTTAAATGTTTAATAATTTTAGAAATTTTTTTTATATGATCATTGTGATTCATTTATTCTTGCATAAAGATTATATGTGAATTTTACTATCAAATTGTCGGATGATATGAAATATTATATTGTTTATAAGTACGCATATATACTTGAAAATTATTATAAATGAATATGAAATTTAGAGAACACGAGTTGGTAAATTTAGTTTTCTCTATATGTGATATGAAAAGGCATTTGATATCTTCTAAGTATAGGGTGTTTGACATGTGACTAAAATGCAACATCAAAATGAGTATGTATCTAATATATTTGAAAAACATAAACTATTTGAGATAATCAGTATGCCTTGACTTTATGATTCTTAATGAATATTATTGATGTGTTGATCATAAGAAATGATACAAAAGACCATAATAGAGACAAAAAGGTATTTACTTTTTACATTTAAAATGACGGAACTTGGACAAATTAATATGATATGTTGTGTATCAAGATTAAATAAAATAATGGGAGTTATGTGTTGAATAAAATCTCATTACATTGAGAAAGTGCTGAATAAATTGTCACTTACAATAAAGTAGACAATATCCTATTTTATCCAAGATTGAGTTAATATGATGAAAGAATTTTGACTTAACTTGTGTAAACAAGTGTTATTGGAAAGTCCAATAGTTGAATTTTGATTTTCGAGAACTAAAGATTTGAGAAATTCTAAGTTTCATACTACTTTATAAAATACATCGATACAAGTTGGTATTGAATATGGGAGAAAGATAAATTTATCATGTGATGGATATTTTCTTTTGAGGAGGTACAATTTCTTGAAATCAAGAAAACCTTGCAGTAGTAGAAGCAAGCAAAGCAAAGGAGTTGAACGGTTGAGAGATTTTAAGAGAATCCATTGATTTTGTAAAATGTGAGCTCAACTTTGTGATAGTCAGGTCACTCTAACTCAAGTATATAAAGATTATATAATGGAAAATCAAAACGCATGAGTTATTTTGACATGATTATGGGAGAAAGTTGATTCAAGATGGAATAACTTCTATCACATTGGTGAAGCCAAAAGAATTTGACTAATCTATTTACTAAGTTTCTTAAAAGGATGTTTTTGAATACAACTTCAAGTTTGATCATATTGAAACTCCTTATTTAGGTTCACCAATAATGACAATCCTACCCGACACCATGAAATGAACAGTTATGGGTTCAAAGGATAATAACAAGTTATTGATGCGGGGATGTTTTGATACTAGAGTAAGATAGACTAGTCTTAGTTGTCATAGGTGAGAGAGTTGAGTTCTAATACTCTTAATGAGTTCAGTTCAGGAAACAAATGTCTGATATATGACAAAAATATTAAAATAACTCCATCTATATGAACAAAGAAGTGGTTTCTCTTCGATTGCGAGTTGGAGTTGCTTTTATAAATGTTCATGAATATTGGATAGCACATGGCCATAAAACTTCTAAGCAAGTTGAGTGGAAAGCAGGAATAAAATGCTTAGGTATGTAGTGTCACTGATGTTATAACAAGGAATAATACGTTCAAGGCTATTATGCTGTGTGGAATTTTGATTTTGTCTTGTGAAATTGCACCAAGGGACTATTCAAATCGAAAGATACGTTACTCTATGCATGGCATGACATGATCTTTGTGTCCTAATTTATATTTAAGCAAGTGGAGATTGTTGAAATTTGTTTAAAATAAATTATTAATAATAAATATCTCTATAAAAGGTATCTTTTAGTAAAAAGTTATCTCATTTCATCTTTGTTGTTTTCGGGTACACAAAAATTTGTATTTTGACAAAACAACTTCTACACAAGTTCAAGAATAAATCAAGAACACTTATGAAGTTTTCAATACCTTCCACACAAGATAAAAAAATGATCTTTCAAAGAAGTGTATTTTCAGTATTTTAAAGAAAATTAGATGAAGCAGAAAAAGTCAAGTTGTCTGAATTCACGGAGTGTCCTTAAGGAAATAATTCCCCTCAAGTACCCGAGGTTGTGGAATTTTTCTCTCAGGATAAAATGGCTTAACAATATGACTGTAGTGGTACCTCAAATGATCGGATTCTCGTTGAACTTACTCAACAGTTAGATGATCACACGAAGTATTTTAGAAGACAAGAGATGTTTTTAAGTGCAGAAAAATTCGTACTAAACCTGTGGAAAAATACAAGTTTATATAGACTTTAAGTGCCCCTTCTAAAAGGTGGCAATGGTTCACCAAAAAGGTATATCCTTTTTGAACACTTATGTCTGTCCATTCAAAAGAGTGTGTCTTTTTTTAACAGCCAAAACCATCCAAACAGTCATACCTTTTTCCAAAATAGTGTGTCTTTTACTCGAAGAATTGTGTCCCTTTTAAGTAACTTTTCATTTTTTATTTACACCAATTGAACCCAACAATCCCTTACATGAATGAAAAATGGCTACTCTTTGTAAAATTTTACGGACAAGTATGTGATCATGAAGCAAAGACCGATTACATCTGGATAAGTGGGTTTCCCTTTGAACTTTTCGTAGTGAACATGCATTGAATGCACTCGGTCAATCAGTAGATTTAATATCTTTGAACCGTTGAGCTTTAATGTACACCTAGACAACATATGTCACACAACCAGATTTTTACTATTTATGGTTCTTACGATTTTATTCGTTTCAGCCATGAACACGTCCTAATCTCATGAGAGCTTAGAGAATAGGCCTTTAGTAACATTTTCCTTGAAGAGGCTTTAACTTCGCCCTCATATAGGTGATTTTTAAATGTTCAATATTATAGATTAAACTATTTGGTCAAAGCTGCCAAATTTAGCTAATCATTAAAAGACTTCACACCATAAGTCATATCCTTATTTACTAAATATTATAAATATCATGAGAATGGGTTGGTTATATTAACAATGTTGAACCTGTCAGACACAACTTTATTTGATCTCCTTGAACCTAGCTCTTGGGATCTACAATCTACTAGGTAGAGTTACTGCTATGCTGACTTGTCCTAGGTCGTAAACCCATTTTCTTGGATGTCCTCTCAACTCCTTCTCTAGATAGTCCTTTTGTAATTGGATCCAACACATTATCCTTTGACTTCACATAGTCAAAAGTGATAATTCCACTATAGAGAAATTCTCTAACGGTATTATGTCTCTGTCTTATATGAAGAGATCTATCGTTGTACATCATGCTCCCTGCCCTACCTATAGAAGCTTGATCATCACAGTGTATACATACTGGTGCCAATGGTTTGGGCCAATAACGAATAACTTTTAAAAAATTTTGAAGTCATTCTGCTTCTTTGTCGGCTTTATCTAATGCGATAAATTCTGATTCCATTGTAGAGCGAGCAATACATGTTTGTTTTGATGATTTATAAGATACTGTTCCTCCACCTATAGTGAATACATATCCACTAGTGAATTTTACTTCATTCGATCCGGTGATTCAATTTGCATCACTATATCCTTCAAGTACCGTGGGATATTTATTATAATGCAAAGCATATTCTTGAGTGTATTTAAGATACCCCAAAACTCTTTTCATTGCCATCCAATGAGTTTTATTGAGATTACTCTTGTACCGACTCAACTTACTAATAGCCCATGCTATGTCTAGTTGTGGACAATTCATGATATACACTAAACATCCCAACACTCTTGCGTATTCCAACTGTGAGTCATTTTCACCCTTATTCTTTTAAAGTGTAAAGCTCACGTTCAATGGAGTCTTGGCAATACCAAATTCCAAATACTTGAATTTGTCAAGTACCTTTTTGATGTACTGAGACTGTGACAATTCCAATCCTTGTGGAGTTCTATAGATTCTTATTCCTAAGATCACATCCTTAACTCCAAGGTCTTTCATATCAAACTTTCTCTCAAATATTTATTTTGTAGCATTTATGTCTAATATGTCTCTACTGATGATCAACATATCATCCACATATAAACAAACAATGATTTAGTGATTTGGAGTGTCCTTGATGTATACACATTTATCACATTCATTTATCTTGAATCTATTTGCCAACATGGTTTGGTCAAACTTTGCATGCCATTGTTTAGGTACTTGTTTTAGTCCATACAACGGCTTAACAAGTTTACACACCTTATTTTCCCTTCCTAGAACCATAAAACCCTCGGGTTGTTCCATATAGATTTCTTCCTCCAATTCTCCATTTAGAAATATTGTTGTCACATCCATTTGATGAATTTCAAGACCACATACCATCGCCAAGGCAATTAACATCTGAATTGATGTTATCCTTGTTACTGGAGAATGAGTATCAAAGTTATCAAGGTTTTCTTTCTATTTGAAGCCTTTTACTACAAGCCTTGCCTTGTATTTGTCAATAGTACCATCTGCTTTGATTTTCCTTTTAAAGATCCATTTTGAACCTAAAGGTTTATTTCTTGGAGAAAGATCAATCAATTTCCACGTATTTTTGCTTAAGATTGAATCAATCTCACTATTGACTGCCTCTTTCCAAAAGGATGAGTCTGACGACATCGCTTCTTTAAATATTTGAGGCTCATTTTCTAAGGAAATATTACAAAATCCTATCCAAATAAATTTGACATTCTTTGACGTGTACTACATCTTGGATTCTCATCCTTATGTGCATCCTCAGTTGGTTCGTGTCGAGGTTGTTTAGACCCCTACTAGACTATTCATGTCTAATTTCATGCGGATAAATATGTTCAAAGAATTCAACATTATCTGATTCAATTATCGTATTATCATTGATATCTAGATGTTCGGATTTATGAACTAAAAACTGACATGCTTTGCTACTTTTAGCATATCCTATGAACACACAGTCCACCATCTTAGGTCCTATCTTTACCCTTTTAGGCATAGAAACTTGAACCTTCTCTAGACACCCTCACACTTTGAAATATTTCAAGTTGGGTTCCCTCTCTTTCTATTTTTCATATAAAATTCACTGTGTCTTACTATGGGTCACTCTATTGAGTATTCGACTAGCTGTAAGGATAGTTTCCCCCATCAAATTTTATGGTAAATCTGAACTTATAATAAGGCTTTCATCATTTCCTTCAAGGTTTGGTTTTTTATTTCCGCAACTCTATTAGATTGAGGTAAATATGGGTCCGTAGTTTGATGGACAATTCTATTCTCTACACATATTTGCGCAAAGGGAGATTCATATTCTCCGCCTCTATCACTTCTTATAGTTTTGATCTTTTTCTCTAATTAATTTTCTACTTCTTTTTTGTATTGCCTAAACTCATCTATTGCTTCATGTTTACTATTTAACAAATAGACATAACAATATCTAGAGCAATCGTCAATAAAAGTTATAAAATACTTTTTTCCACCACGAGATGGTGTTGACTTCATATCACAAATGCTAGTGTGTATTAAGTCTAAGGGATTTAAATTTCTTTCAACAGACTTATACGGATGTTTAGCATACTTTAATTCCACACACGTTTGTTATTTTGATTTATTGCACTCAAAGTTTGACAAAACTTCTAAGTTAATAAGTTTTCGCAAAGTTTTGTAATTGAAATGTCCTAATCATTCATGTCATAAATCATTAGACTCAAGCACGTAAGAAGAAACTGAACTTTTATTGATTTCAATATTCATTACATTCATTTTGAATAGGCCCTCGGTGAGGTAGCCTTTTCCTACGTACACTTCTCCTTATTAAGTATAATTTTTCCAAAAATAAATACACATTTGAATCCATTTTTGTCAATAAGTGATACAGAAATCAAGTTCTTCCATAACTCCAGTACATACAGGACATTGTTCAAAGTCAACACTTTCCCTGATATCATTTTCAGGTAGACTTATCCTGCTCCTTATATATCTTCTTTTTGCCTTGAGCAGGAGCAAAAGAAACAAACAACTCCTTATTTTCACAAACGTGGTGGGTGGAACCGGAATTCATCCACCATTCTCGAGTATTTTCTACCAAGTTGCATTCAGACAGCATGGCGCACAGATCGTCCATTTCTTTCTTGGATTCAGCCACATTTGCTTGGTCCTTTTTTTCTCTTTCTTTGGGGTGCAACAATCTGTTGACTTGTAGCCAATCTTGCCATAGTTAAAGCATTTTTTCTTGAATTTCTTCTTAAGTTGATTGCTTTTCTGTCTAGCTTTTTTCCACTTTTTGGAGTTGTTTTGGTTATCTTCTATAATATTTGCTCCACTTATTGCAGAATTTTCCTTCGACCTTCTTTTCGCGGCTTTATTATCCTCTTCAATGCGCAGTCTTACTATAAAATCTTCGACTGACATCTCTTTTCACTTGTATTTCAAGTAGTTCTTGAAGTCCTTCTACATAAGTGGTAACTTCTTAATAATTGCTGCGACTTGAAATGCCTCGTTCACGATCAAACCTTCCGCGAGGAGATCGTGGGATGATTACTTGCAATTCCTGGACTTGCGATACAACAGACTTGCTTTCAATCATTTTAAACTCTAGGAATCTTGCAACGAAGAACTTTTTGGTTCCCGCATCCTCAGTCTTGTACTTCCTTTCCAGCGCCCCCTCCCTCCCCCCACAATTCTTTTATTGTCTTTGTCCCACTATACACATTGTATATTTCATCTTGGAGGCCTTTTAAAATGTAATTCCTGCATAGAAAATCTGATTGTTTCAAAGCCTCCACAATGACAAATTGCTCTTGGTTAAAGGTTTCCTCGGGAACCTTTGGAGTTTCTTCAAATGTGAACCTTTGAAGATAAAGAGTTGTAAGGTAGAAGAATATTTTTTGCTGCCACCTTTTGAAGTCAATACCCATAAATTTTTTGGGTTTCTCCATTGGTGTCATTGCCTTGTGGCAATACTAGTTGTGTTCACAGTCGTTGCAGTATCATGCACTTGACTATTAATAGTCATTTTCCTGTCACAACAAGACAATAACTTTAGTATATCAAAATACTATTAATAAAGTTGCAGAAACTTAAAATACGTCTTGTTTCTAGTTTAACGATGAAGTTTTTATGACTTCCAATCGTCAACCGAGTGATCTTTAACTTGTGATGAAGATTTTATTTCTTCAAATCACTAGTTAAGTTCAAATGGAGTAGAAAACTTAAAGCTTTAATCTCTAGAAACCAAGCAATACAGATTTCGAGAAAAAAAACTTTAGTGAAAAGAAAATTTCACCAAACAAGCAAAAAATATATATTTTTTTCCTCCAAAAATTTATTTCCTTAAGATTGTTGTTTTCGGGTACACAAAAATCTGTATTTTGGCAATACAACTTCAACATAAGTTCAAGAATAAATCAAGAACACTTATGAAGTTTCCAATACCTTCAACACAAGATCAAAAACAACCTTTCAAAGAAGTGTGTTTTCAGTATTTTAAAGAAAATTAGATGAAGCAGAAAAAGTCATGTCCTCCGAATTCACGGAGTATACTTAAGAAAATAATTCCCCTCAAGTACCTGAGATTGCGGAATTTTTCTCTCAGGATAAAATGGCTTAACAATCCGACTGTAGTGGTACCTCAAACAATCAGATTCTCTTCAAACTCACTCAATAGTTAGATGATCACACGGAGTATTTTAGAAGACAGAAAATGTTTTCAAGTGCAGAAAAATTCGTACTAAACCTAGGAAAAAATGCAAGTTTATATAGCCATTAAGTGCCCCTTCCGAAAGGTTGTAATGGCTCTCTGGAAAGGTGTAACCTTTCTGACCAGTCATGTTTGTCCATTAGAAAGAGTGTGTCTTTTCCGAACATCTACAACCATCTAAACAGTCATACCTTTTTTCAGTGGCGGATCCAGAATTTAGGGATCGTGGGTGCTTAAAAATTTTTAAAAAGAAATTCACCTCAATTAGGTTCGAACCCAAAACCTCCTTCCAATGAAGCACCTTAAGATCAACCTAAATGCCAATGCACCCAACCAACTTTTGGTTATAGTGGGTGCTTTTATATATTTTATATCTATTTTCATATATTCTCTATGTAATTATACCTATTCCGCGTCGAGTTTAGTTGGTTCCGGAGCACCCCAAAATAGAACTTAGGTCCGCCCCTACCTTTTTCCGAAATAGTGTGTCTTTTCCTCGAAGAGTTGTGTCCCTTCCAAGCAGCTTTTCATTTTCCATTCACATCAATTGAACCCAACAATTTTTTGGTTACCTTCGTTCTATTTAAATCCTACCCCTTTTGATTTCAACGTATCTTTTACAGAAAGCTTTTACAAAGGAACGGTGTTTACAACTCTACCCAATGAATTCTTTTCTTCTCCAGAAAGATCAAGTTTTGTAGTTCTTACTTTCCATAAGAATTTCTTCACTATTTGCTTAGTGCGGAATTCTATAGCCGTGTCATATCCACTAAAATTATTTGCATATAATCTCATAGCAATCTCATAGAGGAGAGAGAGCAAATATCATTTTTAGAAAAGTGTTCTACACGTGTTTCAAGCCTCAAATCAAGTATTCGGTGTTCATAATATTAACCCTTCATCTTGTGTTCTTCATATATTTTGTGTTCATGAAACATATTTCCAACAGGAGTTTCAACATCTTCCGAGAAATCATGATGCTAGGGAAGATAAGTTGGAGGTAAACCAATCCTTATTTCTCCTTCTTCCTCTTTGTTTTATGGAGGGGGGAATAAGAGGTATTCTTAACATGTGTAATGTTTTTTTTTGGATATTATGTTCTTTCCCTTAAAAGCATGGCCAAGAAAATATCTAACACATGTGGATTTTAACCATAAGCACCTAAAGATCACCGCCTTGGAGAAATTTTTATGGAAAGGTAAAATTCTAATGCCTGAAATGTAATTGTTTTGCGCAAATGTTACATGTTCTTGTTTCGTCGTTGTTCGTCTTTTTTCTGGACCTATTTTGATATACTTTGTTATCTGTGATTGTTTTTCATTTTGGCATCGAAAAGCTCTCTAACCATTTTCCCAGCATCCTCTGTTTTATCTTCTTACCAAGTAGCAATGTGTTTAAGTAGCTTCACACTCTGTGCAGCATTTCGCATTAGAGTCTTTGTTCTTAGATCCTTTCTCAAACTCCTCCTTAATTACTTTAATTATGATTTATATATATATGAGGCTTAAGGTTGTGCATCTCCAATACTTGTTTTGCAAGCTTTGCAGTCTGCAGAACTTGGATGTTGAAATGATATTCGGGTACATATTTTAATTAAGGAAAATTGTGAGAATTGTTCTTGTACTATCCAATATTGAACAACTTTGTCATCCTGTTAGACTTTGGGTCGAATATTACCCCGTCATGAAAAAAGATACCAACATTTTGCCATTGATAAATGTAGCTCCAACAGGAGGGTATATTTTAAGCCATAGATCATAGTCAAAAGTTGGCGACAAATTTGAACGTTTTTTCTCAAAGAATTTCAACATGTGGAGTCCATTAATTTGATGTGGAAGCCCCGTAAAGCCAAATACGTGACGATTTGCTGACGACAATGGTATGAATGGACCAAATGTGTAATGGAGTAAAATGTTGAGCAACTTCGGATGGTACAGGGGAAATTGGGACTTTCTCTATTTAATTATATCTGTAACGTTAAGTGTCTCACTGTAAACAGTGTTTCCATTTTTAGAGATCATATAATTCTGAATGTGCTGCTTCAGGTAAACAAAATAATTGTTCTTGCAGTAAGTCAAGCAGTTTGTCATTTTGAAGAGAACGTAGTAAGAATGCTGCTAGTTTTTCAGAGTTACGCCTTTTTTCGCTTTTTGTTTAAACATGAAACTTATATGTTAGATAATAGATACTAGTGGTCGCTTGGAAACTTATATGTTAGATACTCAAATCGAGAGTCTTTCAGAAACAACCTCTCTAGTCTCTACCTCCAAGAGGTAAGGATAAGGTTTGTGTACACTCTACCCTCCCTAGATCCCATTTATGAGACTACGTTGTGTTTGTTGTTGTAGCACTAGTGGCTTGGTTGCCGCATAATTGTTTTTTTCCTCTTTGAATCTCAAAAGATATTTACCTATTAATTTGTAGCTCTAAGGTAGATTGCCATACTTACCTCTGTTGCTTAAAACCTCCAAGAAATGTTGTTGCACCCATGTCAAATCTTCCAAAAATGCATAGCTTTGGGAAGATATGATACATAGGTCCAATGGTACTTTAGAGGAGTCCGAGTAACATAGGTTGTTTCTACCATTCTTTGTGGCTCTCTAGAGCATGCCAAGTACCCTTATGTTTACTTACATTTTCATTTGTTCCCTTAGATGCAGAAGGCACTCATAAGCAGGCATTGCTACTGGATTATCATCAGTTCTGATCAGTAAAAGTATAAATATGAGCAAATTAAACTCCCAACCTCTGTCATTAAGTGAAACTCTCCAGTATTTGCCTTATATTTCATTTCCTCTTTTCTAAGATATGCCACCACGAAGTACGCCAAAGCCTTCCTCCGTTTAGGAATATCTATCTATTGGCAAGACTGCCTAAAAAGAAGAATATATTGCTCCGAATGAAGATGACAGACCAAGAAAGTGACTTGTGCTGGTGAGAGGTACGTAGTAGAAACCTCCGGAATTAGTTAAGGTGTACGCAAATTGGTCCAGCCACCACCATTATTTAAAAAAAAGTGCATTTGCAACAACAATGATAGATATGGTCCAACTTCTCTTATGGTCACAATTATTAAAAACTTTTTCTTGCGCTTATGCCTTCAGATAATCCTCTTTTGGTTCTAGTGCTAGATATGTTTTGTAAGGTGAAATTAATAGTCCATTTGTACATAAATATTAATGTAAGCTGAGGCAAACTTTGGCTTTGGGCTTCTGTTGGAGCAAGCACCCTATAGCTATACGATTCATATCTTTTGATGGTTTTGGTCTCAAGATTTATTTGATGGGCACAACTAGTATTTTTTAGGCACGTAATAGTTTTAAAGCATCAAATACATGTCCTCAAGCCTCCATAAATGCCTTTCACAGTTTTTCCTTCATGCAGAGATGATAGACGTGAACAATTAGAAATTAAAGAAAAAAAAAACTTCCCAAATTTTATAATGTGTAGGAGAAGAGCAAGAGGTATGTTTTAACATTTGATAATAATATTGTCACTGAGTAAAGGATATCCTTTCAAATTCATTGAGAAGCAATTTGATGTTTACCTTTGCTTTTCAAAGATAATAAATAAAGTACAGGGCCAAACAATTCCTACGTAGGCTTGCACTTTCAAAAGGGATATCAATGTTCACAACAAGAGCTCCGGTTAATGATAGACCAACCAAAAAAAAAAAGGAAATGAAACACACACCAAGAATATCGTTTGTAAGAAAAAGTATTAGGTAACATGCTAGTTATATATTAGTACATGTTCTAATAGCATAAAAATGTAACTCGTTATACGTTTTAATTATCATACCAAATTTTGTTGTCCAAAGTTTTGCAGAGTCAGAGAATGTCTAATCAACATTTGAATAAGTGGATAGTTCATCTATTTTAAATTATTATTTTCTTGGTTGAATAGTTTGTGATACTCATTATAATGTGATATTGGATATAACTCATACCATATATAATATTCTCGGAATAAATGTGCAAAACACGTGCCAGAACAAGTTTATTAATGTGAGTGAAAAAAATATTTATTATTTGTATATAGGTAAAACATACGTACTCATACCATTTGTTGTTCATTTATAGTGTGAACAATAAATTTGACAATAAATAAATAAAAGTATTAACTCCTTACAAATTCAAAATTTTAAATGAGGGAAAAGTCATTATTTTCACCTTATACTATACCCGAAAAGTCAAAGATACACTTAAACTATTGAAGTGACCTAATACACATCTAAACTATTTAAAAGTGATTTTTTTACATCCTAACGCACATACAACCAGTCTCATGCTGAGAGGTGTTTTGCACTCGCCACACGTCATTACTATGTCACTGCCCCGTCAGATATTATGTGAAAACTATAGTAAATAAATTCCATGTCATTATTATTGCGTCTTCCTCACTATACATCATCAATTCACCATTGAAGAACCACTATTAAAGCTATTATCACTCACATCTCCATCACAATTATTTTCACAAAATACCATCAAATTTAAAGTTACTCCCAAATATTCTTACTATTAAAATCTGCAACAACGTTTTTACTAGATTTTTATTTTTACCATAATTGTAGATCTTTCATGGGAGACAACTTGTTCATATTTATTTTTCTCCTTTTGTTAATAAATTATTTATTTTTGTTTCATCACTATCAAAAACACACAAATTTACTTAACAACTCCCATTTTTATTATAATAATGCTAAAAAAGTTCGAATCTTTACAAGAGAAATTTAAGATGACCCACGAAAAATCGAGATCAAAAATCGCATATTAATTTTCTTCGCAAGATCCACCACAAAAATTATGCCACCACCATTGTTATTATCGAAATTCACAACAACAATCATCATAAATTTTTGCATTCACCATCAAAATCACAACATTATCATTCACTACAAAAAAAACCGCGTTTAGCAAGAGACCAATAACGTTGCTAATCAACAGAAATTCGTCGTTAAATCCATTTAGATACGGATCAGCGACAAAATATTATTCGTTGGTATATTGCGCGTTGCTAACCATTTAGCAACGAAAAAATAAAATCTGTTGCTAGATTTACAACGGAATAGAGACGTCCTATATCCGTTGCTATATTTTAGCAACGAATATATTTGTTGTTATATTTATAAGTGTCGTTACTAATTTCATGTGGTATTTCGTCATTTTGATTATTTTCTGACCAAATATTTCATTGCTAGTCCGTCACTAAAAATTCTTAATTTTTGTGACAAAAAAAAATTTTCTCAATCCGTTGCAAATGTTTTAGTTTGGCAATGAGTAATTTTGTCGCTAAATCTGCCGTCATTACTTTTCTTTCAATATCTTTTTATTTGTATTTTGAATATTAATAGAATATTATAAAATTCTTATAATACCCAATATTCATATAAAAAAAGCCACATATATATAGATAGCAAAATCTTATTATAATATCCAACATGCATATAAAAGAATCCATATATATAGATAGAAAAAGTCCAAACATCCTCAATACCAAGCATAGCAACATCTAAACACATAAGTATGTCCAAAACATCCTCAATACCTACAATCATCAAGTGTAATTTTTTGTTGCACAATTTTAAACGTTTCAACAAAATAGACCATCAAAAACCAACAAAATAGACCATAAAAAACCAATGCACTGATCGTCAAAAGTATCACAACTGATCAAGATCATTGCAATCATCATTTAAGGAATCAAGATCGTCCAAAGGAGTAGTCGGAGGTGTAAAAACTGATCGTGAAGAAACCAACTTCTGTACCTCTGCAATGACAATAGGAAAAAATTGATTTTTAAGTGCGGGAATCAATCGCTTCACAAACTCATTCAAATTCGAATCTGCAGCTGGTACCGATTCATGTGAAGCTGAAGATGAAGTCTTTCCACAAGAAATACACAGAGTTTGGCCATAGTAGCCTTTGGATTCAGATCCAAGACCAAATACTCTTCGCTTCTTTTCTCCTCCGGCAGCTTGGGAATATGCTTCAATTTGATCAATAACAGATTCTGATAATATTTTTTCTCGTAATATTTCTTCAAATCTTTCCTGTAATAGTGGAAGTCAAATTATAACAGATTGTACTTACAAATAATTAGATACCAAAAAGTACTTTAAACTAAAAAAATGAGAATTAAGTAAACTACTACATTAAGATTTAATCTTACATGGACGATTCGAGAACGTTCATCAACGAAAGATTTTCCATCATGACCATATATGTGAACATGCAAATGTAACTCACTTGGTGTCGGATCTCAACCCATTTCAGCAGCCTGTAAAAAAGAAGTGTTGAGCATTGTACTAGAACAAAACTGCTGGAATATTTTATGTAAGCCAGAAATATTTGTAAAGCCATAATTCAAGTGGAACGTAGTTGTTCATCAGGTAAATATTATTAATCGCGTGGTCAGAACTATGTTATCCAATTTATATTGTTCTTACCAAGCAATGACTGGAAAGAGATTGCTGAATTTTATTGCATCAAAATTATTGAGAACATATGCTAATAATGAAAATTTGGAAATTTCCAGTTAGATTCCAGTGTGAAGGTTATATAAGATGAAAACTAATCACATAAAACAGACAAGTAATTTCCAGAATCATAAGGTCTTGATTCTACCCAATACATCTCGAAGAACATGTAAATATATGAATCCTCAGTAATATACCACTCTGCGACATATAAGCACAGTTTACATTGCAGTTTTTTAGGTTACAAGATAATAACAGAACACAACATACCAAATACAACACAGGAGACAAAAATAGTGAGAAGTGATCAATATTTGAGATAAACAGTAAACAGAAATGCAACAATAGCATAACGTTGAACTAAGTTTAGACTGTCTCACAACAAATTATAATTTAATACTTGAAATATATACTTACAAGTCTCTTTCGGTACTCTCCAATTGAGATAGATCCTTCCTTGTGAGTTCCAGCAGCGACTTCTTTGCCTCCACGACGACTCTGTACATTTATTTTGAACTTTTCAATACACTTTCGATCTTCCTAAAGTCGCTGCCAGCTTTCTTAGACATCTTCATGTATAAAATCTTGCCTAATCTCTTTCTCTTTGATTTTAGCAATGAAATTTCTACACACAGTTGCAACCTTACTCTGCCAGTGTTTCTTTACTGCAGCATCAGTAATGGAAGAATCCCAATAGACGTGTTTCTGAAATAAATTTCCAAGATAACACATTAATATCATATTTATAAAAATGAGTACACTTTACAAAATCAATTATGATGAAGATGTATACCTTGAATTACCCAAAATAGCCATCTTTTATGTCACATGAGACACTTTTCCAATTGACTCCATTGTGATCAAGTTCACTTTTGAAAGACTCATGTATCCTATTGGAGCATGCTTTAGAAGGTTGCAATCTGTATTAATGTGAAGACATTATTTAGAGGTTACTATAAATAAAAAATAATATATAATAATAATAGACAAGAAATGGACTAACCCTACAGAAGTTATAGTAAAAAAGGTCTACACATTGCTCCGACTGAAATTACTTTCTCCATTTGTGTTGCTACTAGATATGTCCTCACCTACTTTGTTAGTTTGTGAAGACATACCTACAGTTGTTGGGTTGGTCTGATTTGGAGTAGAAGGAGACATACTATCATGATTAGAAGTTGGAGCACCTATGCCACCAGCTGTTTGTGGCGCAACTGTATGAGTGGGAATAGTAGGCATGTTTGCAATACGAACAGGCATATTAGTCCTAGCTGCTGACTTTCCCGCACACCCTATGCTTCCTCGACCTGTACCTCTTCCTCGATTCATATCTATTAAAAAAATTAAACTTTTTAAAGTAAAAAAAAGATGCAAATTTTGCACAAAAAGTCACGACATTATATAATATTCTAATTTTTAAATCCCATCCAACAAAATACCTGACAACAACATACCTCACTGTCATTCTGGAATCCCATATAACATTGGAATGCTCACAACAAGAATCAAGAACAGATTAAGAACCACCAACATAATAAGAACCACCAAAATACTCATAATAAGAACCACCAACAGATCAAAAATCACCAACAGAACTACCAAAATACAACAAAATACTCTCATTGTAATTCTTCCCATAAGAACTCCTCCTAAATGAAGAACCAACAACAAAACAAAAATCACTAATAGAATCACCAAAATAATCACAACAAGAACCACCAACAGATCATGAACTACCAATCGAACCACCAAAATACTGCAGAATCTCTCATTATAATTCTGTCCACAAGAACTCTCAAATGAAGAAGCAACAACAGATCATTAACCAGAAAAAAATAAAACATATATATATATGTATAGACAGAAAGCAGACCAAAAATTGATTATGTTCAGCCATTTTAAAGGATGAAGTCGATTGGTTAAGAAGCTCACCTATTTGGTTCTTTAAAGTAGATGTACCTTCTCTTGTTCTGTTGATTTGATTTAAAGCAATCGGAGATTATTCAGGAGTTGTATGGTTGCTACCATCATCAGAAGTTTGAACCATTGATCTAATTTGAGGAATTAATGGTTGAACTTGATTTGTATTATTTTGACCACCTATGACATCAGCTTGAGAAGTAACAATAGCAGGAGTAGAAATAGTAGGTACATTTGCAGTAACATCATTATTACTTTTAACTGCAGACTTGCCTCCACGTCCTGTGCTTCCACGTCCTCGACTTCTAGCCATATCTATAAAAAAACTGTATTAGTTAAAGTGGAAATAATATGCAAACTTAATAATACCAAGAGAAGCAAACAATAATATATAGATAAGGTATTAGAAAATGTAAAAGCACAGTTATAGCCTAAAAAATGAATGAGAAATGAAAGAGTCAAAAATTGAGAAGTAGAGCATAAAACCAGTTGAAGCAACAAGTTTTGTGTAAACAACGAGACAAAAAAAATGATACTAGTTTGACAAAATGGCTGCTCACAAAATAAAAATAAGATATAATAACATATTTTTTATCAAGCACTAATCGCTATCTGTGTCTTCTTCCAAATCTTCCTCAGTTTCATACTCTTCTTCTGTAGCATTCTCTTGTTTGTCATGATGTTCTTGTAATAAACCATCATCAGTAACTTCATCCATTTCAATTAATCCACCATTTGCATCACGTAAGTGTATGCTTTTATCTGTCGCAACATTCATATCTATCTCGTAGACTTGAACTTCTTCAACTTGAAATGGAATATTTAGGTTTGCAGCTATCTTAATTTCCTCATCGGTTAATTCAATAACATTTTGAGGTTTGATCTTCAATACAGCTACCCAATTATTTTTGTCCTTTTTCTTGCTAGGATAAGACACATAACACACTTGAGTTGCTTGCATTGCCAGAATAAAAGGTTCGTATTTTTTATATCGGCGATGATAGTTAATATCAACCAATTTATACTGATTATGATTTTTAACACCAACATTCATAGTTGGGTCAAACCATTCACATTTGAGTAGTACAGTTCGCTTTAAAGGTGTTTCGTGGTGTTCCACTTCTATAATCTCTTTTATTCGCCCGTAAAAATCACCAAAAGTTGGATCTGAAATACAAACTCCACTGTTCATTATTGATCTTGCGCTACCATGAAAATTTGTATGAAACTTGTATCCATTAACAAAATACACCGAATGAGATGTAGCGCCTATCAATGGTCCACGAGCAAGACTACATAGGAATTCATTCTCAATATGATTGAGCCGGACCTATTTAGAAGATTATAAAATTTAGTTCAATTTCATAAGCTAATTTAAGTGCATAATTGTATAAAAGATCTTAATTTTTGAAGCCTTAAATATTTCTTGAACCATATAGAGAAATTTGCTTCAAGGCTCTCATTTATTTGATCTTGAGAGACATTTGAAAATTCTTCTTGCAAATGTTGCACAAACATACATCATTTAAAGAAAAAAGATTTCAATTTCAAGTCATGATTTATGACTATGCTTATAAAATTAAGTTGATACAACTAACTTTGTTACCTCACATATGGCTCAACCTCTTCACAATTTAGCAAAATGTAAGTTTAGGCAGCGTTGATTTCCTGCAGAGTTAGATTCCTCTTTTTTTATTGTCCCCATCATCGTCCGAGATGGGTGAATATTGATAAATTTTCTTCAACTTCTTCCACAATACCACCATCATTATTTCGATCCACATTATGATTGTGTGTCATTACATATGGTTCAAAATAATGAGAAAACAATAGTGTTGACTCTGTCATCAAGTAAGCTTCACATATAGAACCCTCAACACTTGATTTATTCTCAATCATTCTTTTAAGACTTCCAAGATACCTAAATAGAAAAATGGATAAACCATCCTATTTGAAAAGTAAATAACAACATTATTCTCACAAGTTAAACTTGAATTTTTTCATTACCTTTCAAAAGGATACATCCATCGATATTGTACAGGTCCAGTAATCTTTGCTTCATAGGGAAGATGCACAAGCAGATGTTCCATTGAGTCAAAGAACCCAAGAGGAAAAATATGTTCTAACTTGCATAAGATTTGTGGAATATCTCCCTGTAATCTCTCCATTTCATCCACTCGGAGAGTAGTCGATGTAAGATCTTTAAAGAATAAGCTCAATTCTATAAGTGCCTGCCATACATTATTTGGAAGTAGTTCACGAAAATTAATAGGCATCAATCGTTGCATGAACACATAACAATCATGACTCTTCATGCCAAATAACCTTTTCGCAGATGTGTCTGGGCACTACCCAAATTTGAAACATACCCATCTGGAAATTTTAAGCCTTTCACCCAATTAAACAAGATTATGCTTACTTTCTTGTCTATTGTATATACAGCTTTGGGATATTTTTCAGAAGCATTCTTTTCCAGTTGAGGTCGATCACAGTAATTGACCATATCTAGACAAGCTTGTGGATTGTCTTTGGTTTTCTTATCAATATTGAGGACTGTATTAAATACATTATCAAAGAAGTTTTTCTCAATATGCATGACATCGAGTTTATGTCGAATCATGTTAGAAATCCAATAAGGTAAATCCCAAAAGATGCTTCGCTTTTTTCATTCACAAGAACTACATATTCGTTGATTAACTTCTTCTGCATCTAACTTTGTTACTTTTCTTATCCCCAAATCACAAATTTGATTCAATATCTCTTCTCCGGTTCTATAGGGTGGTGGTGATCTTTTGACAGTTCGACCTTTAAGAAAATTTTTACGATCTCTCCTAAATGGATGATATTGGTCAAGAAACATTCTGTGATAGTCAAACCATGATGTTTTTCGACCATGTTGTAATCTAAAGAATTGTGTTTCCTTCATACAATAAGGACAAGCAAACTTACCTGCAGTACTTCATCCTAATAACATAGAATATGCTAGAAAGTCACTGATTGTCCACATCAAAATTGTCCTTAATTGAAAATTTTATTTTTAGAGATATCAAATACTTCTACACCTGTCTCCCACAACAACGTCAATTACTTTATTAGAAAATGCAGATAAACATCAATTTTATGTTTGGGATTATTTGGTCCAGGAACAATGACAGTTAAGAACATATAAGCCTCTTTCATGCACATTCCTGGAGGTAAATTGTATGGAGTGACAATTACTGGCCATGAAGACTATTTTCTCCCAGACTGACTGAATGGTTGGAAGCCATCAGTACATAACCCCAACCTAACATTTCTTGGTTCATCGGCAAAAAAAAGATGACTTTTATTGAATTCTTCCAAGCTTCAGAGTCTGATGGATGACACATTACTCCATCCTCTTTTAAATGTTCATGATGCCATGTCATGTTAGCTGTTGTAGTATGGGATGTATATAGTCTCTTCAATCTAGGAATCAAAGAAAAATAATACATTATTTTATAAGGGACCAATTTCCTCTTACGAGAGCCAACTCGACGCTTATACCTCTCTTTGCCACAAAATTTGTAAGAGGTAAGATGTCATGGTCTTTCTAATACAACATACAACCCGATTCACATCAATCAATCTTTTCAACCGGTAAACCTAAGGTACGCACTAGCTTCTTAGTCTGATAATAACTATCAACTAATAGGTTATCTTCCGGTAAAGACTTTTTAAATAATTGCATCATTTGGTTGAACCCCCTCTATGACATATTATTTTTCATCTTAATATTTAATATTCGAGAGATTACTGCAAGTTGAGAGAGGGAAGAACTAGGATACAATTTTGCATCAACAGAGTGGAACTATTCATAAAATTTTTGGTACTCTAAATTAGGCTCTTCCTCCATCGAAGTTTCATGTTCCTCCTCAATTGAAGGTTCATACAGATGAGATGGTCCAAATTCAATATTGCTGTAACCATGGTTAAAGTTGGGACCAGTAGCATCCAAAATTATTTGTCGATATGGATTATCATATCCCAATTCAAGTTGAGCACCATTGATCAAATCATTACCGAAAGAAATCTCACCTATCAGATCTGCTTCCCCTTGATGTTTCCAAATAAAATAGTCCTTAAAAAATCTACCATGAAGAAGGTGTATCTAACCTTTTCAACATCCTTGTATTTAATATTGCGACATTTTTTACATGGACATCTAATGTTGTCACCACTCATGCAACTTTGTTGAGAACATGCAAAGAGGATAAAGTTATTCACACCAGTAATGAATCTAGAGTTTATAGCCCCTCGACCATCCAACCTATCATACATCCATCTACGCTCTAGATTATTCATATTCCTATTAATGTCGACATAAACAACATAGTTAGAGTTTTATATTTTAGTAATGCATACATCCAGGATTACCACTAAAGTGAAGAAACAATTAAATATCTTACCAAACTAGAACATATCTTTCAATTTATACAAGGAAATAGAATATATCAGTCATTTTTCTTCTAAATAAACAAGAAATCAAAAACACAACATATCATTCATTGTCCTTCTTAATAAGTGTTAGCGAAAAAATTTAATTACATACAAAACTGAAACTTCTATCATTACAATCATAAGGCATGAGGCAAAGCTCCCGACAACAAGATTAAAACATCAAATTTCAGCAAAGTACATACCTAAAATCTGAACATTAAACAAAACCTAAAAATAAGTTGCAACTTTATTGGCAAAAAAAAACAAATAAAGTCTACAACTTTAACACAAAGTTACATCACAAAAGTTAATCGGATTTAAATCAAATCCTCAATCGGTAAGTAAAAGAAAATAGAGACAGTTTCATGAATAATGAAGAACACAAACGGCAATAGAGAAACATATGAAAAACTAATCGAAAATCATTTAAAAGGAAAAATGTTATAGTAACAGATATATGCTAGCTCACATTCTGGCACTTGCTGGTATCCTTAGTGGATCTCTCTGAAAACCCAAAATATAACATCACAATCAGATTAATAAAAAACAACAATATATACCAAATGTGATCCCACAAATGAAATCTTTGGAAGGATAAAGGCTAAACAGTCAACACAACAAAATAGAAAATGATTATGACAATTACAAAATTTCAAAGGAACATGAAACATACTACATTTTATTGTTTACAGAAAATCAGAACAACAGTAAGCAAAAGTGACTTAAACTGCTCTATGTTTTCTAATTTTTTCAACATGCAACACACTAAGTACAATCTTACATAAACCTGTACATAAAAAAGACAAAACTAAACCACACAAATGAAAAATTTGTTGAAGAAATCAGAGATTAATGAACCTGGAACAGAAGATACAAAAAAAAACATAAATAGAAGTTAAGAGGAAAAATATTATTCCCATTTCGATTAAATAACCACTAACACAAGGTTTTAACACAGCATTCGAACAAAGAAAATTGAAAAAGCTCAAAAAAATCACAAATAGAACTTCAAATAAAAAATCAAAAAACCTAACATAATCAGTGTATACAAAACACTGAAAATTAAATCACAACTAGAAATTTTGTTGAAGAAATTTCAGATTCATAGACATGCAACATTGGAACATCAAAAACCCCATAAAAATAATTTTGAGAAAGAAAATACGGTTCTCATTTCGAGTAAATAACCATTTATCGAATTTTTTAACACAATAATCGAAGAACCCTAACTAAAATAGCTCAAAAAACCCTAAACATATCATTAACACGTCACTTCTAACATAGAAATTAAGAAATTAAAAGAGGAGAAACAACTAAAATTACGAGATATAAAATCTAACCTCTAATTTAGATTCAAAATTAGTCCATTGACACTTTTTTCGACTGATATTGAGCGATTAGGGAGAGAAAAGGGCAAGGGGACAGTTTTTGAAGAGAAAGGCGGATGATGTTATATTTTGGGAACAAAGTGAAATAAAAGACATAGCCCTAATATTAGGTTGGTAGGGTGACGGATTTAGCAACGAATATATAATCCGTTGCTAATCATTAATTAAATATATACCTAATATATTATTAAAAATGGTAAAATACTTCCAGCGACAGTATTTTCGTTGCTATTGTCTTCTCCACCATGTCAAAAAAAAATTCCCCCATTTTTGTTGCTAATTTTGTCACCAAAATAAAGGCGCCAATATTTACCGCCAAAAATTAGCAACCAATTTTATATTCCGTTGTCATTCCGTCACTAATTAGGCTATTAATTTTAATTTCATTTATTTAGCGACAAAATTTCTATTTCGTTGCAATTCCGTCGTTAATTAGCGACGAAAAAGCCTTTGTTGCTATAAATCCGTTGCTAGACGCAGTTTTTTTTTGTGATGATTTTCAATCATCAAAAATAAAAACATACCCACTACTCATTTTTTCATCAATTACCAATTTCACCACTAAATAGTGAAGAATAAGCCCTCAATCAGTGAGAAAAATAGATCTAACGAAGTAAAATGACTGTGATAAGAAAAATGGAGAAGAGAAAAAGGACAAAATGAAAAGAAGAAGAAGAACAAGAACAAAAAAGGTTGTCACCGGCGGAGAGGAGGCTATGCATTTTTTTTTGTCCTTCTCTATTTTGATTTTATTCCAAGAATAAGCAATATTCATGGAAGATCTGCAACTAATACTTCCTACAATATCTATTAAACAATAAAGAGATAAAATTTCAAGTATTGAGCTTAAATTGATTTTCTTGTTTTCTAGAAGAAGAACTTTACCTTACAACTTCTTTAAGTATTTTATTGGTAAAAAAATTCACGTAACTGTATTTTAAAATTAAAAAAATTAAAAATGTTTCTGATTTTTTTTTCTTTTTAGTTTGTTGTCACATCAGCTTCTAGGGTGTAAATAAATTTACTTTTAAATAGTATAAGTGTGTAATAGGTCGTCTCAATAGTTTAAGTGTGATTTTGACTTTTCAAATATAGTTTAGGATGAAAATGATGATTTTTCCCTTTAGATGATGATGTTCACACCATGTCTAATTACATCTAACATGCATGTCATGATTATACGTGCAGTTTGTATTAACCAGATGATAATTTGATATACTAAACATTTCGAGTTTATATAAAATTAAAAGGCCCCACCTCATAATGATGTGAGGCGGCTTTACCAGGAATGGTAAATTCAAAAGTTTTAAATTTCGTTAAAAATGTTAAAATATATCTATCAGCAGTGGCGGAGCAAAATTTTTGATTAAGGATGCTCATATTTTTTTTGTTTGAACTCAAGTTATTGATGCGAAAATGCATATTCTTGATCACTGAATTATACTTCTCTAACTTATCAAGGGTGTGCAACAACATACATATAATCATAAATATCTATATTTAATCTATATACTCGAAAAATTTTTCTGACGAAGGGTGTTCATCTGATCACCCTTCGTCGGTTGTGGCTCCGCCACTATCTATCAGATGTAATGTATATTTTCAATAAGTAATTTACCTCTATATGTAATATTATTTTTTACATACAATCTAATTTTTTGATGAAGAATGTCTAATTGATCATCTTTCATTTTACTATTAGTCGTTTGGCCATGAGTAATTTCTTATTTTTTTTTGAAAAATTATTTTATTTTAGTGAAAAAAGTGAAAACAATGGTATTTGTCCATGAGAATTTCAAATACAATTTCAGAATTGTATTTGGAAAAGTGAAAACAACTTTTACAAGTTTTATTTGTTTTCACTTTCTTCACTCATACTTTTCTCATAAAATTTCACAAACAACTTTAATTTATATTCATGGTCAAACACAGCTCCAACTCCAACTCCAACTCCAACTTCAACTTCAATTCTAACTCCAACTTCAAAAAATTATGATTTTCATGACCAAACGAGACCTTACATAGCTATGCAACTGCTTAACTTATGCGAGCATTAATAATTAATTTTCCAACTCAAAGTTATGTCACACAAAAATATTTTTTAATGTTACTGCAAAACTGTGATTTACTGAGTTGGATTAATACTGGCAATATTATTGTCAAATGAGCACCACGTGTGATTCATGCCTTTTGACGGGTTTTGGTGTCCAGAGGTATAGTATTTCCACCTGTGATAATAGCAAATGTCTCATAGCTCTCCTTTAGTAGAAACGGAGTTGGGACCGGTAGAGGGTAGGTAGCGAGAGAGTCCATCTAAACTTCTCTCGGTTAAAAAATTAATGATATATATAAAATATATTTTAATTTTTTTATGTGTATATAAATTTTAAACCTTTTAAACATAAAATTAGAGGTTGTTTTAGTTACTAGCTTACGTGTACATACTTTGAGCATGTATGTCACTTTAATGAGTTCAAATATTATATTATATATGATATTTATTTAAATAATAAAAATAAATATAATGATTAAATTTAATATTTTTTGAGTATGTAAAGATGGAGAATTTATTTATTAAATCTAATCTTTACCAAAAAGAATTTTAAAAGTTGATTGACATTCATCTACCATCTGTAAATTGCAATAAAATAATATAATGATAGAGATATCAAAATAATACAATTAAATCTAATCTTTACACACAAATTTTTCTCAAAGTCGTCCGACACTCAACTACCACTTGTAAACAATAACAAAATAATACGATAATAGAGATATCAAAATAATATAATTAAACCTAACCTTTACGTAAAAAAATTACTCAAAACCGACCAACATTTATCTATCACCTGTAAATTGCAACAAAATAATACGATAAAAGTGATATCAAAACAATACAATTAAACTAAATTTTACACACAAAAATTTCTCAAATTCGATTGAGATTTATCTATGAACTGTAAACTACCACAAAATAATAAACTAAAAAGAGATATTACAATAATACAATTAAACCTAATATTTACCTAAAAAAAATTCAAAGCCGACCAACATTCATCTAGCATCTTTAAATTAAAATAAAATAAAATGATAAGATAATAAAGATATCAAAATAATACAACTAAATCTAAACATTGGAAAGAAAAATATTAATTAATTCTCCTACCTTATATTTTAGGAGTCCAATATATTTTAGAAAGTCTATTAGAAAGGAAAATATTAATTCATTCTCGTGCCATATATTTTAGGAGTCCCATATATTTTAGTAAGTCTAGTTAATATAATAAAAATAATTAAAAATAAATTCAAAAATAGTGAAAAGACAGTTTTGTCTAAAATAATTCTTTTAATGAAGGGTAAAAAGTTCAAATTACTTTTCTAAGGGGGTCTTCACACTTTTAATATACTAGCTTAGTGTACGTGCTTTGCAAATGTGTCTCGCATCGGTCGTTGAAAAATATATCCATAAGAACAACACACTATTAAAAGATAGCAAGTGATGTTAATATACATGTTATATCAAGTTAAGTTATATAAATAAATGTTTTATAAAAAAAGAGTGAGAAAACGATTTTGTCTATTGCAGATTATTTTAATGAAAAGCAAAAAGTTTGAATAACTTTTCTAAGAGCCTTCATACTTTTAATATATTGTAGATTATAGATATAGATATAAATATAAATTATAGATATAGATTATAGATATAAATTATAGATAAATTATAGATATAGATTAAGGGAGTTTAAAATTTATCTTGAGGTTCCAAATTAAATATCAAGCACTACATTGTTATTTTCCATCTTAGTGAAAATTTTCGATCGATCACTCGTTAGAATTTCTGTTTATGAATTTTAAAGAGTATTTATTATATGTTAAGTGAATTTTTTAAATATAAATATAGAATTTGATTTTTTTTTAACATATAGAATTTAAGTTAATGCTATTAAATTTTGTTGAGAATAAAACTGATAGAAAACTAACACATGTTTTCCTAACAGGTGATTAAATTTTTGTTGCATTCCATGCAACGCGCGATTCGGATTAGTCGGGGCTTCAATACGAGCATCGATAACTACAGCACATCATTGTTAAATTCCCAGTGTGTGCAAAAGCCTGCCATATTCTTTGGGCGAATCCAAACACAGATGCAATAATATTTTCAAAGAATTTGAACGACATAGAAAGACAAAATTATTATTACAAAATACGTTTTTTTAGCAATCATAATTGTAAGTGCCAACACACTATGAGATGTGAAAAGAAAAAAGGGTGTTTGGGTCGAAGCAAGATATTTTCTCCTAAAATCCTACCCCATTCCCTCTTATTAGATAAGCCTGCCATATTCTTAATTACAAATTAAACTAAAGTTTCCATTTAATTATGTAATTAATTCTAAATTCCAAATCAATAGACAAAACTTTAATCCATACCCCTTTTATACATTTTAAAAAAGGTCTCTGTTTCTTTTGTTTTATTTATACATTTCTAAAGCTACATTTCTATATACCGATAAAATTTAGGGGAGGATCCAGTGTTGCAGTGTCGAATTCATCGGAAATCAATATTTTTATATGTAACATAAATTTGTATATAATATTGTAACAAATAGTATATATGAAGTTATAATTCTAAGAAAAATGGATTTAATTCTAAAAATTTTAAAGAACAAATTTATAGAAATTAAATCTTGGATCCACTTCGAACAAAATTGGAAGTTGGAACCCATCATTTTTGGAAACAGGATCCATTTCCACACATCTTTTTTTTTTTTGAGATCCACATAGCTTTTCTTTTAATAATCTGGTTTTCAGAGATTTTTTTTTACAAACTCAATTTCATTGACAACATACTGTCAGAGGCCAAAAAAATCTATCATTCAGGCATTTAAATTTAAATTCAAATCTGATAGCAATCGTAATGGGATTAATTATAGATTGTTTTATTGAGAAGCAAACACAATTTCACATCGAAAAAATAGAGGGAACATGTCCAATATTTAAAGTGTCACCCAATTTCACTAGTATGAGGCCTTTTGGGAGGTGCCCAAAAACAAATCCATGAGGGTTTGACCCAAAGCAGACAATATCATACTAGTGCGGAGTTTGAGTGAAGTTACACGCAGTCCCAACAACTGGTATCAAAGTTTGGGAGATTCATCACGATTACTGAAGATGGAAGGATCGAAGTTTGGAATCGAGTAGTTTGATGGATCCGATTTCGATTTCTGGAAGATGCAGATCGAAGACTATCTGTACCAGAAAGATCTTCACTAACCCTTGACCGGGGTGAAGCTGGAGTCCATGAAGGAGGAGGACTGGAAGTTCAAGGATCGGCAGGCTCTAGGGCTGATCCGGTTGACTTTGTCGAGAAACGTGATGTTTAACATCATCAAGGAGAAAACCACATCCGATCTGTTGAAGGCACTATCACATACTTGAAGCTCAAGGATCGGCAGGCTCTAGGGCTGATCCAGTTGACTTTGTCGAGAAACGTGACGTTCAACATCGTCAAGGAGAAAACCACGTCCTATTTGTTGAAGGCACTATCACATATGTACGAAAAGCCATCTGTGATGAACAAAGTATATTTGATGCGTAGATTTTTTAATTTACAGATGCCTAAGAATGGATTTATTGCTGATCATATAAACGAGTTCAATAAGATTGTTAGTCAATTGTGTTCTGTGGATATTAATTTTGAAGATGAAATTAAAGCACTGATTTTGATGTCATCACTACCCGAGTCTTGGGATACTGTTGTTGCTGCGATTAGCAGTTCCCGTGGATCTGAGAAACTGAAGTTTGATGAAATCCGAGATGTTGTTCTTAGCGAAAGCATTCGCAAACGAGAAATTAAGGAGTCATCTGGTAGTGCTCTTAATATTGATCGAAGGGGAAAAGACTAATTGAGGGGTCATAATACACATGGCAGATCAAAATCGAAGAATCGTGAAAAATCTCCATAAAAATCCAACATGACATGTTGAAATTGTGGAGAGAAAGGACACTTTTGGATAGAGTGCAAGAAACACAAAAAAAAGAAGAATAAAAAATCTGGAGATGATAATGATTCTGTTAATTCAGAGAAGACATTGGGGATGCTTTAATCCTTAGTGTAGATAGCCCGGTTGAATCCTGGATATTGGATTCTAGTGCATCTTTTCATTCATCTCTTAGCAAGGAATTGTTCCAAAAAGTATGGAAACTTTGGAAAGGTGTATCTTGCTGACAACAAGCCGTTGATGATTGAAGGAAAGGGGGGCTATTTGTAAAAAAAACTCCAACAGAAAATCAGTAGACATTAGAGGATGTCAGATATATTCCTTGTCTCAAGAAGAATCTGATCTCTGTTGGTCAGTTGGATAGCACAGGCTACGCAATAGAGTTTGGGAAAGGTTCGTGGAAGATTGTGAAGGGTGCTATGGTTGTAGCACGTGACACAAAATCTTGAACTTTTTACACTACTGCAGGGTGTATAAACATGGCTGTTGTTGCTGAGGGTGCTTCCGGTTCATGTGTGTGGCACAACAGACTTGGACACATGAGTGCTAAAGAAATGGAGATGCTGGCTGCAAAAGGAGCTTTAGAGGGGCTAAAGTCTGTTGATATGGGTCCTTGTGAGAGTTGTGTTATAGGTAAACAGAAATGAGTAATCTTCAAGAAGTCTGCGAGAGAGCCGAAGAAAGTACGGCTGGAAATGGTCCATACAGATGTTTGGGGACTATCTCCTGTTTCATCACTTGATGGATCTAGATTCTATGTCACCTTCATTGATGATTTCAGCAGGAAGGTATGGGTTTAATTCTTGAAACATAAGTTAGATGTGTTTGCTACTTTCAAGAGGTGGAAAGCTGAAGTTGAAAATCAGACTGGCTTGAAAATCAAATGCCTGAGGTCTGATAATGGAGGAGAATATGACAAGTCAGAATTCAAACAATTCTGTGCAGCTGAGAGAATAAGATTGATGAGGCCTTTTGGGAGGTGCCAAAAATTAAATCCGTGAGGGCTTGGCCTAAAGCAGACAACATAATACTAGTGCGGAGTTACACGCGGTCCCCACAAGTGGTATCAAAGCCCAGGTTCGGGTGTGTCGGAGTAGTGGACTGCAGTTGGTGAGAAGTTCCCGGTGTAACGACAAGACTGGAGATCTACAGGTGGTGCCTTGTGTCAAAAGTCTTCCTGGAGAGTGGTTATCAGTCGGCGTGTCCCGTTGGGTGATAACAGCGGTACAAAATGGTTGGCAGATCATGTGAAGTGACCTAGTAGTTGAAATCTACAGTTGATGCCTCGTTTCAAAAGTCTTCTTGACAAGTGATGGTCAAGCGGCGTGTCCCACTGGTTGGTAGTGGCGGTACGGGGAAGTCACAAGTGATGTGGTCTTGGTTTGAAGGGGGATTGTTGAGAAGCAAACACAATCCCACATCTCCCACATTGGAAAAATAGAGGGAACATGTCCAATATTTAAAGTGTCACCCAACTCCACTATTATGAGGCCTTTTGGGAGGTGCCCAAAAACAAATCCATGAGGACTTGGCCCAAAGCGGATAATATCATACTAGTGCGGAGTTTGGGTGAAGTTACACGCGATCACAACATGTTTAACATTCTTATAAAGTATGAACCAATCAACAAGAATAATATGGTCCTTCCAACTCCCAAAGGGTGGCATATTGGTAGGTGGGCTTCAAGCAATATCAAGTATTTTTCTTTGATTTCCTCCACTTTGAGGCATCACTAACTCGAATACCTGCAGCAAAGTTCAAACATAGCCATTTTTCATACTTATAATTGAAAAAATGAATACAGATTTAAAAGCCACTGAAAAATAGTCAATATTGAAAATCATAATATATCATGGATTTAGAACTTAAAAAGGTGAAACTTCATCACAGTATCATGGATGAAATTCAGGACACTATTATGGAATTTCACTTTTTCACTATGAAAATCCTGACAATATCTATGATCTTTAACTTGTTTAAGTTCGAAATCAATGACACTTATCAGGGCGTTCTTTCATCAGGAGTGATTACTTCTCAATGAATTTTCAACTACTAACTAATTTTCAAAGCTAGTCATAAGTAGATAGCCTGTATAATTTTTACAAATTCACACCGTGTAAAACCTATTCGAATAAGTAGCTAGTTCGTATAATATGTAACTTTTCATAACAAACTGAAAATAGAGTAACACATTATAGCCGGTTAAATTATTCCAAGTAATATAAGAATTATGTTTATACTGACATGATGTATATCAAATCCAATGTTATTGAGATCCAACAAACCAAACCAGAACTGTTAAACTTGTGACTATAATGCAAAAAAAGTTAAATTGTATTATTCCTTGACCCATGCTTAGCTGTTGTTAAATTGTATTATTCCTTGACCCATGCTTAGCTGTTGTTTCTGATCAGTCAACCATTTAGCTATTGAATTCTTTTCTATGTTTTGCCTATATTTGGTTTGCTAAGACTCTGGGAAAAAACCTTATTTACTGGTTCCAAATAACTTCACTATTTTCCCTAGTTTAAATTTATATGTGATCGATCAACAACACATAAAGTTTAAAAATCAAAGAAAGATTTTTAAGATTGATGCTCTAAAACAAATTTTAGATATTTGTCTGGTTATAAATTATTTCATAAAGGTAAAAAGATAATTTTAAAATTTCTTCCTTTGTTTTATTTTATTTGCCTATGACACTTCCTTAAGAAAAAAAATTATTAGGGATTCATTGTATTAAGCACACCTTGTTTTATTCCTTTTTAACTCGAAAGGTTGGAAAACATTGATTTCGATTTTTAAAATTATTTCGAAACTTAAAAGAAAAAATTTCGAAACAAATAGAGTCGCCACTTAATTTATTTGAAAAGAAATTAAAAAACTTTTAAAGAAAATCTGAAGTCTTAAAATAGAAAAAGACTTAGACTTTTAAGAAAATTCCGGGTAAGAGTTTCTTATTAACATCTTGGAAGGTTTTTAAGGCACCTAAAATGTCCGCTAACTTACGATTATTCGGGCTATTTGAAAACAATTTTTTGACTAACTTTATAGTAAAAAAAACAATTGAATAAGGAAAAATTTGTACAAAATAAATGAGCAACTCAGTGAAAAATTTAACTAGTTCTAAGAAAATTAAAATCAAATAGCACGTAAAGGGGAGAGGGGAGAACTAGAAAACTTAGAGTCGTAAGCCCAAAACTATCAGCCCTATCCTAATTTAATTGGACTTTTGGCCCATCATCACCTATCAAGTGGAACTAGTTTATGACTCGATTGCAAACAATGTTTCATGGAGAAAACTAAATTAGAAAATATTTATCATAACTATTTTTTAAGAAACAAAACTGTAAGCTTGGTAATAAATGAAAGCGAGAGGAGCAATCAAAACTTGACAGAACCAAATAATGAAGAAAATGTTCTAAAGAACTCAAATTCTTATCAGTATGCACACTAATTGTGAATTGTTGAAGTCACTTTAATAGTAGGCATAATATGTTTCTCAACACATGAGGCAAGGATTTACACTTTGAAGTGATTCAAAAAAAAAATAAATAGAAAGAGGCACATACAAAATCAAATGGTTATTAGTCATATAATCTGTTTTATTTTTAATAGGAGTAACACACATACTAACTACATCAAAACATGTGGACGTAAATATAAAAATATAAAATGATATATAATAGAAGCAACATAACAAATTAGATGAAAGATATTAAGCTACGGATGTGTAATAATAGCGACACTAGATACTACTAAGCAATAAAAAGAAACAATATAGAATAGATTATAGACAAAACATAGAATGAGATGAATGAAACAAGACAAAAACATATAATTATAATACTAATAAAAAATGACAATACAAGAACTATAATTCACAACAACCATTACCATAAACAACATTTAGCATTTACATAATAAAACACAAACATGTTAGAAACAAAACTATAGTATAGTAATAACCAACAATTAACAAACAACCTACAATACAATACAAGAACAACAAAGAATTTCTATGAAATAAAATACAATGCAGAATAGTAGACATGATAAAATATACATACCACATGTAATAAACAATAAAATAACAACACAAAAAAAGACTGAACCCAATATGATAATTATATGTTTGCATATCTGGGTAATGATTATTCAAGGGACATAAGAGAGGAATGAGCATGCTCATAGTTATATTAAATCAATTTTACCAAGAAAACATCACATGACTACATATAAATTATCTGGTTTAAGAAAATTAAAAGGGTTTCATCCCCTCACTGAACAGTTATACTTAACATGATAAATCGATAAGGATCCTTGGGGAACCCTTTAACCCAAACAAACATATGAAAAAAAATTAATCTTCAGATACCACAAGTAAATTAAACAAAATACACATATAACTTGATATTCATACTTAAAATCAGACTTTTTATAACCTTGCAAATATAAAACGCAACAAGATACAAACATTGAATCATAACAGGTAGAAACAAAAGAAAATTATAAAATCTATAGTAAGGCTAGAATTGAGCAACCATGACAATATGTATGTGAGATATTCATCAAAGGAATTATAAGGAAAAAGATATTCAAAAAGGAAGAAAAAATTGATTGTAATAAATTGATGAACCTCTAATATAGATCGAAGGGATTCCATCATGATCGAATAAATTCGTTGACAAATTTAAAATTACGCCTAAATAGACAATGCATGATTTAGCTATTATCGAGTAACACACTAAATAAAATAAATTATGGTCGGGACCGTACGTTAGAAACCACACAACAACCCAACAAGAAACATATAAAGACAAACATCCAAGATTATTAGTCGGTGACCCAAGCAGCAAGAAGCATTTGTCTCTCATGGAAACATAGGAATTACTGTAAATTAAAAGCTTGTTACACAATAGACTCAAATCAAACAATTAAAATAATTTTGTCAGTATTGATTAAAGAGAAACTATATATACAAGGATTAAGAGCCGTTTTAAGAAAGAAAAGTTAAACAATACATCACAGAATTAAAATAATAATATCACATCAACAAACGGCAGTCAACTTCTTTAAAGATCCTATGACCTTCATAGTCTTCTCCAGCAAACAATCCCACACTTACTACATCTACAACTATCACTATGGATAAAGAGATGAAAAGAGAAAATACAATAAAACTAAAAGGAAGAGACGTGTTTACCTTTTATGGGACAACAAAACGAGACCTTGATGTTGTCGATATCTGCCACCACTAAAAAATATTACCGTCGACTCAAAAACTTCGATTAGCCGTTGAATTTTACGAAACAAAAATTTTCGTTTACTAAAAAATGGACTGTTTTTGCTCAAAGATTTTTTCAACCTCTCAAGACTTGTCCTAAATTTACTCTACAATGATCCTTTTATAGCGAGGATGGAGGGTCACCCTTTGTATTTCCATCGATGTGGGATAAAATGCAAAGGTGTTTTGGAAATTTTCAAATTTTGAGGTAAATGATAAGAATCTAAGTTGGGGTTGTACTATTTCTTGTATGATTTTTTAATTCAAATTTTTTCAAACGATTGAATAAGTTGAGTTGGACGATCACGAGTCGGTGGATCGGTTTGGGTTAGAATTGGGTGTTCAGTCGACTTCGCCGGGTTGGATTCTGGTTGAAGCCGTTGTATTATTGTTGACGGATTTGGATCGACGATTGTTGTCGTCGCTAGCTATTGAGTGTTGTTTGAAAGAAGTTGTTTGTTCGATGATTTTTCTCAATGTTGAAGCTACTGCTGTTAATTGAAAGTTGTTGTTGTCATTTGTTGAAGAAGAGAAAATAGGCTGAGTCAAGGGATATATTTTGGGTGGCTGGGTGAAGTTATTGTGTTGGGCTGGAGCGGCTGGGGGTAGATTAGGATATTTTATGAGGTTATTTAAAAAATAACCCTAATTAGTTAAATAAATTGACTAAATTCAATTGAAATTCGATACGAATTCATACCTCGTTTAATTTTGAACTTCTTTATTAGATAGAACCAAATAAATATTTCTCCAAATAAATTATTTTTAAGAGAAAATTGTATTTAAATCAAGACTTTATTCGTGTAAATTTATTTTTAAAATATGCCTTGATTAAAATATGATATTTCATAAAATAAATATTTAAGTAACTAAATTGTATAATTTTGTATAATTGAATACAATAATATATAATTGCTACTTAAAATAACAAAATTACCTAGATAAATACTTTGAGAAGCTTTTTATTCAAATAAAATAAATATTGTAATTTTATTTAAAATCGAAGAAATTCGAAACTAAACTTAGTTGTGGAGGGAAAAAATTAGGTGTTAACAACTATTCCCTCAATTTGGGTAGAGTGGATGCAAGTAACCCTGGGCAAAGGGAGTTTGACATTCCTAATTTTTGTCCAACCATAAATACATTTATGAAATAGGTTGGTTTTTGCACAAGTTTGGGAGTTATGGTTGGACCTCGGTATTAGATTTCCTACATATCTCAGGTTACAATATAATTCAGGCCACTTGTAGTTCATAAAACGTGATTTAAAGCATGATTTTTAAAAAATTTACAAGGTATCTTGGTTTGATATTTTTAATGAAACCGAAAAGCTGAAGAATAAAGGGATATGGGGGGAGGTTGAAATGTAGTCTAGTTTTCAACAAAGATCCCAGCCTACATAGCCCCGAGACTCAGGGAATCATACTTTTTGTAGTTTGACTCAATCGGTAGAAAAGATAGTCTTTTATTTCAGACAATCTTTCGTTCGGGATGAGTGACAAGTTAATTGAGTTACGGAAAAGAGGCTTTTAACCTCTTAACCATGAATGTGGGATCCTTCACATCCATAGGCAAGAACTTACCTGGACATAATTTCATAAACTCTAAGTATGTTGTCACCCAAATTTGAAAAAAAGAGAAGGTTAACCCCGTATGAGTTTAGAAATATCTCGAAGGTAAAGCTGAAACCAAAATATCCCAGAATAGTCACATTCCTTCTAATAGGGGTGTGGCTAGATGGTGGTAGTGATCATCCGAGAATACTCACATGCCTTCCCAGAATATTCCTAGAGTATGTTTGGTTGGACTTTTATATAGTGGGTATTTTTCTGCTTAAAGGTGTTCTTTGAAAAATGAGATTGGATCAATTCACCTTTGATTTGAATCAATATAACACATATAATTACATAAAGCAGTTATCATACAAGTATATTGTAATAAACATGCATCCTAATTGGGTAACCCTTTTGAGCCAAGGGTTGGCCTAACATATTTGAAGGAAGTATATTCTTTTTAAAACCAATCCCTTATTCCCCCAAAACCTCCACAGGTATAAATAAATGGCATAAATGCTTACAAAAATTGCACAAAAGGGATATAATTTTTAGGAAAAGGAAAATAGCATGAGAAAAAGAACAATGTCCCGCATAGGGGATAGTAGCTCCTAAATGTTCCTTCATCAGCCTTCGCTCTCTTAGCTTTGTCCACTTCTTATCAGATGTGACATATGTTGACGATCAATTAATTCCCGTAAAACTGTGCTCTATACTCATAGGTCATTATTCTGGGAAATCATGCAATCATCCAAATCGATCAATCATCAGCCTTATGCTTGGCTTGCTTTAATTTTTCCCTCAATTGGTGGATGATTGAAGCATCCTTACACGAAAGCAAACAAAGTAAGACTTCCCTTAGCTCCAAAGGATAATGGATTGAATTAAATAACATATATTTCTTCAACACATAAATATGATTCGTCTGTAATTGACATGTGAAAAATAGATGCAAGACAGGTTTTCTAATGGGACCAATACCTCTTCGGGCATTGGGTCATCCTTGGATCATACCTAAAAGAGGATTTTGGTTTAGCTCTATCCTAGGTGTCTAGAGTGGGTTTGGACACAAGTTCTCAAGCGGACAACTTGAGTTTGGAAATACGAACTCCTAACGTGCCGGTAAATCGTCGTATTCCCAACACTTGATTTAGAGTTGATCAACAGGGGCCAAAACATCCACGAACCCAAAAATAATTTGATAATCATCATGTGAGATTATTCCATGAAATGCAACAGTTAAATTTCCCAGAATTTAAACATATAAGCACACAAACAGTTTAATAATTAGTCATAAAAGCTAATTCAAATATTTGGTTAGAACTGAGTTAAAGTTTCCCAGCAGAGTCGCCATTTCTGTTTTATCCCTTTTTAACTCGAAGGGTTGGAAAACATTGATTTCAACTAATATAAATATTTCGAAACTTTAGAAAAAATTCTGAAACAAACAGAGTCGCCACTTAATTTATTTGAAAAGTAATTAAGAAAACTTTTAAGGAAAATCCTAAGTCTTAAAACAGAAAAAGACTTAGGCTTTTAAGAAAATCACAGGTAAGAGGTTCTTATTAACATCTTAGGAAGGTTTTTAAGGCACCTAAAATGTCTGGTAAATTGCAGTTATCCGACATATTTGAAAATAACTTTTTGACTAACTTTATTGTTGAAAAGTAATTGATTAAGGAAAAATTTGTGCAAAATAAATGAGAAAATTAGTGAGAAATTTAACTAGTTCTAAGAAAATTAAAATCAAATAACACGTAAAGGACAGAGGGGAGAACTAGAAAGCTTAGGCTCATAAGCCCAAATCTATTAGTCCTGTCCTAATTTAATTGGGTTTTTGGCCCATCATCACCTATCCTAATCTAATAATTGGGCCTTTTGACCTAGAACCTGTCCTAAACTACATTTCGGGCCTTTAGGCCAAAATTCCGCACCACCTGTATTACATTTACAACATTGGTTTCGAGGCCCCAAATGAATGAATAAATACCTAAATAAATGAAACAAATAAAGTAATAGTAAATAGAAAGTGAGACTTTTCACGTCTTTTAGTTGTGTCAACAATGAATTTTTGATCCATTTTTTCTTCTTCCAACTCCTCGTATTTGTATCCCACGGGATCTATTTCGGACTTAAACCTTGAGGACATGGGACTCATTAGCCCACTTGATAATGTAATGGAAAGGAGTCCATTGTGGACTCCAAATAGATTCACATATAAAGAAAGAAACACAAGAATTAGAATCATTCTAGACCACATAATTTGCCAAGTTTAAAATGGGTTAATATGCATATAGAATGGACTAGGATCTATATGAGAAAGTTTTAAATAAGCGTAAAAATGCATGGAAATGACATGAAAGTCAGTCGTATCACGTATGAACAAGCGTTGGAATAATTTTTATCTCGCTACTTAAGTCAGTCTGCACGTTGAACTATTTTTATTTTATTTTTAAAATATGTAACTCGATTGCAAACAATGTTTCATGGAGAAAAAACTAATTAGTGCAGATTTATCATGACTATTTTTTAAGAAACATAACTGTAAGCTTGGTAATAAATGAAAGTGAAAGAAGCAATGAAAACTTGACAAAACCAAATAAAGAAGCAAATGTTCTAAAGAACTCAAATTCTTATCAGTATGCACACTAATTGTGGCTTGTTGAAGTCACTTTAGTAGTAGGCGTAATATGTTTCTCAATACATGAGGCAAAGATTTACGCTTTGAAGTGATTCAAAAAAAAAAAGAGAAAGAGGAACTTACAAATTCAAGTGGTTATTAGTCACATAATCTATTTTATTTTTAACAGGAGTAACACACATACTAACTACATCAAAACATGTGGACGTAAATATAAAATGATATATAATGGAAGCAACATAACAGATTAGATGGAAATAAATGATATTTCATACTAAGCTACGGATGTATAATAATAGTGACACTAGATACTACTAAGCAAAAAATATATGTATAAAATAAACTGTAAACAAAGCACAGAATGGGATGAATGAAACAAGAAAAAAATATATAATTATAATACTAATAAAAAATTACAATATAAGAACTATAATTCACGACAACCATTAACACAAACAACATTTAACACATACATAATAAAACGCAAAACGTAAAAACAAAACTATAGTATAGTAATAACCAACAATTAACAAACAACCTATAATACTATACAAGAAAAACAAAGAATTTCTATGGGACAAAATACAACACAGAATTATAGACATAATAAAATATACATATCACATGTAACAAGCAATATGATAACAACATAAAAAAAGACTAAACCCAATATGATAATTATATGTTTGCATATCTGGGTAATGATTATTCAAGGGACATAAGAGAGGAATGAGCATGATGATAATTATATTAAATCAATTTTACCAAGAAAACATCACATGACTACAGATAAACTATCTGCAAGAAAATTCAAAGGGTTTCATTCCCTCATTGAACAATTACACTTAACATGATAAATTGATAAAGACCCTTAGGGAATCCTTTTAATCAAACAAATATGTGAGAAAAAAAATGATCTTCAGATACCACAAATAGTTTAAATGAAATACACATATAACTTGATATTCATACCCAAAATTAGATTTTTTTGTAACCTTACAAATATAAGACGCAACATGATACAAACATTGAATCGTAACAGGTAGAAATAAAAGGAAATTATAAAATCTGCACGAAGGCTAGAATTGAGCAACAATGACAATATATTGGTGAGATATTCATCGAATGTATTATAAAGAAAAAGATATTCAAAAAAAATAAAAAAATTAATTGTTATGAATTGATGAATCTCTAATATAGATCTAAGGGATTCTATCATGATCGAATAAACTCGTTGACAAAGTTGAAATTAGGCCTAAATAGATCATTCATGATTTTTTATATTATCGAGTAACACACCAAATAAAATAAATTATGACCAGGACTGTATGTTAGAAACCAAGCAACAACCCAACAAGAAACATACAAAGACAAGCATTCAAGATTATTAGTCGGTGACCCATGCAACAAGAAGCATTTTTCTCTCATGGGAACATAGGAACTACTGTAAATTAATCGCTTGTTACACAGTAGACTCAAACCAAACAATTAAAATAATTTTTCCAGTATTGGTGAAATATCCTGGGTGTTGACCCTTAGAAAAATTCCTAGAAATCCATTCTCCAAACCCAATACGACTCATGGGTACGAATGGTATGGTTCTGTCGTATACTAAATTGTGTTCATTGGTGGGATAGTTTTTGTCACTAGAATGGGTATGAATCAGAGGTGTGAGTCATAAGGGATTGGTACGAGTTGTATCAGAGACTCGTATGGTAGGCATTATTTGATCATTATGGTATTTTATTTTGCCAAGGATACATTTATGGGTACGGATCGTATACTGTGGTTATGACTTAGTTGGATGATTCATATATTGGATAGTGTTTGATCCAAGGGTTGAGACTTAAAAATGAGTGGTGGATACCGATCATATAGGAGGGTATGACTCGTATGGGTCAGTCGTATCCCTGTGACGAGTTTTTAAGGAATTTAAGTGAGGGTATTTTGGATATTTTCTTACTTACTCTAATTAAGACCCACGACTTCTAATAAATTTAGGAGGTTATTTTTCTATTATTCTATTCATTAATACTTAGAAACTATTTCAAAACATCTCATAATTCTCTCAAGAGTTTTTGGGGCAAGAAGGCTAGAGTTTCATCTTGTGGATTCTTTGGAGCTTGTCTTGGTAATTTCTTTCCATCAATTCTTTTGTATAAGGCATGATTCTCTTTCCTCATTGTAATTTCAACTAAAGGCATAATTTATATGATTGATTTCATTGTTTTACTATTTCATAATTATGCTTTTTAAGTATTATTTGAGGGTTTTATTATTGAATGCTTGGTTATCATTTATATGGTTTTAATTATGCTTTTATATGTATTTATGGTGGATTTGGACAATTGGATATCATGTTAATGGTTTAATGGTCTTTGGAATTGGTTTAGGTTATATTATGCCCCTTAGGTGTTTGATAAAATTCTTATAAAGATATGTTTATTGCATTGACTCCTTTTAATGAAAATCTTGCATGTTTTAAACTGGACAAGGGATTTATGCATGGCTGAAATAGTTTGAAAAGGCTAAAGGCTAAATGGTTATGCTTGTGGAGAAAATGAAAGTCTCCCAAGTGGATTTAATATGGTATTTAGAATGGCGCCTAAGTTCCCCTTAACCTAAATGGTTTGACTATGGATATTACTTGCAAGTAAGGGATGGTATGACGATACTACTAATATTGTACTTGGTTAATACATTATAAATAGATTATTTAGACATGGTTTTAATTGGGCATTAATGACGGGGTGTGCAGGTAAGGCGTGGAAGGTGGCAGTCCTAGGGGGACCAAAATTGGAAACTCATATTTGCCGATATGAGCGGTCTTAATGACCATGTGTGTATGTTACATTTTATATTGGAGGATTTACTAGTCATCCCATGGGATATTCCCTGACCGTGCGGCTACATACACTAGGGCCCTTTCAGTAGGGGGAGCTGAACCTATATTACCCGTGGGTGGTTAGGAAGGAAAGGCTACCCAACCCAGGTAAAGGTTTAAAGTGTATGCTAAATCCGGTTCTCTTTCCTGACACTTATATATGTATGGTTGTATGCATTATGGATAGTTTCACTTGGTTTTATAATTGATATTATTTTATCCTTATACTGAGATTCATGCTAGTAGTCATTTGCTAACCCCGTCTACTGGCAGCTGTATACCCACGCTATACAGGAACTGGCCATTATACTCCTCCAATTTAGCACACAGATTTTATATCAGTATTTGGATAAAGTGGTGAGCTTCTATCCTTTTGGAAGGCATCATTTCATGTTATGGGTTTCTTCAAATATTTTTTCTTTATTAGTTTAGCCATGGTTGGGGGCATGTCCCATCTGGATTAGTTTAGTCTTTTGGATTGAGGTTTTGTGGTACTTTTGAGGGTTGGTATGAGCAGGATCGATATTGGTGTCAACCTTGCATTGGAATAAGCCGGTGGACTAACATCATTGGATGATATTGTTGGTTGTTCCATCCTATTACATTTTGGGATTGATTTTCATATCATGTTTTGGTATTCCCTTTGGTTTATGGTCTATGGTTTGGTTTGATATGGTTGGGCGGTTGGTAAGGTATGGTTGGACTTGATTGGGTTAGTCATGGTTGTGACTTTATCCCAGAGTATTATTGAGAACAATAATGCTATCTTGTTATATGTTTGAAATTCAGCCCATTTATAGCTGGACATAGGTGGTTAGGTTGGGTAACAAGGGCCGGTCCTTGGTCTTAGTTGTACTTGGGATGCCTATTAGACAAAGCCCTGGGTTGGGTTGTGTCAAGTTGGTATTAGAGCTTTGGTTCATGGTCAATTGGAAAGTCCACAAAGTCCTGTCGAGTAGAGTCTTTTTTCAGGGTGTAAAGCATGCCACATTCATAAGAGAGAGGCTGCAAGACATTTAAGAATATTTCACTTTCTTAGTATTGTATCTTCAATCTTAAGTTCTCAATCCTGGAATCTCCTCTAATCCTTGTTTGTTCATCTTTCAGATCATGCCTCCTAGATCTTAAATACAAGAAAATTCTTCCATCCCATCTAGGGATAATATTAAAGGGGTACGTCCTACGTTTGGAGTACATCTTTGATCTCATGGTCCTATTTCTAACGGTGCTAGAGTTTCTTCTATTCCAATTAGTTCTCCTCAGGTCCCTTAGGGTAACGTGATCAACACAGAATTTTATCAGTCTATTTATGTCATTACCCAATTAGTTGCTGCTTAGGATACACGGGGTGTAACTGGTGCTTTGGCTACTAAGGACACAACGGTTGGTCAATTTATAAAGATGGGTCCTCCAACTTTTATTGGAGTAAAGGTAAAGGAGGATACATAACACTTTTTGGATGAGATAGAAAAGATCTTTCGGGTGATGTAGGCTACCAATGTAGAGGGGGTTAACTTTATAACTTATTAGCTCAAGGATGTTTCTTATCAGTGGTATGGGGAGTGGGATAGGGATAGAGGTGATATGGAAGAGAAAGGGTTGTGGGAGGCCCTTTTAATGCCTTCTTGGATAGATTCTTTCCTCAAAAGTTGAGAGAAACAAAGATGGAGAAGTTTGTAAACCTCAAGCAGGGGATGATATCTGTAAAGGAATATGCTTTGAAGTTCCATCAACTATCAAGGAATGCTTCCAATTTGGTGACTGATACAAGGTCAAGAATAAGAAAGTTTGCTTTTGGGTTAAATAGAGATTTAATTCTGGAGAGCAAAACTGCCTTGCTGATTAAAGATATGGACATCTTGAGGTTGACTGTTCATCACAGCAGGTTAAGAATGAGAAGAAGAAGTAGGTAGAGTGTAGAGATAGGCAATAAAAGAGGGGCAAGTTTTCTGATTAGAGAGGTGCTCAGTCTTAGGGTAGTAGGGATGGTGGCAAGTGGTAGAAAAATAAGTGGGGGAGTTTGGGCTTCTTTTCTGCTAGTGCTCCTTATCAGTCCGGTGACAGGCATCATCAAGGTGGTGATAATTTTTGGGCATAGTATTCCCAATTTTAGGCGAGTAGAGGTTAATCAGTTTCTTCGTGTCCTCTTTGTTGATGTTGTGGTCGTCCCTATTAGGGTTATTACAATGATGGAAGGGATAAGTACTTCAAGTATGGCCTGATAGGCCATTGGATCAGGGATTGTTCGATCAATAATGTTGCTACTGGGGCGAATAAGATTCATGTGGTTTCATATTTTGCTACTAAACCTGGTGGGGATGGCATCTGCTTTTGTTACTGCTTCTGGTTCTAGTGTTGGTCGAAACATGTTGTATACTTTGGCTTCCCAAAAAGAATCCGAGGTATTACTTGATATCATTACTAATATGTTACAACTTTTCTCTTGTAACATATATTATTTGCTTGATTTGGGGTCCACTCTTTCTTATATGACTCTATATAGGTGACTTAATTATTTCTAAGAGAGTTTATAGGGTGTGTGTGGTAGCTGTTGGTGGCAAGCAAACCTTGGTAGATTTGTTTATGTAGGATATGGTAGATTTTGATGTAATCCTAGGTATGGATTTGTTGCATTTTTGTTATGCTTCTATGGATTATTGGACTCGTAGGGTTATCTTTAAGTTCCCTGATTAACCGATTATAGAATTGGAAGGTAATTCCTTAGCTCTTAAGGGGAGATTTATTTCTTATCTTAGATCTTAGAGGTTAATCTCTAAGGGTTGTCTTTATCACTTGGTTCGAGTTAAAGTTTCTAACTCAGAAGGTCCTTCTTTGTCTTCGGTCCCTGTGGTTAATGAGTTTCCAGAGGTCTTTCTAGATGATCTTCCCGGTATTCCTCCGGATAGGGAAATAGAGTTTGGTATTAATTTGTTTCCGGACACTCATCCAATTTCTATTCCTTCATATAGAATGGCTCTTTCTGAGTTGAGGAAACTCAAGGAGAAACTTAAGGATCTTCTGGATAAGGGGTTTATTCATCCTAGTATTTCTCCATGGGGCTCACCCGTGTTGTTTTTATGCAAGAAGGATAGTTCCATTTAGATATACATTGACTATAAACAGTTGAACAAAGTGACGGTTAAGAACATGTATCCTCTTCCTTAGATTGATGACTTGTTTGAACAGTTACAGGGTTCCAAGTTCTTCTCTAAGATAGATCTTTGGTCTGGGTACCATCAGCTTAAGATTAAGGAGGTGGATATCCCTAAGATAACTTTTCATACTCAGTATGGGCATTTTGAGTTCTTGGTGATGTCATTTGGGTTGACTAATGCTCTGACAATATTTATGGACTTAATGAATAGGGTATCCAGGCAGTATTTTGATCTCTTCTTCATTGTATTCATTGATGAAATTCTAGTTTATTCAAAGAGTTGGGTGGATCATACTAATCACCTCTGTGTGGTGTTGCAGAACAACAGTAGTATGCCAAGTTCTATAAGTGTGAGTTCTGGTTGAATGCTGTGACTTTCTTGGGTCATGTTATTTATAGAGAAGGGATCATGGTTGATTCACCAAAGGTTGCAGTGGTGAAAAGGTGGCCTAGGACCATGACTTCATTAGATATTTAGAGCTTCTTGGGTTTACCTGAGTATTATAGGCAGTTTGTGGAAAGCTTTTCTTTAAAAGCTGCTCCTTTGACTAAGTTGACCCAGAAGAAGGTTAAGGTTTTTTGGTCGGATGCTTATGAGAGGAGTTTTGAGAAGTTGAAGGATAAGTTGACTTTGGCTCAATTCCTGACCTTGCTGGAAGGAAATGATGGGTTTGGCGTTTATTGTGATGCATCTCAGGTAGGGCTTGGTTATATTTTTATATAGCATGGGAAGGTAATTGCCTATGCTTCCAGGCAGTTGAAAGTACATAAGAGTAATTATCCTACTGATGATTTAGAGTTATTGGCAGTTGTGTTTTCTTTGAAAATATGGCAGCATTATTTTTATGGTGTTCATGTGGATATATTTTTTGATCACAAGAGTTTTCAGTATGTGTTCACTCAGAAAGATCTTAATCTTAGGCATAGAAGGTGGCTTGAGCTTCTCAAAGATTATAATATGAGTCTTCACTAGTAATGTGGTTGATAATGCTCTTAGCAGGTTATCCATGAGGAGTTTGGCTCACATGGAGGAAGGTAAGCGGGAATTAGTGAAGGATATTCACCGTTTGGCTAATCTTGGTGTTCATCTCTTAGACTCTAAGGATGGTGGTATGATAGTGCAAGTAGTAGTCCAGTCATCTCTTGGTGTAAAGATTAAAGAGAAGCAAGTGCTAGATCCTATCTTGATAAAAATTAAAGGTAACGTTTATGGGCAAAATGTAGTGGTGTTGAGATCAGTGGTGATGGAACTTTATGGTACTAAGGGAGGTTGTGTGTTCTTGATGTCGACGAGCTGTGGCAAAGGGTTTTGACTGAGGCTCATGAGTTGCGCTATGTTGTTCATCCCAGCTCGACTAAGATGTATTATAATCTCAAGGAGACCTACTTTGGAATGGAATGAAGAGGGATATTTCTGATTTTGTGTCCAAGTGCATGGTGTGTCAACAGGTTAAGGTTGAGCATATGAGGCCAGCAGGGTTGTATCAAGAAATTAATTTTCCTGAATGGAAGTGGGAAGTGATTAATACGGACTTCGTTACCAGTCTTCCTCGATCTCAGTATTAATATGATTCAATTTGGGTCATCGTTCATAGGATGACTAAGTATGCACATTTCTTTCCAGTGCAGAGTGCCTTTTCGGTAGAGGATTATGCGCTGTTGTATCTTTAGGAGATTGTAAAACTACATGGGGTTCCCTTTGTGATCATCTCTGATCATGGTACGTAGTTTACGTCTCTTTTCTGGCGGTCATTCCAGAAAGTTTGGGGACTAAGGTTAGTCTGAGAATTGTTTTTCATCCACAGTGGGATGGGTAAGCAGAGAGAACTATTTAAATATCGGAAGATATGCTTTGGGCCTATGTGATTGACTATGGTGGCAATTGGATTGAGTAGAATTCGAGTATTGATATGTCTCATTTTGAGCTATTGTATGGTAGGAGGTGTAAATCTACTATTGGAGGTTTGAGATTGTAGAAGCGGACATGTTTGGTCTGGATTTAGTTTATCAGGCGATGGAAAAGGTCAAGGTGATTTGGGATAGGCTTAAAGCTGCCTAAAGTCGCCAAAATTCCTATACAGATTTAGGTGTAGAGACTTGGAGTTTGAGGTTAGGGATAGAGTGTTCCTCAAGGTGTATCCTATGAAGGGAGTGGCGGTTTGGCAAAAAGGGTAAACTCAGTCCTCGATTTGTTGGTCCTTAAGTGATTTTGCGGAGAGTTGGCAATGTTGCTTGTTAGTTCGAGTTGCCATCTAGCTTAAGTTTGGTTCATCTGGTCTTTCATGTTTCTATGTTTAGGAAGTGTGTTGGTGATCCTTCTTTGGTTGTTCCATTAGAAGAATTAGGTATTTTGGATTCTCTATCTTATGAAGAGGTCTCAGTTAAGATATTAGATAGTCAAGTTCATCTGTTGCGGACCAAGGATGTGGCTTCGGTTAAGGTTCTATGGCAGAATCATAAGGTGGAAAAAGCTACTTGAGAAGCGAAAGAGGACATAAAGTGCAAGTATCTGCATTTGTTTTCTGCTTCTGGGATTCGTATGGAAGGCATATGTCTTGAACACATCATTATTTTCTGAGTTTGTTAAAGGAAAGATTAACATCTTTGTCTCTTTGTTTTCAAACATTGTTAAAGGGATGTTTGATAATGTAAATGACACTGTGTGTGGTTACCCATACCTTGTCCGTCATTTTGGGACAAATGTTCCTAGTGGGGGAGAATGAAACATTTTGCATTTTGGCCCTTTAAAAATTTCCTGGAAATCTGTTCTCTGGACCCAATACGACTCATGGGTACGAGGCGTATGCTGGGGCACAAGTGGTATAGTCCTGTAGTATGTTGACCAATGTTAGTTGGTGGGATGGTTTTGGTCATTGTAATGGGTACTACTTAGAGGTGTGAGTCATAAGGGATTGGTACGAATCGTACCAGGGACTCATATGGTGGGAAGTGCTTGATCCTCCTAGTATTTTATTCTGCCAGGGATACAGGTTATGGGTACAGATTATATACTGTGGTTACGACTTGGTAGGATAAGTTACATACTGGATAGTGTTTGATCCAAGGGTTGAGGCTTGGATACGAGTGGTGGATACTGATCATATAGGAGGGTTCGACTCGTATAGGTCAGTCGTATCCCTGTGATAGGTTTTTAAGAAATTTAAGTGATGGTATTCTGGATATTTCCTTACTTATGCTATTAGGACCCACAACTTCTAATAAACTTAGGAGGTTATTTACCATATTATTCTATTCATTAACACTTATAAACTATTCTAAAATATCTTATAATTCTCTCAAGAGCTTTTGGGGCAAGAAGGCTAGGGTTTGTAACGCCCCAGATTTTGAACTCCAGATGCTACACGGTGTTTGTGTCCCCGAAGGACCACAAGATAACCCTTAACTAATATCTGTAACTGAGCACTGCATAATATACTATAAGAATGCAGAAAACTGGCACAAACTTGCCATAAGGTTCAAAACAAAAATACAACTGAATGAAGTTTAACAGTTTCAAAACTAAAACATCTGTCTGAACAACTAGTCTGAAAAACACTATAGTCTAAAAGCCTCTAAACTGTATGAATAAGGAGTTGATGGGACAATCCCCCAACTAACTCCATCTACTGAAATGCTAAATCTAATGCAATAATAAAATAAGGAACATCCTCGAATGACGAGGGATCACTGCTAAGTCTACTGCTGCTGGCTGAATCTGAACTGCTAAGGGTGCTCTAGATCTTGTGCTTCTAAACCTATGGTATAAGACACTATAGCGCAATAGAAAAGTATGTGTGAGTACGTGGGAATGTACTAGTACGCTAGATGAGGTAGGGCTGAATGCAAAGGTTTACATGCATGAACAATACTGACTAAATATCATGAGACTACTGAATGAGGATACATGCATAAGTGCATAATCTATAACTGAAATCGTAGTACCACTGAATACTGAATCCTAATAACTGGATTTTTGATGTCTGATTCTACTAATACTGATATCTGATTGACTAAAGCTGAGATCAGTCCTATCTAGCGGGTGATCTCTGAATCTGCTTATAGTAAAAATGATTAACTTAATCTGAGATCAGTCCTATCTAGCGGGTGATCTTTGGATCTATGGAACTATCTAAGTTCTTTACTAATATGAGTGACTGTATCTGATAGTTCTGATTTTCGTGATACTGACCTGAGTTCTATTCTGAAGAGTGAGACTGAAGTAGTCATCTAACTGATATGCCCTGAATCTGAAATAGTGGGGTCCAATCTATAACCCTAGTTGGAAGGGTGTCAGTACCATTCCAAGGGTAAAGACAACTATTGTGGAGTCAGTCCTAATCTAGTGGGTGACCCCTGAGATAGTCCTGTATTAGCGGGTGATCCCTGAGTATGCTAGTCCTATTTAACGGGTGACATCTCATAACCTACGCTGGCTACGTAGTTTTGGAACTTAGGGATTGCCTCTAGGGATCTCAATCCTATCTAACGGGTGAGCCCCCATCCCTAGGCTCGCTCGGTGGTGAGTCCTACTTCCAACTGAATGACACTGAACTTTTCTACTTCATACTAGGCTTGATTGAGCTGTTACTGATCGTACTGCTTAAATGAACTAAACTGAGTTACTGAGTTCCATTGACTGACAGAATACTACTGAATTATGTTAACTAACTGAATGCTACTAAGTTCTGAATTAATTTACTGAGCGGGACTGGACTGATACCGAGATTACTGAGTTTTCCTAAGTTCTATAACTGACTGAGTTCTACTAATTATGGCACGACTGAGATTATCTTGAAAACTAACATTGGCTCTAGGTAGCAGCTAAATTATCAGGTATTAAATACCCCCAGGACTCGCTAGTATAAACAATAATAAAACATGGCAAGTCTTGAATAACAAAAAATATTCTATCATTCACAATACAATCAATGAGGCATCTCTTCAAGCACTTGAAAGTCATAAACTTATGCAAGGATAGGAATGCATACAAATGTCTCATAATTTATTCACTAAATCCTTTCAACAAATACTTAGCATGCATTAACTTGTACATAATGGGGACTATATGTTTACATGCTATAATGACACTACTTTATTCATATAGGCATTTAATCAAACATTTGGGAAGCATGCTTTGGTTATACAACAATTACCATATCTAAGTATCATGGCTATATCAACAAACTTGCAACCTGAAGGGTTTATCATGAACATTATGCAATTCATCACATACTAGGTTCAAACTTCAAAACTCATAATCTAAAACAAGAATTAAAACCCAACAATCACATAAACATAAATTTCAATTCACCTAAATCATGAAAACTCATAAAAAATATAATCTTTGAATTTAGAAAAGAATTCTTGAACTTTATGGGTGGAAGGGACCCATGAATAAACATCTAACATATCTGGAAATCTAGATTCTTGAAGTTCTTGAAATCTCTTGGAGGGATTTTTGAGATTGCTTTTGAAACTTGGGGGCTAGGGTTTTCTATTTTTGAGAGAGAATGCTTTTGTTCTTAAGGAATAGTGAAAATAAATGAGCAATTTTGGCCATTAGGGATTTAAATCCTGTATATAGGCTGATTAGAGGCTTTAGGAAATTACCAATTGGTACTTGGGATTAAATAACAGAATCTGAAAATCCCGATTTTCACGTTGGTGCGACATGGTGAAATCGTACCAGCTCACTGGAAACTGGATGACTGGGAAACTGGTTGGTGGCGCGGCGTGGTGGAAATCACATTTCCGCCTTGGTTGTGAACTAGAAAGGCATCACTACATGATAGAATTACGTTGGTGCACTGGAATTTTACAATTGCCATTTTGGCTGACTCCGCGACGCGCTAAAGTACCAAGTGGTACACTGTCTTACTAAAATGGCTCTAACTCTTCACCCGAGTGTTAGATTTGGGCAAATTTGGTATTGATGGAAATATTATTCAATTTTCCACATGATAAATTGTCAAAACATTGAAAATACCATAGGGAATTAAAGGTATTCATCTATGAAGAAAGATCTTTGATATTCTAGGGGTGAATCAAAGCTAGATAGAAATACGGGTATTACATGGTTTTATATTATGGATTTCTTTAGGGCTTGTCTTGGTGATTTATTTCAATAAATTCTTTGGTATAAGGCATGATTCTCTTCCTTCATTGTTATTTCAACTAAAGGCATGATTTATATGATTGATTTCATGGTTTTACTATTTCATGATTATGATTTTAACTATTATTTAGGGGTTTTGATATTGAATGCTTTTTTATAATTTACTATGGTTTTAATTATTCTTTTATATGCATTAATGGTGGATTTGGACAATTTTATCACATGGTAATGGTTTAATGGTCTTTGGAATTGGTTTTGGTTATTTATTGCCCCAAGGTGTTTGATAAAATACTTATAAAGATATGTTCATTGCATTGACTTCTTTTAATGGAACTCTTGCATGTTTTAAACTGGACAAAGGATTTATGCAGGGCTTAAATGGTTTGAAAATGCTAAAGGCTAAATGGTTATGCTTGTGGAGAACATGAAACTCTCTCAAGTGGATTAAATATGTGATTGGTAACCTAAATGGTTTGTCTATGGATATTACTTGCAGGTAAGGGGTGGTATGATGATACTACTAATATTGGACTTGGTTAATAAATTGTAAATGGATTATTTGGACATGGTTTTAATTGGGCATTAATGGCGGGGTGTGTAGCTAAGCCATGGAAGGTGGTGGTCCTGAGAGAACCAAAACCAAAAACTCATATTTGCTGATATGAAGGGTCTTGATGACCATGCGCGTGTTTTATATTTTATCTTGGGGGATGTACTCGTAATATATAGTATATTCCTTAGTCATATGGCTATATGCACTGGGGCATTTCAGTAGGGGTTGCTGAACCCATATAGCCCATGGATAGTTAAGACGGCAAGCCTACACAAACCAGGTAAAGTTTTTAAGTGCATGCTAAACTCGGTTTCCTTTCCTGACACTTATATATGTATTGTTGTATGCATTATGGATGGTTTTATTTGTTTTTATAAATGGTATTATTTTATCCTTATCCTGAGATTCATGCTAGCGGTCACTCGCTAACCCCATCTACTGGCACCGTATACCCACGCTATGCAGAAACCGGCCATTCTACCCCTCCTATTTAGCATGCAGATTTATTATCAACATTTAGACTGAAGTGGTGATCTTTCATCCTTTTGGAAGGCATCATTTCATGTTATGGATTTTTTGAAATATTCTTTCTTTATTTTGGATATTGGTTTTGGCAATGGTTGGGGGTATGTCCCAACCAAATTTATTTACTCTTTTGGATAGAGGCTTTGTGGTATTTTTGGGGGTTTGTATAGGCGGGATCAGTATTGGTGTTGGCCTTGGCATTAGAATAAGCCGATGGGCTGACGTTATTGGATGATATTGTTGGTTGTTCTATCTATTACATTTTGGGATTGATTTTCATATTATGTTTTGGTATTCCCTTTGCTTTATGGTCTATGGTTTGGTTTGGTATAGTTAGGAGATTGATACGGTACAGTTGGTCTCGGTTGGGTCGGTAATGGTTGTAACCCTATCCCAGAGTCTTAATAAGAACAATAATGCTATCTTGTTTTATATTTGAAATTCAGTCCATCTAAGGGTGTACATAGGTGGTTGGTTTGGGTAACATGGGGCGGTTCTCAGTCCTGGTTGGACTTGGGATGCCCATTACGATAAGGACCAGGGTCGGGTCATGTCAATTTTGGGTCGTGTCAATTGGTTAAAGAGAAACCATATATACAAGGATTGAGAGCCATTTTATGAAAGAAAAGTTAAACAATAAATCACACAACCGAAATAATAATAAAACATCCACAAATGATAGTCAGCTTCTTTTAGTTCCTACCACATTCATAGCCTTCTATAGCAAACAATCCCATACTTAATACATCTATAACTATCGCTACAGAGAAACAGATGAAAAGAAAATGATAATAAAACTGAAAGGTAGAGACTTGTTTATCTTTTTTGGGTAGCAAAATGAGACCTCGAATATTATCAGAATCCGCCACCACCAAAAAAACATTGTCATTGACTCAGAAACTATGATTAGACAACAAATTTCACGAAACAAAGATTTTCTTTTACTAAAAAAATGGACTATTTTTGCTCAAAGGTGTTTTCGACCTCTCAAGACTTGTCTTAAATTTGCTTCACAATGATCCATTTATAGAGAGGATGGAGGGTCACCCTTTGTGTTTTCACCAATGTGGGACATAATGCAAAGGGTGTTTGGGGAATTTTCAAATTTTGAGGTAAAGGATAAGAATCTGAGCTGGGGTTGTACTATTTCTTGTACAAATTTTCAATTTAAAAATTTTCTAACGATCAAATAAGTTGAGTTGGACGTTTATGGGTCGGTGGATGAGATCGGGTCGAAATTGGGTGTTGGGTTGGCTTCACCGGGTTGGATTCAGGTTGAAGCCATTGTATTGTTGTTGACAGGTTCGGATCGACGATTGTTGTTGTAGCTGATTACTGAGAGTTGATAAAAAAAGTTGTTTTTTTAAATTTTTTTCTCAATGTTGAAGCTATTATTGTTAATTGAAAGTTGTTGCTGTCGTTTGTTGAAGAAGAGAAAATAGGCCGGGTCAAGGAATTTGTTTTTGGTTGCTGGGTGAATTTATTATGTTGGCCTAGAGCAGCTGGGGGTAGATTAGGATATTTTATAGGGTTATTTTGTTATTTATAAAATAACCCCAATTAGTTTAGGGGTTAATCAATTTTATTTAATTTTCAACCACATTGAAAGTCAATTGGCCAATTGTATTGCAATTGTGGCCAATTTGATTTTAATTATGCCCAAATTAAATAAATTAACTAAATTCATTTGAAATTCGATACGAATTCATACCTCGTGTAATTCCAAACTTCTTGATTAGATTAAACCAAATAAATATTTCTCCAAATAAATTATTTTTGAGAGCAAATTGTATTTAAATCAAGACTTTATTCGTGTAAATTTATTTTCATGATATGCCTTGATTAAAATCCGATATTCAATAAAATAAATGTTTAAGTAACCAAATTGTATAATTTTGTATAATTGAATACGATAATATATAATCTCTACTTAAAATAATAAAATTACCTAGATAAATACTTTAAGAAGCTTTTTATTTGGATAAAATAAATATTGTAATTTTATTTAAAATTAAAAAAACTCGGAACTAAACTTAGTCGTGAAAGACAAAAATTAGGTGTCAACAAACCTTATTAATTATATTTCGTAAATTTAATTTGGATTCAAATTATGCTTTTAAAATAATATATAAATTATGTTTTAAAAGTAATATATAAATTCAAATAAATAATTATTTAGTATTTGATGGTTATTAATTCAATAATTTAGATTTGTTATCCTTAAAAACAAGATAGCTTTCTATTAAAACTCTTTTCACTTTGAGAGTTTAAATTCAAAATCTATAATTAGTAGTGAAAATAATTATTTCTTTTTTGTTGGTTAACAATGGATTATATACATATAAATAAAGTTTAATACATCTCTAAAGCTTCAGCCCAACTTCAAAACATGAGAATTTAGTACATCTCTATTGCTTTAGCATTGCATGGGTTTATAGTTTTATCATAGCCGATTCCTAGATGTCCTCCCAAATTTGTTCAACTGTATATATCGGGGGGATTACGAAAATATTGGTTCCATCAAATATTTGTCTTCCTACCTCTTCTTTAGCTAAAGCATTACCAACCTTGTTTTGTTTCTTGTTACTATGCTTCATCAATGGCACTTCTAGACTTTCTGTCAACAACTTGCATTTATCTATAATGGCATTATATAATGTAATTTACCCTTTTTCAATAATTAAAATTACCTTTTTTGAATCAACATTTATTTTGAAAAGAAAAAAAGGTTATTTCTTTCTACAAGACATAGGACTTCAAGTAGAGTCATAAGCTCAATTTGGTTGTGAGTAGCTCTACAATTGCATCTTGAGAAACCCATTACTCAATCTTCATTACTGTTTCTAATAACCCCTTCTATACCTCCAATATTAGAATTACCTAAGCTAAAGCCATTATGTTGAGCTTGAAGTTCCATCTAATAGAGAGATTGTATTTCACTTGAATGGTGACTAATTAAAGGTTTTATTTGCCTCTATTGAACTTGAGTTGATCAAACTCAAATACTTCAGCATAGAGTTGACAAATAATGTTTTGTCAATTTTATCATTAAAATGAATTATATTTCCTAATTTTTCAGATGTTTAGAGGCAATAAGGTAGACAGATATCTTATATGATACTCCTATCAAACTCCTTATTCTTAATCTTATTCCAGGTGTTGACCGAATAAGCAAGATTGAATGAGTTGTTATCAGTACGAATGGGGAAGATGCATCTTTGGACTAGCTAGTTTCAAAGTTGTTTAGCATTGTTACATTCTCAAAAAATTATGGGGGATATCTTTTACAATGTAAGGACAATGCTTGAAATTTGAATTAATGTCAATGTCGATGAAATTTTTAATTATTTGGAATGTACATCTGCCATGTCCAGTTAAAGTCTTCGATGAAGGTGTTTTCACTAGGGGTAACTCTGGAATTGATGAATTTGTAGGCACTATTACTGCAGAAGAGCTATTACCGGTCAATCACCAGATAAAAAGTCATTCAAAGTCTTGCTATTAGGAAAGGCAGAGTTCTTGACGGGTTCGATAGCCATAAGAGAATGCCATAGGTGAGAGTGAACCTTTCAAGTTCCATTTATTCAAACTTTAGAAAGATTGGTGGAAAGAGCAGTACTATGGAAGGCACCATGGAAGAAATTTATAAGGAGTTCTTTATTAGGGATCCATCTATCAGTTCAAAAGTTGACCTGGTTCACTCCATGGACTGTCCATTGGCAGGCGACTCTAAAAGTTGTTCCACCCCTTAGATATGCACTTTAACCTTCTAAAGATGGTACTTTTTGATCTTAAACTCTAATTGGAGTTGGGGGTGTGTAGTTAGACTCTATGCTAGACTAATATGCATAGTGACATTCTTAGTTACAGCTCTATAAATACACAAGTCCCCATCTTTCTTTCTTTTTGTAATAGTATTCCACCTTATAATATGCATTTTTCTTTTATGATAGGTAGTTCCCTGGATAAATATTCTTTGAGACCTATTAATCATCTTAACATGTTTGATGTTAAAATTAACAATGATAAGTAAATGTTATCATTGTTGGGCTTCTTATGGAAGATGAAAAAATCAAAATATTATTTGGACTTGACATAATTAATTTTTTTGTCAAAGTATGAGCTAAAGCTAGACAAAGTATTGATGATGGCATTGTAAATTTTTATGTCAATCTGACAAAAAAGTGAGGTCATCAGAATGGGAAATTCCCGATCCTTCTCTTCTAATTTTGGTGTGATTTTAGTTCATGATATCAATGTCTATCCTTCTAGATATTGATGTGAAATATAGAGATATGGGGGATCTTCCCTTTTATGCCTGTAGAAAGATTGAAAAGATAGGTCTTGTCATTAACCAAAACAAATATTAAAGAGGTTGAGATGCAAGACCTGATGAGATGGTTGATGTCCTTTGGGAAGTTGAAGAAATAAAGAGCAGGTTTAATGAAGGACCATTCAAGTCTATCAAATATCTTTTCAAAGTCAATTTTGAGAATCATTAGTCTTTTTCTCTTTCATCGGGGTGAAGTATGTGATATACTGTAGGATAATGATATCATTGTCGATAGCTCTTTCATTGGAGGGAAAATTAACATGACTATGATGAATGATGTTATCAAGATGGGTGTTGATCCTATTTTTATTTTATAATTTTATTGATGATCTTTTATTGCGTATTATAGAGTTTATAGGTATGAATTTTTTAAAGTTGTGGTATTAATACATTTGAGAATGAGGAAAAAATAAGTGGGGTTTACTCTCTCATTAATTGATTTCTTAGAAAAGGTAGTTGATAAAACTAATCAATGAAGGCCTAAGGATGTGCCAGTACTTTTGATAGAAAAGAGGGTGGATATTATTAGGTCCTTGAACTTTTTTGGGCTTGAAGAATAAAATAGATTTCTTAATTTCTTCAACAACTATAGTCCCACTCAAGCTTGGTTGATCATCAATACCAAAGAAGCCATGAATATAAGGGTTACTCTAGAACTTAGAATGGGAGTTGTTGTGCTTAGTAGTGAACAGGTCATGGTAGAAATTTCATGACATGATTAGTGATGTCCATTTGTTTATAAATCCAATTTTCACTATCAATTTTGAGGGCACTAATTCTATTTCTCCTACTATTGATTATGGATGAATGAAAAACTTGGGTTAGATTCTCCTCAGTGGGTAGGTTAATCCTAAACTTAAGTTTTTAGAATTTACTTTCTTATCTAAGTATTCCACTGAATTCCTTAGTGAGACGATTCTCCAGGTTTTTAGAAAAGAAAATATTAGCACGCCTAGCAAATTTTTGAATCCCAACAATCCTAGATAGAATGTTCTTTTTCTTATGAAAGATGTTACCATATAATTCTCAATTTTAAGATGTGTTATTGGATTTAAAACTAGAGATAGCTTCAATATGGTTGGGATTATTGTCAAAGAAACTTTTGACAATGTCACTTATATTAGATAGGTATTCTACACAGTTTCTATCATAAAAGGCTTGTTTACGAGAAGTGGATTATTGGACAGTTAGACAAGAAGACAACAATGATCAAGGTGAATTATTTAAAGGTAAGTCACTGTAAGCTATAGCTTCAGGATAGAGTTACTTCAGGTGTCATTAGCAGGACACCTATCTATTCTTTTAAGAATGAGGTTGTGCTTATTTTTATATCTTTTATTAGTTCAAGTGTATTTATTACCCTTAAAGCCCAGGTCTATAAGTTTATAATATTTAATGTATCATGATTCAAAAGTTAAAATCATGATGACAATCACTGAGATCCAGACTCAGTTAGTAAGTCAAATACCCAAAAGAAAGAAAGAAGGCAAAATTATATATAAAATAGATAAATGAGACTTCAAAAGTGAAGTCAGGTCAATGCAAATACAAAATTAGCTAAAGTCTAAAGTAAATATCATTAACATTCTCAAAACCTGGTTTCATAAGAATAAAAGCATCTAAAACATAGCAAAATTGTAAAATACATAGGCTGTCTACAAATATGAAAGAAAGATATTAAAAAGATAAGAGGAGGTTTGTAAAACAGCTCTGAACTCTAGAGTGTGCCTCGTACTCGAATTAGCATCTACACCAAAAGGTCAAGATATGAGTGAGTAGAGTTCACTTGTACTCAGTAGTTATCGCACGCCGACTGAGCAAAGCAGAAAATAATACAAGGAAAGAAATGTTGTGAGCATGTCACCTGCAAATAGAAAAGTTCTCAAATAGTAGCTCACACCATCTCTACTAATAGTTCTAATATATATATATATATGTATATATATATATGTATATACATATAAATTGTAGCGCCCCGAATCTGGTAACCAAAATGCTACACGGTGCTCATGACCCCAAAGGACCACAAGCTAAACCATGACTGATTTTTGTACCTGAACACTGCATAATATACTATATAAATACGGAAACATGAACTGAAAGCCCTTAAGGTTCAAAACTAAAACATAACTAATAAATCATAACATATGGATGGGGTATGAAATACCCTAACACTGAAATAACTGTCCGAACATGATAGTCTGAAAAGCCTTTAACTGACTGAACTATCTGAATAAGGAGTTGATGGGACATATCCCCAACTAACTCCAACTAATAAATTAATTAATGAGATAATAAAGAAATGTTCATGTCCTCGAAGGATGAGGACTCACTGCTATCTTTGACTGCTGAGACTAGAATGCTACTAATGCTCTAGAGATCATGCTTCTAAACCTATGGTATAAAATACCATAGCGTAAATGTGTTAGTACTTTGAATGTACTAGTATGCATGGAAGGTAGGTTGAATGCAAAGGGTTCACATGCATGAACTATACTAACTGACTAGACAACATGAACATGAGAATACATGCATGAATACATAATAACTGTAACTGAGTTTGTGAAAACATGATTACTGAATCTGAGCACTGATAACATGAGATACTAATAACTGTATAACTAAAATAACTGATACTGAGCGACTGTATCTGACAGTCTAAATTCTGATGGAACTAGCTCAGTTCTGTACTGTTCTGAGTTGCCTGTATCTGACAGTGCTAAATTTTGTAGAACTATTTAAGTTCTATTACTAAGACTGAATGACTGTATCTGACAGTCCTGATTCTATAACTGAAACTATGGGAAGTAGTTATCTAACCGACATACCCCTAATAAGCCATTATGGCTGAGTTGGGGTCCAATCTGTAACCCCAATTGGAAAGGTATCAATACCGTGCTACTGGTAAGGACAATCTATGAGTAACCATCATATAACAGGTAACTCTAGTGAGAATAGTGGGAATCCTCACATAACAGGTTAAGCCACCTCATCTACCCTCATATAGTAGGCTATGATGTCTCAACCTACACTGGCTACATAGTTCTAGAATGCAAGGATTATTTCTAAGAATCACACCCTCATATAACATGTGAGTTCCTATCCTTGGGTTCACTCGGTGTAATTACTACTCCCATCTAGATAGACACTGAACATGGATTACTGAACTGAATTAACTGAGTTCTGTTGACTGACAAAATAGTACTGAGATTACTGTATTACTGATATTTCCTAAGTCACATGACTGAATGAGTTCTATGGATCATGGCTTAACTGAGGATAGCGTGAAAATATGATATCGACTCTAGGCACACAACTATATTTTTTGGGTATAAGTACCCCCAGGACTCCATGGAAAGAAACTGACAAAGCATGACTTTCTTGAATATATGACAAACATCAACAATCCATAATTCATTGAGTAAGACATTTCATCAAACATTTGATATGCATAAACTTGTACATAAATGGGGATTTCACATTATCATACTAGTATGACACTTTTCTTTCACACAGGTATTTAGTCAAACACATGGGGAGCATGCTTTGGTTATAAAATCATCAACACATCTAATAATCATGGATACATCAATCAACTTGTAATTTGAAGGGGGTTTATCATGGTTATTATGCAAATCATCACATACTAGGGTCAATCATTGGAATATCTAATTTAAAATATAAATCAAAACCACACAACATCATGAACATGAATTTCAATTCAATTTAAATCATGAAGATTCATAAATACCCAAATCTTAGATTTTAAAAGAGATTCTTGAGCTTCATGGGTGAAAGGGACCCATGAATCAGCACATGATATACCTTGATTGTGAGTTTCTTGAAGTTCTTGGACTTGAAGAATTTAAATTTCTTGAATAAGGATTTGGATTTTGTTCTTGGGGATTATCTTTGAGAGAAAACCCTAATTTAATGTTGTGAATGAATAATGAACTTATGAGCTATGGTCGGGTGTAATTAGGGGTTAAATTGGGTGAAAAAAGACTCAAATACCCTTTTGAAAATGACTTTAAAATAATTGAATGGGATCTACGATGGCTCATGCGATGATCCATCACTGGCTCGACGGTCTGTCGTTTTGACCATCGTACGTGGACCAAGGAAAGGACTCACTGTCTAAGTAGCGACGGTCCATCGCAAGGTCGACGGTCTGTCAACCTATCTGTCGTACCTTATTTAGAAGGTTGCCTCACTTCCTTGGTTGCGATGGTCCATTTCTAGATCAACGGTCCGTCAACTTGGCCATTACACCTAGGCAATTCTGGCAGCTCTGTGTAAAATGTTCATAACTTCTTACTTCGATACCGAATTTAGACGAAATTGGTATCGTTGGAAAGATAATTCAATTTCACACATGATAAAAAGTGAAAATCTTAAAAATTCCACATGTACAAAAATAAATTCATATTTAAAAGGAAGTTTCTAATATTCTTAGGATGATTTCAAGCTAGGTAGAAGTATAGGGTATTACAATATCTCCCCCTTGAGAACATTCATCCTCAAATAAGACTGAGTGAGAGGGGAGAAGATAAACTGACGTACATACTGAGCATGAATGACTGGAACATCACTTCATGACTGACATGACTAATAAATGAATATATTATACTGAACATGCATATCTGATGCATGTGTAACTGATTCATGAATGCATGACTGAGTGTTCTGATGAACTAAGGTTCTCACAATGAGAATGCATATCTGATGCATGATTATATAACTAAACTGACATATGAATGCATGACTGAACATTCAATGGTGTTTAATACCAAGTTTATAATGGAATCTTAACATGACATGAATTCCAAGCTTGTAACTAAAATCTGAATATGAAACTGAAAAGCTTAAGGAGAATTGTTACCTTGAGCTCTATCTGAGTTAGTGGAGAAGAGATGAGAATACGTGGTATGCATTTCTACTTCTGCTTCCCAAGTATCTCCCTCAATGGACTGATTTCGCCAAAGAACTTTGACTAGAGGTACTTCTTTGTTCCTTAGTCTATGAGTCTAATAGTTTAGGATTTTGACTGGAATCTCTTCATAAGAGAGGCTGTTTTGAACATCTATGCTTTGAATAGGGACTACAAATACTAGTTCACCTATGCACTTTTTGAGCAAAGAGACATGAAAGACTGGATGAACTGACGCTAGATTTGAAGGCAATTCGACCTCATAAGCTACCTTGCCAAATCAGCTGAGAATCTTGAAGGGACAGATATATCAGGGTTTGAGCTTTCCCTTTTTGCCAAATCTCTTTACTCCCTTTATAGGAGAGATCTTTAGATAGAAAAAAATCACCAATCTCAAACACGAGATTTTTTCTGCGCACATCTGCATAAGACTTCTGTCGGCTCTGAGCAGCCCGGAGTCTTTCTCTGATCAACTGGACTTTCTCTAAGGCATCGAATAATAAGTTAGGCCCTACAATTGAGGCCTTACTAAATTTGAACCAACCAATTAGAGATCTATATCTCCTACCATAGAGAGCTTCGAATGGATCCATCCGAATACTGGAATGATAATTGTTGTTTTATGCAAACTCAATCAAAAGCAAGTGGTCATCCCAACTACCCTTGAAATCAATTGCACAGGTCCTTTCTTCTTGACCATCTGTCTGAGGATGAAAGGATGTACTAAGATGAATTTGGGTACTAAGACCCTTTTAGAATGCTTCCCACAAATAAGAGGTGAACTGGGAACCTCTGTTTGAGATAATAGTTAATGAAGCACCATGCAATCTGAATAACTCTTTGATGTAGAGTTTTACATAGTCCTCGACCGAATAAGAGGTATGAACTTGAAGGAAATAATCTTAATTAGTCATTCTGTCTACAATGACCCAGATTGAATCATGCTGCCGACGAGTACGAGGCACACCTGTCGCAAAGTCCATGTTCAAATCTTCCCACTTCCAAGTAGGACTGTTGAACTCCTGCATAGACCCACTAGGCTTTTGATGCTCTATTTTAACCTGCTGACATGTAGAGCACTTAGCCACAAACCTTACAGCATCTCTCTTTATCTCACTCCACCAATAGATTTCCCGTAAGTTGCAGTACATCTTTATTGCTCCTGGATGAATAGAGTAGCGCACACCATGCGCTTCTATAGGAATTCGCTGCCTTAAGTCATCTACACCTAGAACACATAGATGACCCTAACAACACAAAACACCATCTCCTCCTTGGAAGAAAATCTCTACTTTCTGATACTTGACTGAATCTTTTAATTTGACAAGGCCGGGGTCTCTATCTTGCTTTTCTTTCTCCTCAGAAACTAGAGATAATTCTGAACTACTCTGAACCCATTTGTTACCCTCCTCTATATCGACTAAGTGAACACCTAGTCTGGTAAGCTGATGGATTTCCTTAGATATCTTCTTCTTACTGTCCTCAACATGAGCAACACTACCCATAGGCAGTCTACTGAGAGCACCGGCCACTATATTGGCCTTGCCTGGATGATAAAGGACACTCATGTCATAATCTTTCAAGAGCTCTAGCCACCTTATCTAACGAAGATTGAGCTCTTTCTGAGAAAAGACATACTGAAGGCTCTTATGATATGTGAAAATATCCACATGAACTACGTATAGATAATGCCTCTAAATCTTTAAGGCAAATACTATGACTACTAACTCAAGATCGTGAGTCGGATAATTCTTCTCATGGGGTTTGAGTTGTCTGGAGGCGTAGGCTATAACCTTGCCATGCTGCATGAGGAAACAACCCAAACCTACTCTGGATGCATTACAATACACCACAAACTCATCTTAACCATCTGGAAGAGCTAAGACTGGGGATGAGGTAAGTCGAGTCTTCAACTCCTGAAAACTCTTCTTACAAGGATCTGACCACTGAAACTTGACTTTCTTCTGAGTCAATCTAGACATAGGGGATGCAATAGAAGAAAATCCCTCAACAAACCATCTGTAATAGCCAGCCAAACCCAAGAAACTTTTGATATCTGATGAAGAGATAGGGCGAGGCCAGTTTCTTACTGCTTCAGTCTTTTAAGGATCTACTCTAATGCCATCACCGGAAACGATATGGCCAAGCAATTCTACTGACCTTAGACAAAATTTGCACTTACTGAATTTGGGGAACAACTGATGATCTCTGAGAGTCTAAAGTATGATTTTGAGATGCTCTATATGATCACGCTCACTGCGGGAATAAACCAGAATATCATCTATGAAGACTATGACAAACATGTCCAAGTACTGCTTGAACACACAGTTTATTAAGTCCATGAAAGATACTGGGGCATTGGTAAGACCAAAGGACAAGACCAAGAATTCAAAGTGACCATACCAAGTACATAAGGTTTATCTTAGAGAAATAGCTGGCACCCTAAAGTTGGTCAAATAACTCATCGAGTTTGGGAAGTACATACTTGTTCTTGACCGTGACTTTATTGAGATGACGGCAGTCAATACACATTCTAAGAGAACTATCTTTCTTGCACATGAATGAAATTGATGCACCCCACAGGGACACACTGGGCCTGATAAATCCCTTATCTAAGAGATCCTTCAACTGCTCTTTCTATTCTCTGAGTTCTACTGGTGCCATTCTGTACGACAGAATAAATATAGGCTGAGTATCTAGAAGAAGATCAATACCAAAGTCTATTTCCCTTTTGGGAGGAATTCCTGAAAGATCTTTAGGAAAGACATCTGAATATTCATTCACAACTGGGACCAAATCAAGACTGGGAGTTTTAGAACTAGTGTCCTTAACTCGAACAAGATGATAGACACATCCCTTAGATATCATTTTCCATTCCTGAAAATAGGAAACAAACTAACTTCTGAAAGCTGAAGTACTACCCCTCCACTCTAGGATAGGTTCATTCAAAAACTGAAACTGGACTATTCTATTTCTGTAATCGACTGTGGCATAGAAGGAATTAAGATTATCCATGATGAGAATGACAATAAAATCAGTCATTTTTAATTCGACTAAGTCTGCTGAAGTGACTTTCTAAAATATCATAATCGGGCAGTTCCTGTATACCCATCGGACTATGATAGTTTTACCCACTGGGGTAGAGACTAAAAAGGTCTCTACTAGAATTTTGGGACTGATTCCAAAATTGCCTGCTATGTATAGAGTAATAAAAGACAAAGAAGCTCCTGGATCTAGCAAAGCATAAATATGTACATGAAAGGTCTATAACATACCAGTAACCACATCAGGAGAATTTTCCTGATCTTACCGGGACTAGAGAGTATAAAGTCTATTTGGGCATTTCCTACTAGTAGCACTGGAAGTGGTACCCTACTGATTTAGGAGATCGGACTAAGCTGAGGAATGGTTCTGCTGACCCTAAGGACCTGGCTGAGGATAGTCTCTGACTCTGTGGTCTGGCTTGCTGTATCTAAAACAAATACTATTGCCAGCTCTACAAATACCCTGATGGTGCTTGCCATAAGTCTGGCAAAGAGGATAGATGCGGGAACTGCTAACACTGCCCTGAGACTTAAAGCCCGGCGCTCTATCTTTGTTACTATCCCTAAACTTAGGAGCTGGAGCGCTATCTAAAGAAGGATCTGGAACTGATGACTTAGGAAGAAACTGAGAATGGTTACCTCCCTTTGATTTGGGTTGAGTAAAGTTGAAACTACCTGTCCTCTCTCTCTTATTCTACTTCTCTCTCATCTTAATCTTCTGATCTTTTATTTGCTGAGCATGATCATGATCCTGGCTAAAGTCATCTCACTATTAAACATCGCAGACCTACACTTGTTGACCACACTATCATTTACCCCAGAAACAAACTTACTCATCTTAAGCCTGCTATCTGCAACCACATGAGGAGCATATCTAGCTAATTGAGTAAACTTAAGAGAATACTCTTTCACCATCATATTTTCCTTCCTGAGGTTGATGAATTCTAACACCTTAGCCTCTCTCAGATATTGGAGAAAGAATCTATCTAAGAATGCAGTGACAAACTTCTCCCACTCAATAGGCCCTACATTATTTGGCCTTTCTGAATTCCACTAATTATACCAAGTGTGAGCAACATCCTGCAACTGGTATGCAGCTATCTCAGCACTCTCACTAGGAGTAACCCCTATAATGTTAGTAACCTTTTAAACCTGATCAATGAATTCCTGAAGGTTCTCAACTGACTTAGACCTGAGAAAGAATGAAGGATTCATTTAGGTAAAGTCTCAAATCCTGGATGTAGCTAAGTTAACCACTGGGTAAGCCAAAATGACAGTTGATCATTCATTCTTAGCAGCAATTGTCTAAGTAAGAGTAGTGAATGCAGCTCTGAACTTTGCATGAGAGACATGTTTGCCCAAAGATTCTTCGGGCTGAGGGGATGACTGATTCCCATTTCTTTTTTAGGAGGCATATTCTATAGAAGAAAGGGTAGAAATGGATTAGACTAAGAGATTGACTTGAGATTATGCTCACTGGCATGACATGAATACTGAAAGAAGGGAAATTGTTCCTAAAACATCTTATAGCCTTCTGTACATAAATATGGTGCGCAACACACCATATACAAGACTCTACTAGATGCGATTTCAGACTTCCTAGGACTCCATTGAACCTTAGGCTTTGATACTAAGTTTGTAATACCTCGAATCTGGTACCTAGAATGCTACATGATGCTCATGACCCCGAAGGACCACAAGCTAACCCATGACTGATATTTGTAACTGAACACTGCATAATATACTGTATAAATGCAAAAACATGAACTGAAAGGCCTTAAGGTTCAAAATTAAAACATAACCGATAAATCATAACATATGGATGGAGTATGAAATACCTAAACACTAAAATAACTGTCTAAACATGATAGTCTGAAAAGACTTTTACAGATTGAACTGTCTGAATAAGGAGTTGATGGGACATATCCCCAACTAACTCCAACTAATAAATTAATTAATGAGATAATAAATAAATGGTCATGTCCTCGAAGGATGAGGACTCACAACTATCTCTGACTGCTGAGACTGAATTGCTACTGATGCTCCAGAGCTCGTGCTTATGACCAATGGTATAAAACACCATAGCACAAATGCGTCAGTACTTTGAATGTACTGGTATGAATGGAAGGTAGGTTGAATGCAAATGGTTCATATGCATGAACTATACTAACTGACTGGACAACATGAACGTGAGAATACATGCATGAATACATGATAACTATAACTGAGTTTATGACAACATGATTACTGAATCAGAGTATCGATAACATGAGATACTAATAACTGTATAACTAAAATAACTGATACTGAGTGACTGTATCTAACAGTCTAGATTTTGATGGAACTAGATCAGTTCTGTACTATTTTGAGTTGACTGTATCTGACAGTCTGAATTCTATTGAACTATTTGAGTTCTATTACTAAGACTAAATGATTGTATCTGATAGTCCTAATTCTATAACTGAAACTATGGGGAGTAATTGTCTAATCGACATGCCCCTAGTACACCATTATGGCTGAGTTTGGGTTCAATCTGTAACCCCAATTGGAAGGGTGTCAATATCGCACCACCGGTAAGGACAATCTGTAAGTAACCCTCATATAATAGGTAACTCTAGGGAGAACGGTGGGAACCCTTACATAACAATTTAATACACCTCATCTACCCTCATATAGCAAGCTATGATGTCTCAACCTACGCTAGCTACGTAGTTCTAGAACACAAGGATTGCTTCTAAGAATCACACCCTCATATAACAGGTGAGTTCCCATCCTTGTGTTTACTCAGTGCTAATTTCTACTCCCTTCTGAATAGACGCTGAACATGGATTACTGAACTAAATTAACTGAATTAACTAAGTTCCATTGACTGACAGAATAGTACTGAGATTACTGTATTACTGAGATTTCCTGAGTCACATGACTGACTGAGTTCTGTGGATCATGGCTTGACTAAGGATATCGTGAAAATATGATACCAACTCTAGGCACACAACTATATTTTTTGGGTACAAGTACCCCCAGTAATCCATGGAAAGAAATTGACAAAGAATGACTTTCTTGAATACATGACTAATATCAACAATTCATAATTCATTGAGTAAGACATTTCATCAAACATTTGACATGCATAAACTTGTACATGAATGGGGATTTCATATTATCATACTAGTATGGCACTTTTCTTTCACATAGGCATTTAATCAAACACATGGGGAGCATGGTTTGTTATAAAATCATCAACACATCTAATAATCATGGATACATCAATCAACTTGTAATTTGAAGGGGGTTTATCATGGTTATTATGCAAATCATCACATACTAGGGTCAATAATTGGAATATGCAATTTAATATATGAATCAAAACCACACAACATCATGAACATGAATTTCAGTTCAATTTAAATCATGAACATTCAAAAATACCCAAATCTTGGATTTTAAAAGATATTCTTGAGCTTCATGGGTGAAAGGGACCCAAGAATCAACACATGACATACCTTGATTGTGAATTTCTTGAAGTTCTTGGACTTGAAGAACTTAAATTTCTTGAAGAAGGATTTGGATCTTGTTCTTGGGGATTATCTTTGAGAGAAAATCCTAATTTGATGTTGTGAATGAATTATGAACTTATGAGCTATGGTCGGGTGTAATTAGGGGTTAAATTGAGTGGAAAAAACCTAAATACCCTTTTAAAAATGCTTTAAAATAATTGAATGGGATCTGCGACGGCTCGTACGATGGTCCGTCACTGGCTCAATGGTCCATCGTTTCAACCATCGTACATGGACTAAGATAAGGACTCACTGCCTAAGTAGCGACGGCTTGGGCGACTGTCCGTCGCAAGTTCAACGGTCCGTCAACCTGTCTGTCGTACCTTATCCAGAAGGTTGATTTATTTCCTTGGTTGCGACGTTCAGCTGACGGTCCATCGTTCGATCGATGGTCCATCAATTTGGCCGTCGCACCTGGGAGATTCTGGCAACTCTAAGTAAAATGTTCATAACTTTGTACTCCGATACTGGATTTGAACGAAATTGGTATCGTTGGAAAGCTAATTCAATTTATCACATGATAACAAGTGAGATTTTAAAAATTCCATGTGTACAAAAATGAACTCATATTTCAAAGTAAGTTTCTAACGTTCTTGGGACGATTTCAAGCTAGGTAGAAGTATGGGGTATTATATATATATACATAGATACATACATACATACATATATATATAAATAGATACATACATATATATATATATGTATGTATATATATATATTATCAAATCGAAAAAAGTATCCAAAAAGATATATAGAAAATGATTCATACCAAGAAACACATAAAGAACACAAAAGATGTATATTCAAATGCAATGCAATGAATGATGAAGTGAATAGTATGGAAGTTAACGTATGACATTCTTCTACACCTGTAGAGGATCACTGCTCCCAAATTAGGACCCATGGGTTTCACAATCCATATACTATTTCAAAATCTTAACCCATTTCTTTAGTTGTATTCACAAATTAAGGTTTTAATTAAAATATCTCATTTTCTTTCAAAACAATATTTTTCAATGGTACCAATATCTTATAAATGTGGATGTATGAAATGAGGATATAATTCTCACAATTAAATCAGTAGGAAGAGAACAAATCCAATAATGTGTATAAGTGATCCCAGAAATCAACTCAACATGTAAATATTTCATGATATTAGTTATATTTTGACACCATTGCAATAAATATACATGTAAGACATCATTAATATCATATCAACCTATAACTCGGGCACTTGTATCATGATAAAGATAAAAATACTCAATAAGGCCTATATATCTATTTAATTCCCCTCATGGATAACACATTAATAATAAAGGTATTTAAATGCACAAATAAGCCAAGATGTCAAATTAAGCCCCCACACGAGCAACACGCAATATATGATATCACAAGTCAACAACAAGAATATCAGTTCCCACATGGTCACACTATAGTAATAATCTCAAAATACAATTTTCATAATTGTTTTTCGAAACTCATAGCATACTTTACTTATTTATTAACTATCCAGTCCAGTTTTAAGAAAGTTAAGTCATACCTTACTTCAGAATGATGAAATTCTAGCCTAAAGTCCTTCAACACGTAGCTTTTTTCTATTGAACAGTCTTGAAGTCAACTAAAACTAATAAATATAACATTTGTACATTAAAAGAAAACTAACAATAACTATATTAACAATTTTTAAGGTAATTTCAAAATGAACTCAAAAATTAAGTTTGGAAATAAAAAGGGTAACACTGAGATTTTATTTTGAAAACACATTTCTCAAGGTTATAGGAGTCTCCATTTGAAAATCCATGCAAAAGGGAGTTAAGAACGAGGTATAAATTGAAGAAAAAGTATTACCAAGTTAAGCCAACAAAAACCCCAAAAATTCCTTTCAAAATCAAAGTTAAAGGTGTTTACAAAGAGATAATCAATAGGAGATAATGAAATTATGAGTTTAGAGATTATCCACATGAACAATATTGAAAATCCCCTATAAACTCATCTTTCCAAAATCTTGAAGGTCCAAAAATGGAGTAAAGTTATAAAATCAAAGTATTTTTACTGTTATAAGAACAGTACCTGCGATCGTGGACCCCTACCTCGTGATCGTGAGGGTCAATATTGACCAAAAATTAAGCTAGTCATCATGATCATATAGCTAGGCCTCGTAATCACGATGAGTCATCCCAACTCATTCCATTAACTATCCCATCGCTATCACAGTACCACAACCATGTGATTGAGATGAATGTTGTTATCGAAGCCCGCAATCATGACACGTGACTATGCAATCACTATGTAGTACCTGATGCCCCAGAATATGTTGCACCAACAGATTTTCCAAGTGAATAAATGTCTCTAAATAGACCCTTGAGATTCATTCGAGACCTTACAAGAATAAACCATATATGTTACTGGTTATTTTTTACGTTCCAGACTAAATGATAATATTGAATTTTTTATAAAAGATTGTTTTCATTAATTTAACCCCCTGGACCCCCTTTTAGTAAATATCATTAGTTTTTAAACAAATGATCAAAATAGAAAAATAAAGGTTTAGAATCCAAACCAACTCTGCTATAACCCCTACTTTCACATTTCTTACTATGTTGGTCTAGAGATCCACAACAAATAGGCATTGACTTAGTTGATTTTGTAGTTTATTTATTTTCTCATATTGATCTGACATAACTTACTGGTAATAGTCGCAGCACCATAACCTAAATTCGACATTTTGGATTCAATGAAACTGTGTAAATCATCATCCGAGAATAAAAATAAAATGTTGATTGAAGTCAAACAAATAAATTTTAAAGCCTCAAGAAGTCTCAAACTCTTCCAAATCATTTTTGAATGCATCAAGGACCATGCCAACCAACCCCATATCTCAAAATCAACATGTAACAACTACAAGAAATGGAAAAATGGTCAAATAATTTAAAATATAAATTTTTACAAAATATGCCATTACAATATCCCCTACTAAGTTGTTCATCCTAGAACTAAAAGGTGTAAGAAGTACCTAAATTGGTAAACAACTAAGGGTAACTAATACGCATAATAGACTTAACCTCCTAAGTAGCCTCCTTAATAGGATGGTGTATCCTTTGAACCTTAACTCTGAGAATATCTCTAGAATGCAACCGACTAATATACCTAGCTAATATGGAAATTGGCTCCACTACAAAGGTCAAAATCTCATCCAATTAAACTGATTCCCAATGAAACACGTAAGACTCATCCAAAATATAGTGTCATTGCATGTTTACATGATAATTAGGAGAACAACTAAAAAGTCTAGGGGCAAGGCCACCTCATATTCTACCTCCCCAACTACTCGAAGTATTTCAAGTAACCCAACATACCTAGGGCTGAGATTGCTCCTCTTCCTAAACCTTATCACGTTCTTCATGAGAGACACTTATAGAAAGACTCAATCACCAATTCCAAATTTCAAGGCACAAAGTTTGTGGTTAGAATAACTCTTTTATCTACTCTAGGATGCTCGAAACCTATCTAAGATCACCTTACTCTATTTAAAGACTAATGAAGTAAGTCACTACCGTAGAGTCCAATCTCAGAATTCTCAAACCAACCAATTTTTCACGACTCGAGACTATCTTGAGTCATAACACGGTGCTTAGAGTCACAAATGACCCCAAGTTAACCCGTGGCCTGTCATATGAAATAAATACTGGAGGAATATAACAAAATACTGTGCAGAAGTTAATTAAAGAAAACTAATAAGGAATAATCATAAAATCAAGATAAACACCATTTGAAAGATACTCAATGAAACAAAAAGAAAACATGTCTAACTGTCTGATTATTTGAAAGCCTCTAACCTTGACAAGCTATTGGGATAGGTCCCCGAATAACTCTAACTAACTAAAATAAAATAAAGTACTAAAATGAATAACTGATAAGATAACTAGTCCTCGGCTGATAAAGACTCACCAAGGTTGCAGCTGAATGGCGTGTAAATTTGCTAAGAACGGTCCATGTATTGAGATTTCAAACCTTTATTATGAGACAATATAGTGCAATAAGTATGCGATCAGTACTTTGAATATACTAAGTATGTGAGATAAAAATCTAGATGATATACATATATACTGAACATAAATGCATGAACATGAAAATTGAATGCAAAACCAAGTATAATCATATGTTGTGTATCTAAATAACTGAATGACTGAATACTAAACACTTGGTTATGCAAACTTGAACTGAACATAGTCTGAATACTGAACTGATAATTATGGGATCTAATATTAAATGACATGCCCCAAGATGAGCTAATCGGGGTCCAACCTGTAATCCTAGTTGGAAGGGTGTTGGTGCCTTGCCAAGGGTACCACTACTGGCTGGCATGGATCCACTAAACTGATGTCCCGAAGGACTAAGGTGTCAAGCCTAAAATGATAGGTGACCCCTTATAACCTACGATGTCAATATAGTTCTGGATCTCAGGACTACTACTACTAATGGTCTTTCCTAACTGATGAGGGAGCCATCGTCCATGTGTTCACTCAATGTTAACTATTACTCCAATTGAATGACACTGAAGTATAAGTTGAAACATGAACTAATAACTGATATGCTCAAGTCACTATATTCTGAAAATAACAATACATGTATAATATAAACTTCTCAATAACATGCAAGCTGACATATGCATGAGTTCCTAGGTATCGAGTGTTCATAACCCACCAGCTCAAACTAATGTGACTAATCATGATAATATCTAATAATAATCATGGTAGAGAAAGTCATAAATAATACTCAATATTTTAATAACTGATCATGATATGAACACTCATAATTATCAAATACATAGAGATACAAGTGTATAGGGGAAACATATTATCATGGTTCATAAAAAAAATAGGGAGAGAGTTGATAAACTCATATTTGGCCAGGAACTCAATACAAGGGGAAGGGGGATTTACTTGAAAGTGAAGGGATTTTCTTGGGACTCAGTGGGCGAAATGGACCCATTGATTAATTGTCACATACCTAAAGGGAAATAGCTTGGGAATTTCTTGGAACTGAGTTTAACCTTGAAGAATCCCAGTTGCCTTAGAGTGAAGAGAAAAATTCACCCTTTTTGGTTTCTTTTGGTAGAATTACGACTTAATCATGAATTTGGAAATTTTTGGTCTTTTATACCCCCCTTTGGGTAGCCTAAATAATAGGGGTTTGGATTTTAAAATAATGGAAAAAGACTTAAAAGTCCTTGAGAAATCATGAAGGAAATCCCGCTCCTAATCGTTACAAATTACCTCATGACTTGTCACGATTGTGGTCTGAGTCGTAACCTAAAATTTGGAGGTCTTGGGTCCTTTTTGTTAATACTAAGACTTCCCTCCTAGTGGATCGTCTTGAATGATCACGAGTCATTAGGTAAAGTCATAGGCTAAGACTAGGTTTTTGGCTATACACTGTTGTGATTATGAGTCTCTACTAATGACTCGTTGTCACTGGTGACGAGTCGTAAGGTGGGGTCATTATCACTAGGCTAAATTTGAGGATCCTTACTATTATGATGATGACTCCTCATAACAAATTTTTATTTTTGGTAATGGGTCATCACGTGAGTTATCCACTAGCAACTGACTAATACTTAAGGAAAAAAATCTGTATAACATTTTTCCATGATATCATATTGAGACAAAATTTATGGTATTCAAAAACTAAATTAATAGCCTATATTTTGAGTGGTCTAGATCTTAAAAACTTTGGGATACTAAAATATCTACCCCTTGAGATTATTCGTCCCCGAATAAAACTGACTAAGCTGAAACATGTGTTAATATCTGAATCTGAGACATAATGTATGGATCAAACTGAACTCATGAATGCATACTATGACATGAGGATTTATCTTGGTGGACTGAGATAGAAATGGAAAAAGTGATTAATTAATTAAGAAAACTCTTACCTCAAGCTTAAACTGGGTTTGAAGAAAAAATATAGGGTTACGTAGTTCATATATCTGCCTCTGCTTCCTAAGTAGCTTCCTTCACTGACTGATTTCTCCACAGAACCTTTACTAAGGTGACCTCTTTGTTTCTCAGTCCACGAATTTGGCGATCAAGGATCTCAACAAGGATTTCTTCATAAGACAGTTTATCTTCCACACCAACCTTTTCTGAGGGAAGCATAGATGCTAGATCACCAATGCACTTCCTTATCAAAGAGACATGGCACACTGGGTGCTCTAACGCAAACTTTGCGAGCAACTCTAACTCATAGGCTACCTTCCCATACCTACACAAAATCTTTGTATGGACCAACATAACAAGGGATGAGCTTCTCTTTCATACCAAACCTCTTCACCACTTTCATGGGTGAAATCTTCAAATAAATAAGATCACTAATATCAAGCTCAAACTCCCTTCCCCTCACATATACATAGGATTTTGATGGCTTTGGACCATCTTCAGCTTTTGTCAAATTAACTACACTTTTACCATTGCCTCATGCATTGAATTTGGCCTTATCAATGCAATTTCACCAACTCCAAACCAACCAATAGGAGATTTACACCTCCTTCTATAAAGATCCTTAAATGTAGCTATTTGAATACTGGAGTGGTAGCTATTATTATAAGTGGACTCTGTCAAAGGCAAGTGGTAATACCAATTACCCTTGAAATCAATGTATGCATGCCCTTAACATATCCTCTAAGGTATGAATGGTACTCTCTGCTTGACCATCTGTCTGTGGGTAAAAATTCATACTAAGATAAACCTGGGCACCAAGACCCTTCTGAATGGCCTTTCAAAAATAGGAGGTAAACTAGTTACCTCTATCCAAAATAATGGTTAAGGGGACTCTATGTAGCTTTACCAACTCCCTGAGACGGAGTCTAGAATAATCCTCTGTTGAATCTGAAGTGTTAATTAGCAAGAAATGAGTTGAATTAGTCATTTGATCCACAATGACCCAAGTCAAATCATGCTGATAATGAGTACGAGGCAACCTATGAAAGAATCCATATTAACCACTTCCTACTTCCAAGTAGGGATACTGAATTCCTGGAGTGTAACACTAGGTCTCTGGTGTTCAACCCTAAACTGCTGGCAATTTAAATACTTAGCTACAAATTCCTCAATATCTCTCTTCATTCCATTCTACCAATAGACTTCTTGCAAGTTGCAGTATATTTTAGTGTCTCTTAGGTGAATAGAACATTAAGAACCGTGAGCTTCTGCCAATATCTACTGCCTCAAATAGCCCATACTCGGAGCACACAATCTGCCCTAATAACAAAGAATGCCATCTCTCCCTGGGGAGAAAACCTCAACCTTATGATCCTAAACTGGCTCCTTTAACTTAAGCAAGGTTATTTCACTATCTTGTTTTTCCTTTACTTTGGCTACCAAAGAAGATTCTGAACCATTATGGACCCATACACTACCTTTGGCCGAATCAAGCAACTGAACTCCCAACCTAGCTAGCTGTTGAACCTCATGAACTAACTCTTTATTTTTACCCTTAACATGAGCAACACTTCCCATAGACAATCTACTAAGGGCATCGGCCACAACATTGGCCTAACCTGGATGATACAATACACTTATATCATAATCCTTCAACAGTTTTAACCTCCTTCTCTGATTAATATTTAGAATTTTCTGGGACACTATGACTAGCTAATTTCTGTATACCTGTCTAGATATGACTAAACTATTGACTGGATTAGAAACTGAGAAGGGCTCTACTAATATTTTAGAACTAATGCTAAAATCTACCACTATATAGAGAGTCATGAAGAAAAGTGTTGCTCTGGGGTCTAATAATGCATACACATGAAGGTAAAAAACTTTCAACATACTAATAGCCACATCAGGTGAACCTTATTGATATTGACGAGTCTAAAAGGCACAAATTTGATTCTGGCATTGTCTGCTAGTTGCATTAGAAGTGGCACCCTGTTGAGTAGGGAGACATGCTGGAGCTGATGATAAGTTAGCTTGACCTTGCTGATGATCATTTATACCCTTCTACATAATTGTTAGGCACTTTCTTATTCGGTGTCTTGACTAGCCATACCCCAAAAAAAACATTGCTACCTTCCATTTACTCACCCTTGTAGTTCTTACCATATCTCTTGCAAAATAGGTTGGTGCGAGCACTATTTATGCTCCCCTGAGACTTAGATTCTGGTATTCTATCACGAGCATTTATTTGAACTTAGTCACTGGGTGCTATAGATGATGGGGATGGGGCTGAAGATTTATTGTAAAACAGAGAGCGATTCCTATAATCTTACCTCTGTTAAGAGAAATTAAAGCTACCAGTCCTAGCCTTCTTGTTTTCTCTTTTCTTCTCCTTTAGCTTTTTTTCCTCAATCTGTTGTGCATGGATCATCAATCTAAAGAGGTTCCTCTCCTTAATCAACATGGTTGTCTTGCACTCCTTGACTAAATCTTCCAAAACACAAGACACAAACTTACTCATTTGGGCCCTAGAATCAACCACCATATTTGGAGCATACCTCACGAATTGAGTAAATTTGAGTGAATAATCCTTCACACTCATATTTCCTTGCTTTAAGTTGATAAACTCCTTCTCCTTCATTTCCCTCAACCCCAGCATGAAAAACCTTTCTTGAAAAGTAGTAGTAAACTCATCCTAATCCACTAGCCCTGTAACCCTAGTCGAAAGAGTATCAGTACCTTACCAAGGGTACCAATAATGTCTAGTATAGATCCTCTAAATTGATGTACTAAAGGACTAGGGTGTCAAGCCTAAACTGATCGGTGACCCCTTGTAACCTATAGTGGCAACGTAGTTTTGGAACTCAGGGACCATTACTAATGGTCTCTGCCTAACTTACGAGGGATAAGTTATCTCTGTGTTCACTTGGTGCTAAGTATTTCTCCCAACTGAATGACACTGAAGTATAAGCTGAAACATAAAATGATAACTGATATGCTCAAGTCATGGTAATCTAAAAATAACAATACATATATAACATGAACTTCTCAATAACATTAAGCTCACATATATATGAGTTCCTATGTATCAGTTGTTCATAACCCACCAGCTCGAACTAATTCGACAGATCATGATAATATTTAAGAATAATCGTGGCAGGGAAAGTCATGAATAATACTCAATATGTCAATAACTGATCATGATATAGATACTGATAATTATCAAACATATGGAGACACAATTTTATAGGGGAAACATATAATCATAGTTCATAAGCAAAACAAATAGAGAGAGAGTTGATAAAACTTATATTTGACCTGGAACTCAATACAAGGGAAAAAGGGATTTACTTAAGAGTGAAGGAATTTTCTTGGGACTCAATGGGTGGAAGGGGCCCATTGATGAAAGCCCACATACCTGAAGAAAAATTTTCTTAGAGAATTTCTTGGAATTAAGCTTGAACTTTAAGAATCCTAGTTTCTCTTTTGGAGATCGAGATTTTTTTCATCTAAAATAAAGAAGGCCAATGATAGTCGTAGGTGCATCTTATATAAAGGGAATAGGTTTTTTACCATCATAGTATGATTTTTGGGACCTCCTCCTTACAATGGCTTTCAACTCCTCTCCTTGCCCCACCCTTCCTATTGGGTTAGCAGCCTTTGAGCTTCGCATTTCTTTTTTAATAAGAAATTTTAGCTTGGCCTGGGAAAGCACTGGCAACAACTAAAAAGAAGGGGTTCATGTGGTTGTTGTGTTTGCCTCTTTCTTAGTTAATGGGACACAACAGGTTCGACATCTACTATAAAAGAGATAATCCATTTTAGGCAACCACGTCTCTGCTAGGTAGCATGTAGAATGGCCAGAGTGGACCTTTTTGGATATATAATCCAAGTTCTTGGAGTGAAAATAAAAATTACCCTTTTTGGTTTCTTTGGGTGGAATTATGACTTAATCATGAATTTAGGGATTTTGGGTACTTTATACCACCCTTTGGGTAACCCAAACAATGGGGGTTTGGCTTTTGAAAGAGTGGGAAAAGACTTAAAAGTCCTTGAGAAATCATGTAGGAAATCCCACTCCCAGTTGTTAGGAGTTACTATCAGAGGGATAAAATTGAGGATCCTTACTATTGTGATGATGACTCCTCATAATGACCCATTAAGTTAGGTAATAGATTATCACATGATTCATAACCACTGACAGCTTACTGATACTTAAGGAAAAAATTTACATAACTTTTGCCACGATATCACGTTGAGGGAAAGCTTGTGGAATTGGAAAACTTAATTAATGACCTATTTTTTAAGGGATCGTGAGCTTAAAAACTTGGGGGTATTAAACAATTAGAGACTGACAACACCTCAAAAGGTGTCATCTTAATATGCGAATGGTAACTATTATTATTAGAAAACTCTACTAGGACTAAATATTTCCCCCACTAACCTATGAAGTCCATAACACATACATGTATCATATCCTACAAAACATAAATAGTTCGCTCTGACTGACTGTCGTTATGGGGGTGGAAAGTAATGCTAAGGTAAATTTGAGTACCCAACTCCTCCCAAAACTTCTTCCATCAGCTAGAAGTGAGCATTGAGCCTTAGTAAAAAATAATATACATGGGTTCCCTATGAAGATGAACTATCTCACGAACATAGTTACAAGCTAACCTCTCGACACTAAAAGAAATCTAAATAGGGTTGAAATAAGATAATTTGGCAGATTGATCTATAATAAACAAAATGCTATCAAAACCATATAAAGTAAGAGGCTACATAGTCATGAAGTCCATAGTAATCTGATACCACTTCAACTCAAGAATGAGTAATCTCTAAAGCAAGCCACTAGCCTTCACCTTCTGACAACACAAGCAATGAGCCATAAATTCTGCTATATCCTTCGTCGTACCATCCTACCAGTAATGTTTATTTATGTTATGATACATATTGGTCACCCCTAGATAAGTAGAATATCTTGAATAATGTGTCTCTTCCAAAATTAGTCACACCCATCTACTAGCTCTAGAAAGAAAAACTCAACCACCAACTCTTAAGACACCATCAGAATCAGGAGTACTGGCTTAGCCTCATTATGAAACACCCTATCTTGAATTACCATCAAACTTTTATCATCTAACTATTAGGCTCAAATCTACTTCATCAGTGAAGATGTAGTATCAAGAAAGGCTAATACATGTTTGGTTATCAAATTTTAAGTTAGCCATATGGTTAGCTGAAAACTGAACCTTTAAGGCTAAAGGTTGCTCCTGAGTTAAGAGATAAGCTAAACTACTTGTACTAGTCATATTTCAGCTCAAGGCATCAGTAATTATATTAGACTTACCCGAATGATAAGATTAATAAGATCATTATCCTTAATCAACTCAAGCTAATGTCGATATCTTATGTTAAGATCCCACTAGTCAAATAAGTATTAAAGCTATGATAGTAACGCCTCAGGTTTTTGGTCCTTGAAAATTTCTAAAATTTTATCATCATTGTCTTGACTATGACTCACCCTATGATTCGTAGGGTTTATTGACGGGTTTTATGGCCCTAATTTTAAGGTGTCCCATGAATGGTGCTTGAGTTACTTCCCTGAGTACAAATCTCTTGATGAGTCATAGAGAGTCTTAATGAGTCATTGGACCAAATCGTAACCAAATCAGAAAGTGTGTGGCTGCGTTTCTCTGAGTACAAGTGCCACACTATGAGCCGTAAGGACTTGTTATGAGTCATTAGGTGTAAATCATGGGGTGTCCAGTGTATTCCCTAAATGGTTTCTGGGTTGACTATGAGTGGACCCTACGAGTCATAGGGTCCTATTACGAGTCATATAATTTAGTCATAGGGTCAACAAATTATGAGTTCCTTGGAGACTATCTTGTCTATGACTTAGGGTGACCAATCTTAATGAGTTATGAGTCGTATAGTGACCCATAGTTACTAACGACTAAATTTTAATTTTAAATTGAGGTCACTTTGGATAATTACCTTCTTACCCAATTAAAACCCCATATTTATAAAGCACTTAAGAAGGTTTTTTTCTCACTCATAACATACTCAAACACTCCCAAAGCTCTCTTGAATTCTTTGAAGCAGCTATACTTAGGGTTTCCAAGAAGTAGGCCATCCAAGGGCTCAAGGGTTGAATTTAATCCATGAAACTTAGTATTTAAGGCTTGTTACTCTTTCTTAATTGCTAATTTTTTAACTACATATATTATAAGAGTGTTGTTCATATGGTATTGTTGTTTGTTTTGAAACATAGGTTGAGGTTCTTCAACAATTGTTGTTTATGTAAGGTTTCATGTTTGTCCTTTCATGGGTTACGTTTAAATAATGATTTTAAAATTAAGTTGATGCATGAGAATGGTGAATGAACTAGGGATTATGATTTTCCAAACTTGTGACTTTTGAAGTGGTTATGACCCCAACCCTATATTGTGAAATCAATTTCAAATATGAAAAGTATCCATATTGAACTACTCATGAACTACTGCATATTATGAAAAGTCAATAAGGCATAATGATTTTTGAATTAAACCTTAAGGGGCGGTATAATTCCCCTAGTCAATGTGTAATTAAACTAAAGGGGATTGTGATTTCCCTAAATAATGGTAAATGGTGTGGCATGTTAAAATTACCTTGCAAGTGTAGTTGGTATGATGATACCAACAATGTAGGCCGAAATATATATCATGGTTCAATAAATAATAATATATGAGCTAATTATTTTAATTAGGCTTTAATGAGGGTTGCATAGCTGAGTCGTAAAAGTAGAGGCCTTAAAGGACCAATACTGGAAATCACAGTTACTGACGCGGGGGTTTATATGACCGGGCGGTTTCAGTCTCCCTTATTATTATCATTTTATTGGGAGGTTTGAGTCCCCCATATTATATTATATAATTTGGTGCTCGTGTCAACTTTATATACTGGGAGGTTTGAGTCACCCATAGTGCATATGTATACCCTCTATTTTATGCAACTACATATACTGGGTTCCTACCAACTAGGCGATTGTTTGGTCCATATAGCCCGTGGGTGCCTTCTTATGTTAGGAAAGTTGAGCTACACAATCCAGGCTAAAGTCTTAAATTGCATGTTAAGCCTTGTTCCCTATTAAGACATGTGATATAAATGCATATGTATTTGATAATGTGCATTGGTTTAGAATGATTTTGAACTGTTGATCATGATATTATGTTATCTTTATCCCCGAGTTACATGCTAGTGTTCACCCCACTAACCATCTTCATACACTTGTATCCCCATGCGATGTAGGCATTGGAGATACCATAACTTTTCCTGCATGGAGTTAGGTAGATCAGCTCAGTTTGTTAGTTCGTTGTAGTGAAGTAGTGAGCTTTCATACTTTGAAAGACTTAGACATTATATCAGCTCTTATCATAGACTAGAGTTGAGAGTTTCATTGTTATTAACCTTATCATTTTTATTATCATTATAATCTGTCAGAGTTGGGGACATGTCTCGACCAAGACTGGTTTTGGTTCTTGTGTTAGAAAAATTTATTGAATTACCATGGACTTGGGTGAGGTTGGTTGGTAGTTTTGGCTAATTGGTGGTTATCAGTTATAGGCATACCCTTTTATTCTTTAAAATTATCTTATTATATGTTCGGAATTCATTCAATATTGGGGATAGTATGTTGTTTGGTTAGGTGCACAGAGGTGATTTCCAGTCTAAGTGGGACTTGAGATACCCATCACGGCTAGGCCGTAGTTTGGGTCGTGAAAAGATGGTATCAGAGCCTAGGTTTTGGTATCATTGGTTGTCCAACAATACTGTGCCAAGTAGAGTCTCATTTATGGGTGTATATCAAGCCACACTTATAGGGGAGAGGCTACAATTAATTTAGGGAAAGGCTACAATGAATTTAGGAATATTTCCCTTACGTTTTGTTCTATTTCAAGCTATAGAGTCTAGGGTCTTGAATCTACTATATTTTTCGTATGTTTTCTTTTTAGATCATTCCACCTAGAAGATCTGATATTCATGGAAACTCTTCTGTCCTGACTGAGGACTATGTTGAGGGGGCTCATCCTACTCTAGGAGTTTAGACCCAGTTGAGGGTTACTGCTTCTAATTGCCCTAAGGGAGCTCTATTGGTTCCCCGTATCTATCCTCAGGCACCCAGGATGACATGTCTAATGCTGAGTTTTGCCAGTCAATTAACTTACTTACCTAGTTGGTGGCCTCCTAGACTAAGCGTATTACTTCTGTTGGTCTATTCTCCAAGGCCACTAGAGTTGGCCAATTTATGAGGTTGAGTCCTCCTATTTTCACTGGTTCTAAAGTTTAGGAGGATTCTCAAAATTTCATTGATGAAATATAAAAAATCTTCCATGTGATACATGCTACTAATATGGAGAGTGTAGAGTTTGCAGTTTATCACTTGAAGAATGTGGCATATCAGTGGTATGAAGTATGAGACCAGTCTAGGAGAGATGATGTTGAGTCCACTTTGTAGGATGATTTCTCTAGTAATTTCCTTGATTGGTTCGTTCCTCAGGAGTTAAGGGAGGGAAAGGCTGAGGAATTCATAAATTTGAAGCAAGGTAGGATGACAGTAAAGGAGTATGCCTTGAAATTTCATCAACTATCACATTATTCTCCTAAATTGGTTTCTTGAATGAGGGCTAAAATAAGGAATTTTACTTCTGTTGTCTTGTAATTGATATTTAAGAGCAAGTTTTCCTTGTTGAACAAGGATATGGATATCTCTAGACAATGGTGTACATGTAACAGGTAGAAGAGGAATAGAAGAAGTAAGCAAAGATGAGTGAATGGGAGAGATGGGCCCATATAACTCATGGGTGCCTTATTATATTAGAAAGGTTGAGATATACAATCTAGGCTAAAGTTTTAAAGTGCATGTTAAGCCTTGTTTCCTATCCCGACATGTGATATATATATATATATGTATATGCATTTGTTTTTTTGAATGATTTTGAACTATTGATCATGGAATTATGTTATCTTTATCCCCAAGTTACATGCTAGAGTTCACTCCACTAACCATCTCCAGACTTTGTATCCCCATGCGATGCAGGCACCAAAGATACCTTTACTTTTCCTGCGTAGAGTCAGGTTGATTGGTTCAGTTTATCTATTTGTTGTGGTGAAGTGGTGAGCTTTCATACTTCAGAAGACATAGACATTTCATCTATTCTTATCATAGACTATAGTTGAGAGTTTCTGAAATACCCTAAACTTTGGCCCTTGCAAAATTTCTTCAGTCTTGAACCTTCTGATCATCATACGACTCACACCATAAGTTGTATTGTGTGGTTATGGGTATAGGGACCCTAGTCATATGTTTTTCAGTATGATTTTGGCCAAGTTCTATTATAAGTATGAGAGGCTCCATACAAGTCATATGGTCAAGTGACGGGAAATATAGGGTCCAATCGTATGTTATCTATTGTCTAGCACTTGATGTTCTACCTTGGATATGACTTGATGGTACTAGCCATATGGTGATGTGACGAGTTAGGCCGGGGAGTTGGATGTTGGATAGAATGTGGTGTCCAACCTTTTGTTACAGTGATGGTTTGAGGGTACCACTCGTACCAACCTACGAGTTTTTCACAGCTTTTAAGCTGAGGGTAGTTTAGACATTCCCCACCTAAAACCCTTAAAACCTCACATCTTATTACACATATTAGGCAATCATTCTAAACTTTAGAAGGTTTAAACACTCTCAAAACACTCTTTAAAAACTTCTCAAGAGGATTGGTCTAGGGTTTCTTCAAGGTGTTCATCTAGAGGATTAAAGATCAAAATCTCTCTGTGAATATTTATAAATTAGGCATGTGACTCTTTCTTCATTGTTAGTTCGCAAATATCAGGTGTTTTAAATATTGTTTATGAATCATTATTGGTGATTTGAAAACCATAGTTGAGGATTTGATGGAATAATGTTGAGTCTTTTTTTCTCATTATTTAAACTATGGTTATACATGTTTTTGATAATGGTTTTGCACATGTGGGCACATAGGAATTGTGGTTGATGAAAGGGGGTCATGTTAAAACCAAGATTTGATGGTTTTTGTCTTGAATAATGGTTTGATTATGGTATGCCCTCAACCTATTTGTGAAAATGTCAATGACAAGAATCATGTCACATATGAATTATGTTTTGAACTAAGGCATTGGCCTATGAATGTTGATGATTGGTAAATGGTTTTGTGAAGGTCTTGCTGGCCATAAATTGATTTAAATTGTAACCTTGGTGGTTTAATTAGATAAATGGGTCGATTCCTTAAATGTTGAATTGAATTGATGTCTTGGTTTAGACAATGGGTTCGAGTCCCAAGGTTGATTAATAATGGTTATGGCATGTTGTATGCTTGCAAGTGGGGGATGGTATGACGATACCAACGGGAAACCTTTGGTGACTAATTGGATTAATGGTTGTGTATATGTTTAATTAATGTTTTAAATTAGGCTTTAAAATAGGATGTATAGTCGGGCCGTGAAAGTGGAGTCTGAAGGACTAACACTAGAAACCATGCTAGTCAGTACGGTTGTATATATGACCGGGAGATTTGAGTCCCCTAAATTAATATATAAAAGAGAGGTTCGAGTTCCGAAAGTAGATTCTGAAGGACGAACATTGGAAACCATGCTAGTCAGTGCGGTTGTCTTTATGACCGGGAGGTTTGAGTTCCTTAAATTAATATATAAAAGAGAGGTTCGAGTCCCCGTATTATCTATATTGGCACTTAAGTCACCTTGATTATGTCGGGAGGTTCGAGTCCCCCCATAAAGGGATATACAGATCTGGATATTCTCTATTTTGTGCGGCTACATGCACTGGGGCCCTTCTTTCTAGGGAAAAGCTGGGCCTATATAGCCCATGGGTGACTTTTTATAAGATGGTTATGCAATACGACCCAGGTTAAGCTTTTCAAAGTTCATGTTAAGCTTTGTTCCCTATCCAGGCACTATAAATATACATATATATATGTATACATGTGCTTGAATATGATGATTTGACTTGGTTTTGAATGATGGCATTATTTTATTCCTCTATCCCTGAGTTACATGATAACAGTCCAACCGCTAATCATCTCTGGACGTTGTATCCCTATGCGATGTAGGGATCGAAACTTCTACTTTTCCTGCATAGTGATCAAGTGTTCGAGTGGTTCGTGAGTTAACATTAATGTGGTGAGCTTCCATACTTTGGAAAGCTTTATTTCATGGTCTTTATATCCCATGTCTTAGACTTTGTTTTCACTTTGTTTTTGGCTAATTTCAGGGGTATTTTCCAATATTTTACTGACTTCAAATTTGTAGAGGCTTTGATGGTTTACTATGGACTTGGGTGTGCTGGTTTGGCGGATTGGCTTAAATATTTCATGAGTTACCATTAGTCTTATTTTGCACTGTCCTGTTATATATTTGAAATTCATCCGACACTCGAGGTTGCTGAGCTGACTAGGTTAGGGGAAAGGGTGATCTCTGGTCCAAGTTGGACTCGAGGTACCCATGATGGTCAGACCTTGGTTCGGGTTGTGACAAAGTTTGTATCATAGCCTAGGTTCATGATCAATTGGGTGTCCACAAAGTCGTGTCAAGTAGAATCTCTTTATGGATACGTAGTGCGTCATACTTATAAGAGAGAGTCTATGACACATTTAGAAATATTTCCCTCTCTTATTGTCTTAATTTAGGGCTATAGAGTCTAAGGTCTTGGATTCTTCTGATTTCCCTTTGCTCGTCTTTTAGGTCATGCCTCCAAGAAGATCTGATATTCATACAAACTCTTCTATCCCATTTAAGGGAAATATGGATGGAGCTCATCCAACTTCTAGGGTATAAACCCTATCAAGGGTCATTGCATCTTACTATCCTCGTGGGGTCCCAGCTATCCCCACTGATCAAGCTCCTGAGGGCAACACTCATACCTAGTCGCCTCTCAAGGATGTTACAAATATTGAGTTCCATTGATCCATTACCCTATTGACTCAGTTGGTGACGCCTCAGTCATAACAGTCAAGTTCTATTGGTACTACTATGGGTTCGTGTAAGGCCACTAGAGTTGGCTAATTTATGAGGTTGCATCCTTTGGATTTTACTGGTATAAAGGTTGAGAAAGATCCTTTAATTTTAATTAATGAGATGGAGAAATCTTCCTAGTTATGCAAACCGCAGAGGTTGAAGGTGTAGAGTTTGCTGCCTACCAATTAAAAGATTTGGCGTACCAATGGTATGAAGAGTGAGAATAGTCAAGAGGCGAGGATATTGGTTCTACCTTGTGGGATGATTTCTTTAGTGCATTTTTGGATAGCTTATTTTCTCAGGAGTTGAGGGAGGCAAAAATGGAAGAATTTGTTAACTCGAAGCAAGGAAGGATGATAGTCAGGGAGTATACTTTAAAATTCCATCAGTTGTTCCTATATGCTTCTGAATTGGTATCTGATATGAGGGGGCAGATGAGAAAGTTTGCTTTGGGATTGTCTCGTGAGTTGATTCTTGAGAGTAAGGCTGTCTTATTGAACAAGGACATGGACATCTCCAAATTGGTTGTGTATATGTAATAGGTTAAAAAGGAGAAAATATGTAAGAATTGTCAACCAATCATAATGACACAAATGATAACTAACCATTAAAGAAACAACGTAAGCGAGTCAAAAAATCCGTAGCAGTACACTTAGAATCTATAATAAACCACTAGAGCCAAGTGACCCAACTATATTATCTGACAAACTAGAATAAGGATAAGATTGGTGAGAGACAGAGTAAGAAATTTTGATATTCATAATAGAGTAGGAGCCAATAATAGAGTGGAAATTGGTCTAAGAAGAAGATCTATGGGAGTCCTAACTCCTATTCGACCGCTATTTCTCCCTACCCAAAGTCGCATTATGACTGAAGTTTTTTGGGTGGTGACTCTGCTAGGGAACGGGGTGCCCAATCTTAGGCCAGTGGGGCCCATTCAGCACCATCCTACCCTGCCTACATATTTGTGGTTAGAATCATCGTGGTCAACTCGATAAATGGAGGAACCAATGTTTTATGTGTTGTCAGATTAGGCATATGTAGTGGGATCATCCCTCTAGAGTTTTTTCTGGGGAAAATAAGGTTTTTGTTACCTCTTCATCATCTCTTGCACCAAAGGGTGCTACTTTTAGCTTCGGTACCAGTCAAAATTATCTTTATGCTCTCACTACTCATAAGGAGTCCAAGGCATCTCCAAATGTTATTACTAGTATATTGAAACTCTTTTCCATAATACATATTTTTTTCTTGATCCAAGGTCCACTTTCTCTTATGTGACCCCATTTTTGGTTGTGCATTTTGGTTTTAATCCTGAGTTTATATCAAAACCTTTTTTATTTCTACCCAGTAGAAGACTTTGTGATTTTTAGAAGAGTCTATAAAGGGTGTGTGGTACATGCTGGTAATAAAGAAACTCTGGCAGACTCGATAGAGTTAGATATGATTGAATTTGATGTTATTCTGGGAATGGACTAGTTGCACTTTTGTTATGCTTCTCTAGACTGTTTGACCCGAAAGGTCATGTTTAATTTCCCTAGTGAGCCAATTTTTGAGTTGGAGGGTGGTTCCCTAGCTCCTAAGGAGAGGTTTATATCATAACTTAGGGGCCCAAAGTTAATTTCCAAAGGTTGTCTCTATCATCTGCTCTAAGTTAAAGATTCTAACTTGGAAGGTCCCTCCTTACATACTGTTCCTATGGTAAATGAGTTCCTCGAGGTCTTCCATGATGGTCTTCCTGGTATCCTTCCTCATAGGGAGATTGATTTTGGTATTAACCTTATTATGGACACTCATCCTTTTTATATTCCCCTGTATAGAATGGCTCTAGCCGAGTTGAAGAAACTCAAGGAGCAAATCCATCCTAGTGTGTCTTCATGGGGTGCACCGGTATTGTTGTGCATAAGAAGGATGGTTCCCTTCGGATGTGTAATGATTATCGGTAATTAAATAAGACGACAGTAAAGAATAAGTACCCTGTTTGGAGAATTGATGATATCTTTGATCAATTTCAGGGTGCCAAATTCTTCTCTAAGATTGTTCTTTGATCTGGGTATCATCAGTTAAAGAATAGGAAAGTGGACATCCCCAAGACAACTTTTTTTACCCGATATGGGCATTTTGAGTTCTTGGTGATACCATTTTGCTTGACATATTCCCTTGCGGTATTCATGGATTAATGAATAGGGTATTCATTTAGTTTGTAATTATATTCATTGATGACATTTTGGTGCACCGCAAGAGTGAGGAGGCTCAGGTCACTCACCTCTGTCTTGTGTTACAGACCTTGAATGATCATCAGTTGTATGCTAAATTCTTTAAGTGTGAATTCTAGTTGAATTAAGTGTGAATTCTAGTTGAATATCGTAACTTATCTAGGACATATTATATCTAGTGAGGGGATCATGGTAGATCCTTAGAAAGTTAATTTGGTTAAGAAGTGGACTAGACCCATAAATCTAATCGATTTTTAGAGCTTCTTAGGTTTACCTGGTTATTATAGGAGGTTTATGGAAAGTATTTCTTTTATTATTACTCCATTGACCAAGCTGACTCAGAAAATTGTAAAGTTCTTGTGGTATAATTCTTGCGAGGGTAACTTTGAGAAGCTATAAGATAAGTTGACTTCAACTTCAATCTTGACTCTACCTGAGGGTATAGAGGGAATTATGGTCTATTGTGATATGTCCCGGGTTGGTTTGGGCTAGGTTTTGATGCAGCATGGTAAGGTGGTTGCTTATGCCTTTAGAAAATTGAAGGTTCATGAGAACAAATATCCAACTTATGACTTGGAATTTCTAGCCATAGTGTTAGCATTGAAGATTTGTCATTTCTATCTTTGGGGTCCATGTTGATATCTTTTTGGATCATAAGAGCCTACAATAAGTGTTCACTCATAAACAGCTTAATCTCAAGCAAAAAAGGTAGCTTGAGTTGCTGAAGAACTATGATATGAGTCTTCACTATCACCAGGTAAAGCTGATGTGGTTGTTGATGATCTTATCAGGTTATCCATGGAAAGCTTGTCGCATGTTGATAGGGATAACTGGGAATTGGTGAAAGTCATTCACCATTTGGATAACCTTAGAGTTCATCTTTTGGACTCTGAGGATGGTAGTGTGTTTATGCAACAGGTCTTGCAATCATCTCTTAGTTTAGAAATAAAGGAGAAGGAGGTATTAGATCCTCTTTTGATGAAGATCAAGGGTGATGTGGGTAATAAAAAGGTGATGGCCTTTGAGATTGGCAGAGATGGTGTCTTGAGGTACCAAGGGAGGTTGTGTGTTTCCAACATGGATATGTTGCAAGGCATTATTTTGGCTGAGGCCTATGAATTACGGTATATGGTTCATCCCTATTCAACAAAGATGTATCATAGCTTTAAGAAGATGTATTGGTGGAATAACATAAAGTGGGATGTAGTAAACTTTGTGGCTAAGTATATGGTGTGTCAGCAAGTAAAGGTGGAGCACATGGGGCCCGATGGGCTACTTTAAGAGATTGAATTACTTATGTGGAAATAGGATATAATTAATATGGATTTTGTTGCTGGACTTCCGTAGTTGCAGAATTAGGGTGACTCCATTTGGGTCATTATGGATAGGATGACTAAGTCCACTCACTTCTTGCTAGTGAGAACTACTTATTCTGCCCAGGATTATGCAAAGTTGTTCCTTCAGAAAGTGGTAAAGGTGCATGATGTGCTTGTCTCAATTATTTTGGATCGTGGTACATAGTTCTCATCACAATTTTGGCACTCCTTTAAAGGTGGTTTGGGGACTAAAGTAAGTATTAGTATGGCTTTTCACCTACAGTCTGATAGGCAAGACAAAAGGACTATTCAGACTTTGGTGGATATGTTGTAAACCTGAGTGATTGACTATGGTGGCAGTTGGCTCGACCATTTGCCTCTCATTGAGTTTGATTATAATAATAGTTACTATTCTAGCATTGGTATGGCCCTGTTTGAGGCATTGTATGGTAGGAGATATAGATCTCCTATTGGGTGGTTTGAGGTTGGTGAACAGGAAATGTTTAGCCTTAATTTGGTTCTCCCAGCTATGGAAAAGGTGAAGGTAATTCAGTATAGGCCTTGGACAACTCAAAGTCACCAAAAGTCCTATGCGGACGTGAGGCAAAGGGATTTGGAGTTTGACATTGCAGATTAGGTATTCTTAAAAGTGTCTCCCATGAAGGGAGTAATGGGGTTTAGGAAAAAGGGGAAGCTTAGTCCCTATTATGTTGGCCCGTATGTGGTTTTGAGAAGGGTTGTAGTGTGGCATGTGAGTTGGATTTTCCCTCTGGCATGAATTCTATTCGTCCGATATTCCATGTCTCTATGTTGTGCGTGGGTGATCCTTCGTTGGTTGTTCCCTTGGAAAACATTAGAATTTTAGGTTTTTATCCTATGAGGAAGTCCCAGTGATGATCTTGGGTCGGCATATTCATTGATTATGAATGAAAGACATGGCTTTGATAAAGGTTCTATAGCAAGACCAAAAGTCTGAGCAAGATATTTGGGAGGCTACAGAGGACATGAAGTCCAAGTATCCGTTCCTATTCTCGATTCCAAAAATTTGTGCTTAAGGTATGTGTTATTCTTTACATCTTTGTTTTTTGTCTTTGTTAAAGGTAGATTGTGAATTCCTTGGCATTTTGTTTTCTGTCTTAAAGGTAAGATTAGATATGTTTGGGGATTAATCGTGCTAGCCAGTGACTTATCCCATCATTGTGGATGAATGATCTTAAGGGGAAAGGGGGACTGAAACACCCCAAACTTTTGCCCTTGCAAAATTTATTGAGTCTTGAACCTTCTGATCATCATACAACTTACAAAATAAGTCGTATGGTGTGGTTATGGGTCTAGGGACCCTAGTCGTATGTTGTTCAGTGTGATTTTGACCAAGTTCTGTTGCAGGTACGAGAGGCTCCATACAAGCCATATGGTCAAGTGACGATAAGTGTAGGGTCCAATTGTATGTTGTCCAGTGTCTAGCCCTTGATGTTCTGTCTTGGATATACTTGATGGTACTAGTCGTATAGTGGTGTGACGAGTTAGGCAGGGGACATGGATATTGGACAGAATGTGATGTTCAACTTTCTATTTTAGTGATGGTTTGAGAGTACCACTCGTATGATGTGGTGATAAGTGAGAGGGTCCACTCATACCCACCTGCGAGTGTTCTACAACTTTTAAATTGAGGGTATTTTGGACATTCCCCACCCTAAACCCTTAAAACCCCATGTCTTATAACACTTATGGGCATTCATTCTAACCTTTAGAATGTCAAAACACTCTCGAAAAACTTCTCAAGAGGATTGGGCTAGGGTTTCTTCAAGGTGATCATCTAGAGTCTTAAAGATCAAACCCTTTCTGTGAATCTTCGTAACTCAGGCATATGACTCTTTCTTCATTGTTAGTTCGCAAAGATCATGTGTTTTAAACTTGTTTATGAATTATTAATAGTGGTCTAAAGACCATGGTTGAGGTTTTGAATGCATAATGTTGAGTCTTATTTTCTCATGGTTTAAACTATGGTTATACATGTTTTTTATAATGGTTTAGCACATGTGAGAGCATGGGAATTGTGGATAATTAAAGGGGGTCATGTTTAACCCTAGATTTGATGGTTTTTGGCTTGAATAATGGCTTGATTATGGTGTTCCCGCTACCTATTTGTGAAAATGTCAATGAGAAGAATCATGTCATATATGAATTGTGTTTTGAACTATGGCATTGGCCTATAAATTTTGATGACTGGTAAATGGTTTTGTAAAGGTCTTGATGGCCATAAATTTATTTGAATTGTAACCTTGGTGGTTTAATTGGCTAAAAGGGTTCGAGTCCCTAAATTTTTTATTGAATTGATGTCTTGGTTTAGACAATGGGTTCGAGACCCAAGGTTGATTAATAATTGTTATGGCATGTTGTACGCTTGCAAGTGAGGGTTGGTATGATGATGCCAACGGGATGACCTTGGTAAATAATTGTATTAATAGTTGTGTATATGTATAAAGAATGTTTTAAATTAGGCTTTAAAGTGGGATGTGTAGCCAGGCTATGAAAGTGGAGTTTGAAGAACTAACATTGGAAACCACGCTAGCCGATGTGGGTGCCTATATGACCGAGAGGTTTGAGTTCCCCAAATAAATATGTGAATTGGAGGTTCGAGTCCCCCATATTGTATATATTGGTGCTTGTCACTATGATTATGCCGGGTGGTTTGAGACCCCCATAAAGGCATATACAGATATGGATATTCTCGAATTCGTGCGGCTACAAACACTAGGGCCCTTCTAACTAAGCTACATGCTAGCACTCCAACTGCTAACCATCTCCGAACACTGTATCCCCATGCGATGCAGGGACCCAAACTTCTTCTATTCTTCCTGCACAGTGATCAGGTGTTTAATTTGTTCGTGAGTTGACATTGAAGTGGTGAGCTTCCATACTTTAAAGGTTTTATTTCATGGTCTTTATATCCTATGTCTTAGACTTTGTTTTTGGCTACTGTCGGGGGGCATGTCCCGACATTTTATTGACTTTGGATTTGTAGAGGCTTTGATGGATTACTGTGGATTTGGGTGTGTTGTTTTAGTGGATTGGCTTAGACATTTCGTGAGTTACCATTAGTCTTATTTTGCAGTACCTTGTTATATGTTTAAAATTTATCCAACACTTGAGGTTGTTGAGCTGAATAGGTTAGGTGAAAGGGTGATATCTGATCCACGTGGGACTTGAGGTACCCGTCACGGTCAGGCCCAGGTTCGGGTCGTGGTAGTTTCATTATCATTAACATTATAATTTTCATTTTTCATTATCATCTGTCAGAGTCAGGGAGATGTCCTAATCAAGACTGATTTTTTGGTTTTTGTGTTAGAAGGCTTTGTTGGAAGACTATGAACTTGGGTGATGTTGGTGGGTTGTTTTGGCCGGTTGGTGGTTATCGGTTATAGACATACCCTTTTATTCTTTAAACTTATCTAGTTATATGTTTGGAATTCATCCGACGCTGGAGATATTGTGTTGATTGGTTAGGTGCACAAGGGTGATCTCTGGTCCAAGTGGGACTTGAGATACCCATCACGGCCAAGCCCTGGTTTGGGTCACAACAACAATGATCCAAAAAATATCAAAATGGATGCTATACAAGTAATACCTCCACAACTTCAACACAAACACAAGCGCAACCAACTTTAAATCATGGATAGGGTAATTCTTCTCATAAGGCTTCAACTGATGAGAAACATAAGCAATGACCTTACTCTCCTGCATCAACACTGTACCCAAACTCATACCAGTAGCATTAAAAAAATAGTAAATCCCACACCCACCTTGGTCAAAGTCAAGATAGGAGCTGAAATTAACAAATCTTTTACCTTTTGAAAGTTCGCCTCACAAGCACCCAACCACTAAAAGATAACCTTCTTCTGAGTAAACTTAGTCAAAGGAATCACAATAGACGACACACCCTCTGCAAAACACTAATAATAGATCACCAAACAAATAAAACTTCGAATCTTAGTAGAAGAAACAATTCTAGTCCAATCACAAATTGCCACAACCTTGGACGGATCAATTATAATACCATCCTTGGTCAGCATATGACCCTAGAAAGAGATATAACCCAACCATAACTTACAATCAAAAAACATGGAATACCACTTCTCGTTGCGTAATCTCTAAAGTACAGTCCTCAAGTGTCTCACATAATCACCCTTATTATTGAAATAAACCAAGATATCATCTATATAGACAATCACAAAGGAGTTTATATAAAATTGAAATATCTGGTTCATCAACTCGATAAACCCGATTGGGACATTGGTCAGCCCAAAGACATAACAAAAATCTCATGATGTCTGTGTCGATTCTGAAAAGCCATCTTTAGAACATCCAAAGCTCTAATATTTAAGTAGGTATACCCATATCTCAAGTCAATCATAAAAACACGGAAGAAACGTAAAGCTAGTCAAACAAATCATTAATATGATAAAAATGATATTTATTCCTAACCGTCTCCTTGTTCATTTATCGATTGTTAATACACATGTGCATAGAACTATCCTTCTTCACAAACAAGACCAAAATACCCCAGGGAGATAGAATAGGTTTTATAGACCCCTAACTAAATAAATCCTGCAACTGCGTTTTAAATTTTTTTCAACTCAGTTGGAGCCATCCTATAAGGGGGAATAGAAATAGACTTGGTGTCTGACTCCACATCTATAACAAATCAATGTCGCAATCCATAGTAATACCAAGAAAATCCATAGAAAACACATCTATAAACTCGCGAACAACTCGAATATAATCCATAGTAGGTGGTGAGGCAACACTAGCATCATGGACATAAGTCAAATAAGATAAGCACCCTCTTTCTACCATGAAATGAGCACGTAGAAAAGATATAACTCCTTTCAGACTTGAATTAATTGTACTATTCCAAGATATCCTTGACACACCCAACATAGCTAAGATCATGGTATTAGCATAATATTCAAAAATAGCATGATGTGGAGCTACCAATCCAGACTCAAGATAATATCAAAGTTGATTATATCTTGGGAAATTATATCTACCGAAGTTTTTTGCCCCATAAAGGTAACTATACATGATCGATACACCTGATCCACCACTATAGATATATTAAGAGATCTAGCAAAGGGCTTACATGAAGCATTAAAACTAGAAGCAAAATAGTAGACATATAGGAGAATGTAGACCCAGGGTCAAATAATACAGGATCAAATCTATAAAAAAGTAGGGTGATACCTGAAATAACTTTATCAAATGCATATCCCTTGCATCACCTGGGTATAGCATAATAATCCCTATGTTCACTTTTAAATTCAACAACCCTGCGACTTCCACTATGAGTTCCTCTACCTCTACCCCAACACCTCTAGCACCACCCCAACTACTCTATGAACCACCTTTCACTATATTAAAGTAGCACAAAGCTGAAGCTGAGAGCTTTACTGAGTAGGTCCATACACACATCAGGGAAAATCCTTGTCCAGATGGCCTACCTTACTACATATATAGCATCCTCTACGACCTGACTTAATTTTAAGGGGCATAAATAAACTAGCACACCACCATATCCTGATGAATTAAGGTTAGAATCTCCACTCGCATGACCTGATGCCTGGCTACCAAAAGTTGAAGAACTAAAAGTATTACCACTTGATCACTATAAAGTGGCCTGAATAGGCCTACTATAATAAGTGTAGGAATCTCTACTCAAGAAATCTCCACCTCAGGAGATGTGTCTACTAAATTTTCCCTGGCGATGCACGTTCTTAGTGTCTCCTTAAGTAGCATAGATAATAAACTCAACCAACTTGATAAGCTTAATAATGCTCTAAAATGATTTCCCTAAAATAACCATCTAGGTAGTATACAACTGATAAGGACCCTTCAACCCCTTCATAAACTTCTGAATCCTCTTCGACTCGCTGGAAATGCTAGCGGCTGAATATCTAGATAGAGGATGGAAACGTACATCAAGCTTAACAATAGAAATGAATCCATGATCAAAGTGGTAAAAATCATCCTGTATTTTACAATAGAAATGGATCCATGATCAAAGTGGTAAAACTCATCCTGTATTTTATCTCTCAAGATGTATAACACAATCCTCTCCAAAAAGGCCTCAAAAAATTAAGACCCAATCATATAGGTGAACCCAATGGCCTATAACTAGAAAGTGAACTCCATTAATCTCTAGCCATATCCATTAGTTGATAGGTAGTATAAGAAACTTTATGAGACTTAAGAGATTCAAAAGTATGTAACTTCTCCTAGAAGTTAATCAGAAACTCATAGGTGTCCTCGCCAATTGCTCCGTCGAACTGGGAGGAGCCAAAATAAACCTATTTTGATCATTAGAAGACATCATAATACTCATAGAAACTAGAGGATAGTAAGTCTGGAAGGCAATGAATCCACACAAGGTACCATAGATGATGGTTGCAGCCCTAAAGTAGGAATACCATAACCAGATATTAGTACAGACGGTGACTCTACTTGATGTTTGATAATTACAAGGTATACTCAGGGGAACACTCTTCAAACAACTTAAGAGATGAATCAACAAATCTTGAAGCATTGAGGTGTCAACTAAACTCTGTGGGACCTGAACTGGCCTTACTCCCTTTATCTGATAGTCATCTAGAGAATAATCAAACTCGGGATTGGTAGAGGCCTCCCTATATTCCTCTAGCTAAGGCATCTTCTCATTCTTATCTATATCTAGGTCGACCATGACCCATGCTTTTTCTTGAACTGAGGCTTTTATATCGGGTGTCGACTCAGAACCCTAGTATTCCTAGACCTAGTCCTCACTATGTACATAAAAAGTTATGAAATATAAGTTTAGAACGTTGGGTATAAAAAACCCACAGGAAAGAAATCAAATTATGAAAAGAACTTCTAAAGACATCTTATAGCTTTTCAAAGATAGATACGGACGTCTGTGTACCAATCTATGAAACTTTACTAGACAACCTGCTTTTTCACTAATGAGATCGATGAACCTGACTCTGATACCAATTTATCATTACCCAAAGGTTGAGGTCATGATGGCAAAATATTTTGAACTAATTGTTGGATATGTTTGCTGACTATACATGATAAGAGAGAATTATCAATTACCCCCTGAAGTTGTTGTATTTTATTCATGGTACACCTGAACTTTGAGTCGTCTTAAGTATCCCCTCCCCAACCTTGTTGTTTTAGTATACAACGTGACCTGGTTTGGCCTACTTGGCAAAATGTGTGATTTCAAACTCCATCACGCGTGTGATGGAGTTAATTTTTTGCCAAATCAGCATATTCCAATGGTAAAAAATGAAAAAAAAAATCATTTTTCTTTAATATTTTCAAAAAACTTCAAAGCCTCCACTCTCTTATCTACCTATTTCGTATTCCTCTTCCTTCATTACTTTAAAAAAATTTAAAAAAAAAGTTTCTTTCAATTGCTTCTATTTTACCTACTTAGATTAGAGGTGTTCATCGATCGGTTCAGTTCGATTTTTATATTATCAGTTTTTGATTTTTAAATATGCTAAATTAATAACCAAACCAATAAGATATTTTCTTATCAATATTTGATTTATCTATTTTTATTCTTTAACTATTTAATTTTTGATTTAACCAATAAAAAATACTCATAAAATAGAAAAACTAGTAACTAACATGAAAAGAAACCAAATCTTAGTTGTAACAAAAATCTTACTTATATATTTATATATATGGGGTATAAAATAATAATATAATATAATCTTATTGGGTTATTGGTTTACCCAATAACTAATAAAAAATATCAAAACCGAATCAATTATCAATAATTTATTTTTATAAAATCATTAAAAAATCGTTAATCCAATAACAATAAAATAAATAACATTTTCATCGATTTGATTTTTGTACACCCCTAACTTAAATTGTGATTTCTAACTCTATTAATTATAATAGGAAATGTATTTGTAAATATGAGTCTCATCAAAGTCCTAATTGAAACTATAATCGGAAACTACTACTAAACACTAATAGAAAAAATAATCTTATATTTTTAATACAAAAAAAACATAATTTTTTAGATAATACCTTACTTGATCGACGAAAATTCAACCTTTCACTATTTTAGAGCAGAGGAAAACTCAAAAATATAATTTTTAGAGAGAAATCGGATAATTAAGGGTAGAAGTGGGTTATTTTTTGATATAGGATAAATATGAGGGAAGTGGATGGTATTTATCCACGTGGACAGACACATAAGCAGTTTTTTCCACGTGTTTTACATGTATAGTCTTTGGACCAAAAAGGGACACGCTAACTACTAAATCAACAAGTTTGGGGGAGGTGGTATTTAAGACAACTTGACGTTCAGGTGTACCATGAATAAAATGAGATAACTTCATGGGGATAATTGATAATTCTCTCATATGATCTTTCAATTGTATATGCTCCAATGAAAAGTTTATAAAAGAACAGAGTCTATGGCACAAGCCAATTCATTCCAAAGATAAAACTCCTTGAAGAAGGAAAAGAGCAAATGATCAAGATGGTCATGATAATAAGGCAAGTTATTTGAAAGAGCACTAACATAACACTTCATAAAACCTTGGGAAAGGTTTAGGTACCTGAATAGTAATGAATATGGAGAGATCTTCATAAGTTTCTAGCATTTTTGTAGGAGAATTATTCTCCTATGGTGGATGAAATGAGGTCTATTTTAGTCTTACAATATTGAAAATCTTGAATATATATAATAAATTATTGTCATGTCTAGTTAGATGACAATAGTTATATGAAAATCCTCGAAGGATTTAAAAGCATTCCCACTAAATGCTCCAATGATTATAAGATCGCTTAACTTGAATACAGATAAATTTTGATCTCATGAAAATGATTAGTAAGTACCATTTTTTAGTGCAGTTGGTGCACTTATGAATTGCAGAATATCATTTATAAGAGTAAAGTGATGTTTTAATCGATGCAAGTATAATACACGATGCACTCTTTTTTCCTTTGTCGAGGTTTTATGCCACATGGTTTTCCTGATAAGTTTTTTAATAAGGAAGCTAAGAATGCGTATTACTGGATATGTACTCGAAGTGTTTGACAAATGAAATATTTGTCCCTTGATGAACATACATTAAAAAAGGTATTGATCTGATCCACACGAAATTCAATCTCAGATGAGCTATTTACTTATATATGGAGATACAACTATATCATGATGTTCGGTGAAGTATACAACAATCGTCACTTCTTAAATTATATTGAGATAATTGCTATTCATAAAGCAAGCTGAGAATGTGTTTGGTTGAGATCCATGATACAAATGTGGTCCGGACTGTGATAAAATGCCTACAATTTATATGAAGGTAATGCAGCACATATAGCGTAATTAAATGGGGATTCATGAAAGGAGATATAAGGAAGCTCATTTTTTCAAAACTTTTCTAAAAACATGAGCTCCAAAAGAATGGTGATATCAACATGCGACAAATTCGTTCAAGTGACAATATTGCTGATTTATTCACCAAGTTTCTATTAACTACAACTTTCGAGAAGATGGTGCACAAGATTGAAATGTGGAGATTCAAGTCATTAAATTGAATTTTCATCAGGGGGAGTAAAATACGCGTTGTACTCTTTTTTCCTTAATCAAGGTTTTATCCCAATTGGGTTTTCCTGGTAAGATTTTTAACGAGGCAACACTAAAGGCATATTACAAGATGTATGTATTCCTTTTTCTTCATTAGGATTAGTCCTATTGAATTTTTCTAGTAAAGTTTTAAAGAAACACATTATCTATTAATGGAAGTTTGGGGGGGGGGGGGTTATATAATATGGATGTCATGTGACATGTGTATGTGTAAAATGTCATTTATTAGAGATAATAGTTAACAGTCAAGTTTAATTTGAAGATAAAAAATTACTTGTTCAATTTGAATTTAAATATCTAAATAGTTGGTCAACTTACCAAGTTTAAGTCAAATTTGGTAACCTTGGGGGCTAAGTTTGATGATCTATAAATAGCCACCCTTTTTACATTTTATTGATATGTCAAAGTAGCAAAACAAAAGTATTACTAAAGTTTTCTGCTTTCTTTAAGTTTGATATTTATATTTTGTCTTTATTTTTATAATATATATATTAAAGTGATATGGACATGAACATGTATGTGGTATATTTCTTTGTGTAACTTTTACGTGCAGAATTATCGAAGAGATGATATTTGCTGAAAGATGACATATGGATAAATCAGTACGTGCAAAGCGGTTGGTTTGGTCTTTGTTTACGAATATGTAAGTTTTGTTTGTAAATAATAAATTTAAAAATTTTATGAATTATATACATAATCAATAATTGACTATGTATTTGCCCCTTTTAATAATTTCTCATGTGACTATGAATTCTTTCCATTTTCATAATTTCTCATCTCTCTCTTTCAGATGAAAATTGTATATCAAAAGTGAATTTCTTTATTGAAGTTGATTTTAATTCTATGAATTTTTTAATAATTAGATTTTTGAATATAACTGTGTAATATTCTTTATATGTTGATAAGCTAGATTCTCATACTTTCTTCTTTGTTAGATCTGAAACCTCGAGCTTATGGCCTTGCCTAGATTGTAGAGTGTGTATTGGTGTGTTCTCTATGCAGGTGAGTTCATATAAGGGGAAAAAAGTGAGTGGTTAAGTGGATATTAAAATAAAAAATATTGTATGTCAATGAGTAGTGGCGTAGTGAGAATGTGAGGGGGTGTCTGGTGAGTTTCTGTAAATCGTGAATAGAAGGTGATGAAGTTGGGAGTTATCCAATATACCACAATTAAGAGTATTATTTGTCTAATTTACAATTATTGTAGGAAAAAAAGATAATAGGTTTAGGCTTAGTAGTCACTTACAATTTTTGTATTTTTTATTAAACTAAAATCAACAAATATATTGGCTATTAAATATTAAAATCAACCTAATATGTAGGGTAACCAAACGATTGAATTTTAGTTTATTTGGAGTTGAAGTTTTTTAATATTCATATATAATTTATGGAAGAAAAATAAAAATACCATGTAATGTTCAACATACTTTATGTACATGTTTATAAACCCTAACTCCATCTATCCCACTCACTCTCTCAACACACAGAGTTCCTCCCTCTGTTTAGACTGATAGATTCATAATATATAGACATACATTTATATACTTATAGGTTTTGGGTGAAGTATAGAGAAATTTGTAGGAATTGTGGTGGTGGATGGTAGAGGTCGGAGATCATCGAAGGACCGTTGGAATGAAAACAAATTAGTGATATGTTGGATAAACACTTAAAAAAATCTGCACCTTCAAAATCTACAGATTTGAAGGATAGGGCATTTCTGTCTACCTCCGTAGGTGCCAAAAAATTACATCATTAGCATATTGATCATCATCATACTCACTATTCCTCTACTTTCACCACAAAGAACAAGTTCTCAGATGATGAATCTGAAACAGACAGTAAAGACTATGATGTTATGCTTTCCATACTTTGTGGATTTCAATCTCTATGGATTGAGGCATTGAGTAGTCAAATGCCATACTATGAATCTGTAGTTTACCTTATCCTTAATGTCAAAACCTCTCATGGTGATATGTTCACCGAGAAATAGAATGAATTGGTTAAGTCAGTGACAGAGATGTTGTATAATTTGATCTATGTCACGTGCATTTTGAGTATCTAGGGAATGGTTTCAATGTTGAAAAATTACAAGAAATATAACTTTAGGAGATTTCCACAAGTTTATTGCTTTGGACAACTTTTCCTTCCAGTTGGTCAGTCCGATATTCCACATTCAAGTATGGTAAAAATATATGTCCCAAATGTGAGGATATTTTTTACCCTTCGATCGAAGAAGCAAGGAAATATTGATGGAGATTACTTTGAAATAGCATTTTCATACCTATTTTTAATAGCTTATAGATACTTCAAGACACAAAAACCAACTGAAAATTATGTGACACAAAAACCAACAGAAAATTATGTTCCCAGTGTATTTAGTTTCAAGCTGGCTCTACAAAACTTGATAGTGAAGTTTGTTGATATATCACATTCTTATTACTCGAATGGTTAATTCTTACCTAGATATGATGTATAATTTGGTACGGTGGAGCCTACATAAAAATGGAAATTGTTCTGGATATTATAAACTTGATTCATTAATCAAAGAAAAAACTATGGTCAATCTGTCAAGTGAAATTCATCTTCAAAATTTCATCATGAAATACAAGAGTATATGTAAACTTATTCCTTTCTATGTAACAAAAGAATTGGATTTATTCCTTATGTAGATCTTTGATATTTGTTTGCTCTTTTCTCTTGGTGCTTCAGTAACTGTTTCCATTTTTTGGCAGAGGTACTCATCTGGAGGCCTTTACAATACATTAAGCATATGTTTTTTTTTCAATCCTCTTGTGGTGTCTTGGAAGAGGATTAAGATTTCACTATTGAAAATTCATTTTAATTATATTTTCTTATGTAGTTTTTATGCTTCAAACATTGATGGGTCTATAATTAAAATCGATAAGTGAATATACTGTATGAAGGAGATGTGAGATGATACTATTTGTTGGGCTTTAGGTTGGCAGTAATATAGGAGAGGCTACATTTAAGGCAAGTACCAGAGGTTTGTTTTCAATTTTTCACTTATATTCATAGTTTTTCTAAAGTACATAATAGCATAAATAGGGTTGCAATAAAATTATAACAGTAAAATAGCAATATCCAAAGAAAATCAAGTACTAGATAGTAATATATATTGAAGAACGAGAAACTAGGCAATTACTAAATAATACTACTAATAAGGAGAAGGGGGAGGAGGCTAGCCCCTTGCCTCTCCTACATTACATAAAGTGCAACAACACCTAGCTATTTACTAATGTACTACACTAATTGACACACATTCTAGGATATCTAATAAGTCTAATATATGTTCACTAATTTTCTAACTTATATATCTGGAGGTTTCACGTAAGAACAAAAGGTAGACAATAATATAGTAAAATTGAGTTTCGAGGATAGTAGGATTATGTAAAGTTAAGGTGTGTCATAACAACTTTGACTATATTTGGGGGGGAGGGGGAGAGGGATAGTGTTTTATCTCTATCTAGATTAAAAAGCAATGAGGAAGAACGAGAATACTGATAAATAAAAGAGATATTTTATTTGCTTATCATACATACTCCACAGGGCTCAATATTTTATGTCTACTTCCGTGCTAACACTCAATCAACAAAATTATTTTCATCAAGAAACTATAATTATGTTGATTAGTTGTAGCATTACAACTACTTATGTCAACAAACAAGATAATAAACTGATATATGATATTGGGTGAAAAACTTAAGAAATTTGGAGAATATGCCAAGCACCTGTCAATCTTGCATTAAATGAATTTTGTTTTATATAACAAATGTTTGGATGGTCTATTATAGTTAAGCCCCTAATCGAGTTGTTATATATATACAGACACACACACTCTAATATATATATATATATATTCAAGCCCTTGTGCGAGCATCACATTAAGAATAAAGGCACTTAAATGCACAAATAAAGCTAATGATGTCAAATAAAGTCCCTCCACTGGCAACACACAATATATGATATCACAAGTCAACAACAACAATGTATAAACCCCCACACGAGCACACAACATTAATAATAATCTCAAAATATAATTTCTATATTTAGTTTCCCAAAACAATAGCATGCTTTACTTATTTATTACCTATCCATCTCAGCCTGAAGAAAGTTAAGCAATAACCTACTAGAAAATGATGAAATCCCAGCCTAAAATCCTTCAATATGGAGCTTTTTTCTTTTAAACGGTCTTGAAATCAACTAAAACATATAATTATATTATCTACACGATAAAAAAAAGCTTAGAATACAAATAATAACTAATTTAGGATGGGTCCAAAACGAACTCAAAAAATGAGTTCAGAAATAAAAGGGACAAAAACAAACTTTTATTTAGAGACATATTCCCCAAGGTTATAGGAGTCTACAGCTAAAAAAACTCATGCAAAAATGAGTTAAGAATGAAGTCCACATCAAAGAAAAATCATTTTCAAGTTTTACTAAAAAAAACAAAAATCTACTTCAAAATCGAGGTTCAAAGATATTTTTGAAGACATAATCAATAGAAAATAATGAAAGGATGAGTTTAGAGGCTATCCAAACAAAGAATGATGAAGATACCAAGACAAATAATATTTTTTAAAGTTTGGAGGTTCAAAAATGGAGTAAAATTATGAAATTGATTTATTTATATTTTTCTATGAACAGTTCCTCAGGATTGCTAACCCCTACCCTGCGATCATGAGGGTCATGTTGACCAACAATTAAGTTTGTTGTCGCAGTCTCATAGCAAGGCCTCACAATAATGATGATTTAATTGACATGGTGTACTGATTAACCCATCGTAATCGTGGTACCACCACCACAAGATTGCGATGAATATTATCATAGTGGCCTACAATTATGATGCATGACCACTTGATTGCAGTGAAGGACCTGATGCACCAAAAATGTTGCACCAACAAATTTTCCAAGTGATAAAATATTTTCGAGTGGACCTTTGGGATTTATTAAGGACCCCACAGGAATAAACCATATATGATATTGGGCTAATTTTGATGTTCCAGACTCAACAAAAACATCAAAATTTTGAAAAAGGGTCATTTTCAATAATTTAACTCTCAGGACCCCCTTTTAGCAAATATGAGTTTTCAAATGAAGGATCAAACTTTAGAACGCAAACCAAACCCTCTACTAATCCAAATTCAGCATTTCAGATTCAATGAAACTATTCAAAACATGTTTCGTGATTCAAAATAGATTCAAAATATCAAATATTGATCAAAGTCAAACTTATGATTTTTAATGACTCTAAGTTCTTCAAACTCTTTAAAATCATTCCTGAATACATTGGAGACCATGTTAACCAACCCCACATTCTAAAATCAACATGTAGAAACTACAGAGAAGGACATAATGGTCAATCACATACAAAGTAAAATTTCACAAAACTTGTCATTACATTATGCAATTTAAAAAATGAGACACCTAATTGCTATTAAATCAATTACTTCCAAATTTATCAAAAGCTTTGAGGATTACATCAAAATCACCCATAATAACTATCTCTCATGGATAAAGTTATTGATAATTTATTTAATGGATTTTAGATAGTCCTAAAATGTTTTTTCTTCTTAAAGAGGTTGCTAGCATAAATAGGATTAAAGAATCTTTTAGAAGGAGGGTTGCTTACAATGACAGCCACATGAATACCCTAAGGGGAGATGGAAATGTTAATAATGTTGAGAGTATCATCCTCCCATATAATTACAATACCACTTGAGCTACTCACAACGGCTAACTAGATTTGATTAGTGAAACCTAGCTTATCTATGAATTGTCTATAGTCACCCATTCTAGTTTCTAGAAGGAAAAGCATGGTGGGATTGTGCATACATATCATCGAAATGTCGTTTCTTTTAAACTCAACATTTTTTGTGCCCCTATCATTCCATATTATGACATTCAGCATCATTCTGTTAGTGGTCTTTAAGGTTTCTCTCATTACACTCTTTTTTTCCCTTTACGTTGGATATTTCCTATCTCTTTGTCACTTTAAATTTTCATGACAACGTCTTTAATTCGGCTAAAAAATACACCCTGTCAAAGGTTTGGTGCTTCAATTCCTATTTCAAATCTTGTAAGGGTCATAGGGCACACCACAGTTTGAGTTTCCAAGTCCATAAAATCCAAAGTTAGTGGCTTTTTTAGAATTGTTACATCTATAGTTGGGACTTTTAAGGAAGCTAAGATATCTTACATTCTCTATTTTTTCTCATCAACTCCAATGTTTTTGTTCTCTCTTCTAACTCTAGAACCATTGATTATAGTGTAGACGGACAATAATTCTACTAGTAAGCTTATAAATATACTGATGCCACTACTTGTTTGTCCTTTGCACCAGAATCAAGTTTTTAATTAGAGTGGTCCCATAAAGTCCTAACCCATTTCAGTCATTTATAACATGCCAAAAGAGGTCCCAGACTTAGAAAATTTCAGCAAAGTCTTGACACTTAGTATCATTTTTTGTCTCGATATTTTAATGGCATCATTTATGATCTTTCCATACTTAGATTATCGATTTTTAAATTGATCCATGATCAAAATTATCTATAGGTCATCTCAGGTGAGTTTAGGAATTTTTGAACATCGTTTGAGTCATGTTTGGATGACCAAAATAGCAAGCCAAAGTGATCAAGATGTGTCGCATTGGCTATTGCATCATCAACATCGATGCGACACATCGGTAATCATGTCGATACTATTAATGCGGAGCATCACCTATCGCATCACTGGGCATTTCTCAGCTCATTTAATCCCGAGTCCAGAGGGGTATTCTAGTATTTTCCCCTTACTTTAACACGAGATTTAGGTCCTAAAACAACATTTTTGCCTCATTTATCACAATTCTCTCAAAATCAAAAGCATTCTCTTTCAAGAACAAACCCTAGCCTTTTCATCATTCAAGTTCAATTCATAAGAAATCCCTCAATAACTTCCAATAATTCGTCAATCAAGGAATGTTTAGGTGTTCATTCTTGGGTTACTTCTGCCCTTAGAGTTCAAGAATCCCTTTTCAAGCACTTAGATTATGATTTACATTCTTGAGTGGAACTATATTCATGTATGTGATGTTGTGTGGATTTCAAGTCAATAATAGTTTGAGTTTCATCTGAATTAACTAGAATGCATGTTGAATAATGTACCCCCATGTTTAATCTTTGAATTTTGGTGTTGAATGTAGTAGTCATGATATTCATATATTGCTCATTCTCATGTACAAGATTTATGTATCCTAGGTGTTTGACCAAATTTCTATGTGAATGAATTATGCATGATAACGTATGTGTGATGCTTTTAGAGTTGAGATATGATTTCATTATCTATGCTATTAAGTCCTGGGGGTATTGAATACCCAAAATTTAGCTATTGTCTAGTCTCCAGTTGGAATAGAAGGATTCTGTAGTATCCTGAACAGTAGTATATGGTCAGTCAACAGAATCAATGTGAGTTCAGTCTAGCCTAGTATAATTTAGTGATTAGTGCAGTGTCGATTTAGTTGGGAGTAGGATTCATCACCAAGTGAACCCAAGGATGGGGGCATTCCTATCAGCAGAGGTTTTGACCCTTAGTAGCAGTTCTTGAGTTACAAAACTATGTAGCTAGCGTAGGGTAAATCGTCTTCCTACCAGACTAGGGTTGATGTAACCATATATATCTCATGAGTCTTCCTACCAGATTAGGGTCAACCCAGCTATTGTTAGTAACCCGCGGCACAGTGCTAACACCCTTTCAACTAGGGTTACAGGTTAGACCCTATATCAGTCTATAATTGGGGTATGTTGGTTAGATGATAACTCTCACAGTTACAGTTCCAGCATCCAGTATTCAGTATTCAGTATTCAGTATTCAGTACAAAACTTAGTTCATTTATACATGATCATGACTTTAAGTCATTAGAAACCCAATACTTTAGTTTCAGACAAATTTAGATAGACGATATACACTTGGTATTGCATGTACAGTATTCACAGTAGGTCCATTTTTGCACATACTCTCATCTAGTCTCTCCATGATATTTGGTGATTATCTTCATGCACGAGAACCATGAATATTAGACTAACCTCACCTAGTATACCAATATATTCAAAGTACTAACGCATATTTTTTTGTGCTATGATGTCACATATCATAGGTTCGGACGCTCGGGATCCTGACTGTACTTTGTTAGAATTGTTTTAGTACAACATTTATTGTTAGACAGTTTTGGGAGTTAGTTGACACCTGTCTCATAAACTCTTTTATTTTAGATGTTTAGAGGCTTTCAGACACTTTTAGTTAGAAGTTGTTTTACAAATGTATTCAGTATTGATTCAGTTTTATGAACATTATGGCATTTTCAATTCTTACTTCCGCATATGTTTTTAAGATTATTATTCAATGTTCATAGAAGGTACCAGTCATGGGTTAGCTTGTGGTCCTTTGAGATCATAGGCACCGTGTGGCACCCAGGGTGTAGTCTCGGGGCGTTACAAGCCCATACTATATATAATGCTCTCGTGCAACTCATGTGTAAAGCATGTGTTTAGAATTAGATTATAAATATATGTGAAAAACATATTTATAATTTTTGTTGGGTTTTATAGCATACGTGTTGTGCCCAAGAACATGCAGTGTACATGATCCACCAAGTAGTAAAATGGCCTTTAAAATCCATGTATCGATCTCATAGGGACTTGTTTTAAACAACAATCTAATTCTAGCTTCACAACTAATATTAAAAAATTGCAAATGTAACTAAGAGTATTTGAAATTCAAAAACTAAAAGTAAACTTAACAATATGGTAATGTCAAGGTCTTGAACAATAATATGGAGAAACCCAGGGCTGAGGCACTATGAATAATCCTACTTAGCTATGAAATCTCATTAGTTTGATTAATTATCTTGGTTTTTGATTTACGGGGTTGATAACATGATTATGGTCTTTCGAACCTCTAATCAACTATCTAACTTAGCCTCAGAACTACATCATTGAGCGGGAATGAAAGAACTAAGCTAAACGCATTTGTATTTCATCCTGTATATGAACCAAATATGGAAAATTAGGAATATTCCTATCCTAAGTGAAAATCCTAAATTCAATTCATTGAATGATTAAGATCCTATTCCATACATTCCACGTTCTATTCAATTGTCCCTCCTTCCCGACTCACAATAGAAATATGTATTTATTCTAACGGTAGCAAATCCATAGAATAGTAATAACAGGAATATCTGAACATCCAATATTTAAAAATAACATAAAGCAACTTAAATATGAGCTTAAGTACTCATGTTATTGGCCTCAACCCTAGATGAGGGTGCTTAGCCACTCATGAAATTCCAACGAATCCCGATAGTGAAATCCATGTATACATCTAAAATTAAACTAAAGGAAAGGATAAAACCCTAAGAGAATCTTCCTAAAGTTTATTATAAGCACCTAAGGTTATCCAAGGTGTTTTCAAAAGTGTTTCAGTGTTCCATTTATTCTAGGAGAACATTGGCTGAAACTAACACATCAACATGCCACACGCCTATCGCGGTGCCTAGGCAGCATGACATTCCAAAATTGCACTGGATCACTGGATTTTGACATTTTGATTTGACATTAAGGGTGTGGAAGGCCCTTAAAATGGTGTCTAGGGAGATTGGCATGCCCCTAAGCACAAACTTTTTAGCTTTTGACATCGTTTATTCCATGCGTTTGGCCTTTGGTTCCTTGCTTCGTGGTAGTTTTTCCTCTTCACTTCCAGCTTGTATATCATCCAAGTATCAATTTATTATTCTCACCAAGTTTCCTATATCATAAAACACCATGAATTAGAGCTCACAATATGATTGAATCTAATAAGACAAACTAGAATAGCACATAACTCAAGTTAAGAAATACTAGTTTTCTCATCTAAACTCTAATTGATCATTTTGATTCTGAACTTGTTTTGAATAGACCTTGAACATTATAAACATTTAGTTCAACACTTATATGGTTAATTATGTGAATAAAAACTCATTATGCACACAAGAAGTCCACAATACTAAGCTAATTAAGGCTAGATAACAATACTTATGTGCATAAATCCACCTAAGATCATCACCCCATACTTAAAGCCTTGTTCTTCCTCGAAAAAATCTTTACCTTTAGCACCATAATCAAGGAAGACTCCAACATTACTACTGCAAGAAAGATACTTAAGCTAGAAATACTATGACTATATAGATAACAAGTTTTACACTAAGCTCGTCACATACTCTTAAAAGCTCAAGAATTCTACTTCAAAACATCCTAACCTTGAGAATTGACTCTACCAAGTTTGCAAACTCATGCATATTAATCAATCAAAGAAATCAAACAAGTTCTCTAACTATCATCAAACATGTGCCCTCACCATAAGAGAGTTTCCCATATTCACTCACCTAGATACAATTTATCACAAGAATGAGTTTAAGAATAAAATTACACTCACTCTCACAAACAATTCTCATGGGAAATACAATGAACCATAAGATTTACCTTAGTGTAATACTCCAGTAATATCAGAATGTTAAGAAATAAAATAAAATAAAATAGGACTTTAAGGGATGTAATGTAGGCTGAGAAATGGGTCGAAATTTTTATGGCCAGTATTAGTGACTATCTTTTCTAAGAACTTTAATACATCACACATAACATTAATCTATTCTCTACTAATGTCACGACCTGAGACTACCCCCCAGTCTTAACACGGTGATTAGAACCACAAGTGATCCTAAGCTAACCCATGTACTGGCATGATACTTGAGCAACTAGTTTAAAATGTATATACAAGATAAATTTGTTGAGCAGAAGCATAATCATGAGAAAATCTGAATCAATGTAATACTGATAAAGTTTGCAATGTGATAAATCTAAAGAAAGAATTGAATTACATATTATGACTCTGACTGACTATCTACGAAGCCTCACTATACTGATTTTAGGTGGCTGGTATATACCTCCAACTACTACAAATCAATACATAAGAATAATAATAATATAGTACATGAACTACACTAGAGTTCTCGAAAAAAGAGAACTCTTCACCTACTAGCTGAATGCTAAAAATTATTTGACCCCAATGTATATACTACATTTGGCACCTACATCAAGAAGAAATGTAGCCATAAATGCATATATGTGGTCAGTACTTAGGAATGTATGGAGGCATAGGAACATACACTACATCATGGAAATATTTAAAGCATACTTTAAAGTAGTAGACATAAGTTAATTGCTCAAGTATGCATTTTAAAACATGTTTGTACATAGAGATGGCAAGTCACAGTGAAATTTATAAATCTTGAAATGGAAACAATTTTGTAAGCTGGGAAGAGGTAGAAACATGAATTTTGTATGTAAATCTCATGTAAAGCTAGATATGTTGGAAAGCTATACTGAGGATCATATGTGAGTACTGGGCATAAAAATATGAACATGTAAAACGAATGCAAGACCAATCATAAAAGTGTTTTCAAATAATCTGTAAAACTAAATTGCTAAATAACTAGTAAATTAAATAACTGAGTAACTGACATCTATACACTTGGTCATGTAAGCCTAAACTGACATATTCTAAATACAAAATTGAATTGAAATAGTGGGAGTTGACTACAACTAATATGCCCCAATTTGAGCTATCGGGGTCCAACCTATAGCCCTAGTTGGAAGGGTTTTGGTACCTTGCCAGGGGTACCAACACATGACTGATGATGTGGATCCACAAGGCTGATGTCCCTAAGGATAAAGGTGTCATGAATAACTAATGAGGGAGCCATCATAATCTATGGTGGTGTCATAGGTCTGGAACTTAGGGACTGCTACTAACAACTCACGTCTAACTAATGGGGGAGCCGCCATCCATGCATTCACTCAGCGCTAAGTGTTACTCCCAACTGAATAAAACTGGTATTATTATTCATTTAACATGATATGGTATTGTACTGATAAGTGCTTAGCATGAATATGGTATTCTGAATGTGATATTAAAATCACGATCTGATTGACTTGTTACTTGAAAATAAAATCATGTAAAACACATAGGTATCGGGTGTTCATAACTTGCCAGCACTAAATGATCACAAAAATATGATAACAACACTTAAAATAGTTATATGAAATCATAGTTCAAAGACCCAAAAGATAAGACATTTCAATAAATAACTGATAAACATGAATTTGAAAATAGGAATATGTTAAACTTGAGAGGAAAACATATTTATACGGTTCAATTCATAACTTGATGGTTTATCATGAAACTAATTGAACATGACATGGGTAATTTAAATTTAAAACATGAAATAACCTAATTTACATGGGAAGATATGTTGACATGGCTTGAATTCAAATTACTATGAAAAACAGGGATTAATTTCATATTTAACATTGATATTCTCATAAAAGATGATAAAGTTTCATACTTGAACCAAAAAGGGACTTTGGGACTCAATGGGTAAAAGAGACCCATTGATGAATACCCCACATACCTTAATTTCTTGAATCCTTGAAGAAAAAGCTTAGAATTGGGACCATGGATGCTTGAATTCCTGAGAAGAATCTTGAATTTTTGTTCTTGGGAAAAAGGAGAAAGGTTTTTATGTATGATAACTGATGGAGAATGGGTCAAAATAGCATGTATCAGAGGTTTAATTTGTGAAATGGGAGTTTGATTACTAGGAAAAAACCAAATTACCCCTAGGAAAACTGAACAAAAACTGCAAAAAACTTTAGTTGATGACTTAGGTAATAGCTTATCACCTAGCTAATGACTTATCAACCAAGTCGTCACTCTCTAGCTGGACTTGGACACTTTCTGGTTAAGGTGATGACTTAGTTGATATCTTATCACTTAGGTGATGGCCTATCATCCTAGTCATTACCTTTTTTAAGTGATTTAGGGTGTTTTCTATTTAAGGCTGACGACGAGGTTGATATATCATCGCTTAGTTGATGGCTTATCACACAAGTCGTCACCTTGTTGATAGAAGGATACTCCGAAGCAAAATGAGCATAAGTTCCTACTTTGATATCAAATTAAGGTGAAATTAGATGCAATGGAAAGAAGGCTCAAAGATCTTTTATTTGATATATAGTAGGACACCTGAACAATTATATTCTAAGAGTTACACTCATTTAAAGTTGACCCTTGTAGGATTGGATACTAAAACTCAATAGATACAAATGTTCTAAACTCGACTTTGCTCTAAGTGCTTTCTATGACCATGATTTGCATTGAAAATACATTATACACAAGGTAAATGATCATGAAACATATATTCATATAAAATTTATAGGATTAGAGTTTATACACGTAGAAATGATGGTTCAAATTCTAACCCAAAAATGCGGGGTATTAAAACTAACCATACTTTCACCACCTCTACCTTTCCACGTCTTTTTTGTTTTGACCCATATTATTAAGTTAGTTTGCATATACAAAGTAGGGAGTATGATCTATCACACATGATTCAATTTTGCACAATTTTCTTTCTTTTCATAACATCAATCCCAACCCCACACATTATTTTTTCAATACTAATAGCTATTATTTTTTTGGGCTTCACTTTCCCCTCTTTTCTTCTTACTTTTACACTCCTTAACCATCTTAATTTTTCAATAATAGTGCTTAGGATCATTGGATCACATTATGGTCAAACAAAGAAGGGGAATACGCTACATATGAGGCTACCAAAGAATAGAGGCTAAAGGCTCAACGGGGATAACTAGGATTATGCATAAGGGTTGATAAAAGGGGATATGAAACATAGCTATCAAAGAAATGCCGACATCATCTCCTAAACCCGCATTCTTTATTTTTCTTTGCATACACCAAGAAAGTTTAAGACATCAATATACACCAAAGAATGCAACAAAAGACCTCACATCACACATGGTACATGCTAAACTCAAGTAGAATCATTATATATTCTCAAAAAAGCAATAGAACAAATTTAGAATTAAATAAACATCATATAAGATTCATAAATATGAGCCTTGAAGTCTCAAAAGTATTCATTCAACACAATCAACATGTTTTCACATTCAAAATTACTTGCATCATCTAATCATACATAAAAAATAGCAATAAAATCTCACTTACTCCTAACATACAAATTTTAAATTACTCTTAAAAATGAAAAAGGGGTACTAGGTTCAAAGGGCACCCCTTCAGAAAAGAGTCAAAAAGAAAAATCAAAGGGTGGGTAAAGTATGCCTCTACTAGACTGACACCAAAAACAAAAACTAAACAAAGAGGATTTTTTTTTTTAATTTTTCAAATTTAGTCAAAAACTAATAAAATAGCTAAAAACTAAAATCCTATTGCACCACTTCAGCCGAAACCATGGGAAGATTCCCCACCCCAAACATAAAAGCATACTTTTTCCTCAAATGTATACTCAAAAGTAAGGATATAAATACTTATTGAGGCCTCTAGGTCTATCTAGTATCATCTTTAAGAATCATAAAGTTTGGGGACCCCACTCTCAATCTTTGCCATGCTTCTTAGCTCGGGTCTTTAGTACTCAAACTTTCCTTCAACGTATGATTCCAAACAAAAACTACATGAAATAAAAACTAAAATATGAAAATAAAAATGCATAATTTAACTTAGGGTACCTTCCAAGCAGCGCCTGATTAAGTGTTACGGTATGACCCAACTCACTATATCAATCGTAGTCCTTTATTCTCTTCATCCTACCCGAAGGCCATCTTCTCACTCTTTTCTGACCGCTTAAGTATGTACTCTCAAGGTCTGCATTATTCTCATCATTTTCCTTTTCAATATCCTTCTTAATTTTCACAACTTCGAGCTTGAGTGGTGGTTTAGAAAACTCCAGGAGATAGTCCAAAGAGGTCATTGGTCGTTTGTACTCCACCACCCTACACTCATCCACTTTCATGGTTGTGATCATACATAAATCTTTATAATTGAAAGGTTGATTGAGTGGTTTGTACACTTTGAAGACCACCTCTTCATCATCTAATATCTTCATAAGAGTGCCCTCCCTAGCATTAATCAATAATACCCTCGTCACCAAGAATGGAAGTCCTTATATGATTAGCACCTTTCATCTATATTAAAGTAAAGAACAATAAAGTCAGTCGGAATAATAAACTTAGAAACCTTAATAAGCACGTCCTCAATAATTTTTTTAGGGCGCACTCTAGTTTTGTCTGTTATTTAGAGCACCATGGAGCATGGTCTTGGCTTCCCTAAACCAATAGTATTAAACACTGATAAAGGCATCAAGTTTATACTTGCCCAAAAATCACTTAAGGCATGTACCACAACATAATCACCAATTTTTATGGGGAGGGCGAAGCTCCCTGGTCCTTTAATTTCTTGGGCATCTTGCTCATCACCACTGAACTGCACTCTTCAGTAAATGCCACTATCTCAATGTCCTGCGGTTTCATTTTATTATTCACCATATCCTTTAAGTACTTGGCATACTTAGGCATGCCTTGTAAAATATCAAACAAAGGAAGATTAATGTGAAGTTCTCTGAATGTGTCAAATAAATTCTTATAACATGCATCCTCCTTGCCCTTATTAAACCTTTGAGGGAATAGTGGTGGTGGTATTTCATGTTTATGCTCTACTGCCTTGGTCTTCGGGTACTCAGACTTCCCCAAATATTTTTGTCCCTTTACTTGCAACTTACTTCTACTCAACCTATTGTAGGAACTCCAAATTTTTCTTTGGAGGCTTGTTAATAATATCTTTAGAACTCCTCAAGGTAATTTCCATAATGTACTTTGTATTTTTCATGTCACTTGGCAATCCACCTAGGGGCCTAGTATTCTGTGTCTGAGCTAGCTGCAGTGTCTCTAACTTCTTTTGGGCAAGTTGCTGATTTTTCATCTCAACAACTATTTGTTTTTTATTGGACAGGATCATTTTCAAAGTCTCTTCAATATTACTGGCTTATGTATTTCTACTACTAAAATTATTGCGGATAATTAGCGCCCCATGAACAATTAGGCTGACTCTGTTATATGCTATAGAAATATAGCACTTTCGATGCTTAAAATGAGAAAAATATGCAAGTTTCTGAGGTTGTTTTGTTAGATATGATGTGTTTTGGATATGTTTTGCAGGAAATCATGTTTTGGATGCTAAGTTCGTGAAAAGATAAAAAAAAAGATATTTTTGGCTACTTGTTTGAGAAATTATGAATGTTTGGGATGCTTTTTGGATTGTTCGTGACCAAATCAAGTTTGAAAATTGAAGAAGAGCTGAAAAGATGACTCTCGGCACTTGCTAAGTCAACATGTGGAGTGCAAGTAGTATTTATGGACCACATGTAAGAAAAACAAGTGCCAAAAGTCTAAAATCCTGAGAGTTAACTTGCAGAAAAATTTCTGGTCTAGCACTTACGATCGCTACTTGCGCCCTCCCTACTGACCGCAAGTGCTACTTGCACCCAGGGACAGGGTTCTAGTATAGACCATAAGTGGACACCGGCCCTATTTTCTTCTATTTTGTTCGGGATTTGGTTTTATGATTTCCTCATGTACTCTAAATACTCTTTATGTGTTTTTTTGTAGAAGTTACACACTCTTGATACTCACAAATATATTTTGATTCCAAGATTAGGTTTTGATCTTGGGATTTTCTTGTATTAACTTCAGTTGATTAACTTAGTTATGCTTTTGGGTTTTCTACTTCTTGTTGTGATTTCATATTATGCTTTCAATCATGAATGTACTTGATTACTTCACAAGCATAAGAGGCTAACAACCCTTAGATAGGGTTGTAGAAATCCTAACGGATTGACGAAGTAAGGGAAGTACTGTTGTTGTTTTGAATTGATACTCATGCATTCATTATATTATCTTCACTTTAATAGTTATTCTAGCGGTTTCAAACATTAGTAGTTTTCCTAGATTATTGCTACTTACTCCAAAAGAGAAGTAGTAACTAGAAAAATATAATGACAACAATAATTTAGATTTTAACTATCTATCCACACTACTAGGTTTTATCTATGTAAGATGGTTGATTTCATCTAATAACTTGAGACTCAAAAGGTAATAGTTAACTAGGATCAAGATAAGGGTTAGTAAGCCAACTAAGTCGACACCCTGAGACTCAAAAGGTAAAGGGTAAAATCCTTCTGCTCCTCCAAAAGACTATAAAAGGTACATAACTTATCGATTCTGCATGCAAGGCATCAGGTTGGTTCAATATAGCACGATAAGCCTACAGAGTTGAGAAACTAGGGGGAACACAATCCTAGTTCACTTACAACTGATTATAACTGAAGTTAATATTTGCCACTTGTTTGATATTTATTCTCAATATCCTCTATTTACTTTTCCTGTTTCGCCTGTTGATTACAAAAATTGAGAGACACGATTCTACGTATTCCCTTGGGACTCGACCCCAACCTTTATTGGGATACTATATTTGAAAGCGAATGTATCATCTTCTGAGAGGAGGTGTAGCTTGGACGTCACCACTTTACCATTTATACTATAGGTTTTAAGATAAGTACCCTTCTGTGCATTGCCTACAAAATTCACCGACTCCAAATTTGCTCCACACAAGTCTGCAGAGTGACCACTGTTGCCAAAACTCTCATACCAATATGGGGTTTTTTGAGTGACATTTACCTGAGCCTGAGTTTGACTCACACCCAATCTGCTAAACTGTGTCATCATCTGATTCTGAAGAGCAGACAATTGGGAGGCTAAGGTTATGACACTATCAACTTCAATCATTCCTATAGACTTTTCCACTACACCGCTTGAGATGTCACCATATCAGTCAGGATTTTATTATGCAATACAGTTCAACAAGTTATAGAGTTCAGCATAGGTTTTCTCCAACGCTTGACCACCTGTAGAAGAATTTATCAAAATATTTGTATTTTGGTTAAGAGATTCAACAAAGGTGTGAGTCAATACCTTATTGGACTACTGATGATATGGATAGTTCTTGAGAAAAGATTTGAACCTTTCCTAGGCATGATATAAATTAGCATCCAACTTCTACTTGAAGCTCAATATCTCACTGCATAGCCTTGCAGTCTTGTTGGATGGAAAGAAATGGATGAGGAACTTTTGTGTTAAACTATCACATGTAGTGATGGAACCTGTTGTCTCAGCTTTCAATCACTTCTTTACTTCCACAAAAATGAGAAGGGAAAAAAAGTGAGTCTCACGTAGTCAGTGAAGATAGTGGGAATGAAGGTGTCATTGATCTCTGAGAAGTTCTGCAAATAGACCCCTGGATCCTTATTTGACAATCTAGTAAACTTCCTACTACTGTGCAAAAGCTGCATCATAATTTGTGTTTGCTCAAATCTACCTCAAGGTTTTGCTTTACGAGATTATGAAGGAAACATTAGTCACGAGTGGGATTTCTACTTTTTGTACTATCTTGTGGGATAGTGGATCTTTAGCCATGGGTGAAGGAGTATCTTCCTCTTGATGAATTTGTGAAATTCGGTAAAGAAGTATTGCTTCTCTCCTCAACTGATGCAAGCATCACTCAGATTTAGGATATGATTCAAAAAATGCCTTTCTCTTTCCGGATTACTTATTTTTCAAATGTGTGCCTGCAAATTCAAGAGCTAAGATCAAGTAGTTATCACTTAATAAATCAAATAGAAAAACTAAAACTAAAATAGTTGCCAATTTATAAGTCCCTGGCAACGGCGCCAACAACTTATTGCGCCCAAGCATACATGTAAGTGTACATGATCCACCAAGTAGTAAAATATCCTTTAAAACCAAGTATCGATCTTATAAGTACTTATGTTAAACAACGATCTAATTCTGGCTTCACTACTAATATTAAACAAGTGCAAATGCAACTAAGAGTATTTAAAAGTTACAAACAAACATTAAAGTTAACAATAAGGTAATGTAAAGGTATTAAACAATGAAACACCTCGGATTTGGGTAGGTTACAATTTTTTAGGTGAGTGGCTTACTAGGAGTCTTGAGGATAGGTTATAAGTCATGAGGCGAAGTCGTAGGTTGTCCAGTGTCTGACACATTTGGTTACTGTATTTGTTATGACTAGACCCTACGAGTCGTAAGGTCAAGTTACAAGTGGGATCATGGAGTCGTAAGGTAGACAATGTATGAGTGTCTAACTCACTTTCTAGGATACAACTTAATGCTACGAGTCGTATGTTGTGGTGATGAGTCAATAGGTCGACTCGTAACCAAAGATGGTTTTTTATAGCTTTTAAGCTGAGGGTATTTTGGACATTTCCCATTTTAAGTCCCTTTTATAACATGACTTAAAACCTTCCTTGGGACTTCATTAACATATCATTCCCAATAAAACTCTCAAACTCTCTTTTCAAGCTAAGGCTAGGGTTTCAAAGAAATTCGTCATTTAGGGTCCTAAGGGTGCAATTTTTTCCAAATTTCTTAGTATTTCAGGCATGTTTCTCCTTCCTCGTTGTTATTTTGCTTAAATCACATGTTTGAATATATGGCTTTCATGATATTGTTATGGTTTTGAAATAAAGGTTGGGGATATTTGAATGCTTAATGTTGAATGATGTCTTCCTATGGTTTAACTATGGTTTTCCATGTTTAAATATGGTTTTGAACATGTGGGTGCATGAGTATGGTAGTGGAACTTGATAATGGTAACTTTCTCTAAACTTGTGACTTTTAAAGTGGTTATGACCCCAATACTTTATTGCAAAACTGGTTAGTAGTTAGGGGAATGGTGGGAATCTGAATTAGGGGTACAACAGAATCCCTAAAGTGTTTGGTTTGACTTATTTCTTGAAACTAATGCGTGGTATAAATGGCTAAATGGTTACAGATGGTTTTGAAAACCTTATGGGGTACACGAGAATTCCCCAAGTGATTATATAATGAAAAACTTATCGAGTACACGAGAATCCCCCAAGTGATTTTAACAATGGAGTTTGTGGGGTACATGAGAATCCCCTAAGTATTAGCTAATGACATTGCTTACAAGCTATAGTCAGTATAATGATATGACTTTACAATGCCTTAATAATTGACTCCTGGAATCGGTGTTTTGGTTATGTGTAAAATATTTTCATTGGGCAATAGTGGGGGCTTTGATTGCTAGCCGTGAATGTGTGAGTTAGAAGGACGGACGCTAGAAATGTATGTTTTCCAACATGAAGGTTGGTCTTAGTGACCTTATGCTTGTGGGGTACTTGGGAATCCCTCAAGTCTATACATGTCTATATGTATCATAGAGGGAGAAGGGTACATGGGAATCCCCAGCCTACTATGATATCTCTCGTTCATGCAACTACATGTACTAGGGCCCATTTAGGGGTAACACTGAACCCATGTAGCTCTTGGGTAGACTTATGATGGGAAAGCTACATAATCTAGGTTATGGATTTAAATGCATGCTATACCTTAATCCCTATACCGGCACAGTATATATGTATATATGAGATTCCATATGGCCATTTGACTTGGTTTAGAATTGATGGCATTATTTTATCTTTATCCCTGAGTTACATGATAGCATTCATACTATAACCATATTTGGGAACTGTATCCCTATACAATGCAGGAATCGGTCATACGTTCACTCCTCCTGCTTAGTGACTTGGTGATTTAGGGACAGCTTTTGAGTCAAACTGAAGTGGTGGGCTTCCACACTCCCGAAGACCCTATTTCATGCTATAGACTTCTTTAATCATTTTTATTTCTTTGGTTTTGGTTTTGTCCATGCTCAAGGGCATGTCCCAACTGAATATTCTTTAAATTTAGTTAGAGGCTTTTTTGGACTACTATGGGCATGGGTGGTTTTGGCTTTGGTATTAGCATTGGTATTGGTATTGGCATTGGGATTGGTATTAGAAGGTAACTTAGTTGGGGATGTTTGGTTTTGGTTATAGACTCATTTTAATGTGTTTAATTTAATTTTATATTATCTTGTTATATGTTTGGAATTTATCCAACATGGGGGCGTAGGGTGGTTAATGGTTTGGGGTATTATGGGTGGTCTCTGGTCCTGGTTGGACTTGAGATACCCGACACGACTAGGCCCTGATTTGATTTGTGTCAAACAATAATGGGGAGAAACCCAGGGCTGAGGCACTAGAAACAATCCTACTTAGCTATAAAATCTCATTGGTTTAGCTAAATATCCTAGTTGTTGGTTCATGGGGTTGATAACATGATTAGGTTCTTTCAAACCTCTAATCAAATATCTTACTTAACCTCACAACTACATCGTTGAGCGGGGATGCAAGAACTAAGATAAACGCATTTGTATTTCTTCCTGTATATGAACTAAGTAGGACAAATTAGGTATATTCCTATCCTAAATGTAAATCCTGAATTCAATTCCTTAAATTATTAAGACCCTATTCCATATATTTCACATTCTATTCTATCATTCCTCCTTCCGAGCTCACAGTAGAAATATGTATTTATCCTAAAGGTCGCGAATTCGTAAAATATTAATTAAGAAAAATATATTAACAACCAATAATAATAAATAACATAAACCAACTTAATTATGAGCTTAAGTACTCATGTTTTTGGCCTCAATCCTTGATGAGGGTGTTTAGCCGCTCATGGAATTACAACAAATCACAATAGTGGAATCCATGTATATAATCCAAAAGTAAACTAAAGGAAAGGATAAAAACCCTAAGAGAAACCTCCCCAAGTTTATTCCAATACCCCAAGGTCGCAAAGGTGTTTTCAAAAGAGTTGCAGTGTTCTATTTATACTAGGAGAACATTGGCCGAAATTGACATACCAATGTACCACGTGCTAGCCTCCTAAGTTTAAATTTTAATAATGACAAACTAATGAGTGGATCTTTTTAGGATATTGGAAGAATGCTAATGATAGAAGGATTAAGGAAACAAAAAAGGAAGCTAACTCCAGGAATGGAAAGACATCAAATCATGATCCACAGCATGAAAATGAATTAATTAAAATGAGAAAAAATGGAAGAAGAATCCCAGTCCCAGAATCGAGGAAGATTAGATAAATCACAATGAAGTAAAATGAAGAAAAGATTACAAATAAATTTGGAAAAGCATCAATCACTGCAAGACCAAAAGGAAGAAAATATCACGGACATATTTGATATAGACATAAGTAAAAGCCATATATGGACATATCTGATATGGAAATATCATACGCTACATTCCTTAATCAAGGAATCAATTCAAATCCTTGATTGAGAAGAAATCTCTTGGGTTTCCTCATGAAGAGTAGCAGCCAAAGACAATAAAAGAAGAAGACTAAAGATATACAAGGGTTATGAAACTTCAAATAAGAATCTCAAAGTATCTCAATCTTAGTCTCACGAAGCTTGTCTCAATCTTAGTCTCACGAAGCTTTGTAATTCTTAGTTACAATTGTTGTATAAAGAGTAGGATTGATTTAACTTTGTAACACAAACTAAAACTGTGTCACAAGATCTGAAGAACAAATTAATTCTTCAGAACTTGTTTCCCATCATTGTACTCGAACCAGACATTGAAAGTTTTGAGGTCACCAAAGAACAACAAAAGGTAATCTAAAATAATACACGTTCTATAAGTTTACTTCTTTGTGCAGTTAGTGGAGAAGAATACGACAAGATATCGACTTGCGAGACTGCAAAAAAAATGTGGGACAAATTGGAGGTAACCTATGAAGGAACCCCAAAGTCAACAAGTCAAATATTGATGCCCTGGTCAATGAATACAAGTAGTTAAAAATGGAAGAGAATGAGAATATTGAAACAATGTTTGCAAGATTCAGCAAGATCATATGCAAACTAAAATCACTGGGGATGATTTATCCACATAGCCTGCGGGTCTAGAAGCTAGTATAAAGTCTCCCAAAAATTAGGGAAACTAAAATTGTCATTCTAGAAAATAGAGATCTTCACAACATGACATATGATAAATTATGAGGCAACCTTATTGTATTGAACGAAATTATATCATCAGGTACCACAAGGAGGAAAAGAAAAAACCAGTAGCCTTCAATGCTGCTCTAACTGAAGAAGAGGAAATTGTGGAATATGCTAACAGCAAAGGAATGGTTCTCATTAACCATGGAGTAAGGCAGACCATGAGACAGAGAAAACAAAGATCCCAAGGAGCCAAAAATAATGACTCCACTAGAAATGATAATCATTGTTATCACTGTGGATGGCTTGTCTACTTCAAAAAAAACTGTCCAAAATTAAGATGAAGAATATCATGGAAGAATAAAAATTTTGGAGCCTGCAGTGATGAAGATGAAACCAAAGAAGAAATAGAAGTCGCTAATATATTCTTCATACCAACAGGTAAATCTAGCAAGGTAAGACTACACAATTGTCATAATTGTAATATTCGTGAATCTAATTTAGATATGATAATTGATGAGTTCAAAAAGTTAAAGATGAATATAACAAACTCTCTCAAGATAAGAAAAGTTGCAAAGCTCGATTTAGATGAAAACTCGAAGAGGAACTAAGAAGTCATCAAATAGAAATCCAAGCATGTCAAATTATAATTAAATTGCTTCATGAAGAGCCTGATGATGTAAAAATAAAATTAAAAAATATTACGAGATCACCAAGTCACATTTTCATGAGATCAAACTCGTTTAGAAAAATTCAAGTTCCTCATCAGAATCATTTAAATCAGCCAAGACCACTTTCTCCTCTCGAGGAACTATCTATTTTATCTGTGGAATCCTATAGCTGTAGGCATAGGCCTAAAAATATCTGAATTTGGAAGCACAAAGAAAGCACATCTAACCCGCAAGGACCCAAGACCACTTGGGTACCTAAATAAAATTAATTTTCTTGCTTTGTAGGAATAGGTCCGCAAGCGCTATAGGAAGGGAATGTGGATAATTGATAGTGGGTGCTCTAGACACATGATCGAGAAAAAAGAAAACTTTTCTACTCTAAATAAAATAGATGGGGGATTAGTCAATTTTGGTGACAATGCTAGAGTTAATGTCATCGGAGTCGGCTCAGTAAAACTCAGCTTATCATATGAATTCACTGAAGTATATCTAGTGGACAACCTTAAACGTAATATGCTTAGCATCAGCCAGTTGTGTGATGCTGGTTTCCAAGTCTTCTTCAAGGCTAAAAATTGCTCAATCAAATATAACAAAAGAGACATCTCTCTCATCGGTGAACACATTGATAATATTTATGTCCTAAATAGTCCTAACTTTGCTACCTTAACTTGCCTCACTATGCAAACCAATAATATTTGGTTGTGGCACAGATAGATTGGGAATGCTAGTATGTATATCATTGTGAAGTTGTCAAGACTGGAATTAGGGAAACAGACACCAATATAACTCAAAGTCAAAGACACTATACTACCAAACTTCATCAAATAATCCACATAGATTTATTTAGCCCCACCAAGATCGCAAGCATTGGTGGAAAGAGCTATGTTTTCGTTATAGTTGATGATTACTCATGTTTTAATTGGGTAATGTTTCTTGCTCATTAACATGAGGCTTTTACAAACTTTGAGATTTCTTGTAGAAATGTACAAAGAGAAGTTGGACACCTCATGACTTATGTTCACAGTGATCACGAAGGAGAATTCAAAAATAAGGCGTTTGAGAAGTATTGTGCTTAGAACGGATACTTTTAGAACTTCTCTTCACCTCGGTCTCCTTAGTAAAATAATGTAGTAAAGAGAAAGAATAGGTCTCTCTAAGAAACTGCCAGGATCATACTGTTAGAACATAATCTCCCAGATCACTTTTGGGCAGAAGAAGTAAGTACAACATATCACATCATCAACAGATGCCTGATCAGACCAATTCTAAAGAAGACACCTATGAACTTAGGAGAGGAAAGAAGCCTAACATTACCAATTTTCATCCTTTAGGTTGCAAATATTTTATTCACAACAATGCTAAGAATAACTTGGGAATATTTGATCCACAAAGTGATGAAGGTATTTTCCTTGGGTATTCTACCACTAGTCATGCTTGTAGGGCCTTTAATAAAAGAACTTTGTATATTGAGGAATCTTTGAATATTGTATTTGATGAATCTAATTACCCTCTATGATTTTAAATGCTGATGAAGAATAGGTAAGTGATTTACAATCTGGAGAAAATGACTGCACAACCTTTGAAACATCATAAGACAAGTCGACTACACCCCCTTCAGAGTCGACTCCCTCAGTAAAAATAGTAAAACTAAGTGTTATAAGATAGTGGAAACAAAATGTTAGCTATCCAAACGAACTCATCATCAGAAATCCAGAAGATAAAGTGCAAACAAGAGCATCATTGAGAAAACAAGCATCTGCTACCCTTGTATGCCAAATTGAACCAAATAAAACCGATGAGTTCCTCAAAGATGAATCATGGGTCGAAGCTATAAAGGAAGAATTAGACCAATTTGAGAAAAATCAAGTTTGGACCTTAGTTGAAAGACCAATAAATGTCTCAGTAATTAGAACTAGATGGGTCTACAGAAACAAATTAAATAAAGAATGTAAGTTATTTGAAATAAAGCTAGACTTGTAGCTCAAGGCTATTCGCAATAAGAAGGTATTGATTATGATGAGACCTTTGCCCCCATGGCAAGGTTAGAGTCAATTCAAATTTTATTAGCTTTTGTTTCTTTCAAATGTTTTAATTTGTATCACATGGACGTAAAAAACACCTTTTTAAATGGTTTTATTCATGAAAAAGTTTTGTAAAACAACCCCCAGGGTTTGAAAATTCATTGTATCCAAATCATGTTTCAAATTATCAAAAGCACTCTATAGCCTTAAACAAGCTCCAAAGGCTTGGTATGAGAGATTGAGTACTTTCTTACTAAATAACATTTTTCAAAGGGGTAAAATAGATAAAACTCTGTTCATACAGAAGCTTGATTCAATTATTATTTTTGTCCAAATTTATGTTGATGATATCATTTTTGGTAGTTCTAACACTCTCTATGTGAGAATTTTGCTAACTTAATGAAAGGAGAATTCAAAATGAGTCTTATGGGTGAGCTCACATTCTTCTTGGGATTACAAATCAAACAAACTCACAAAGGCACTATCATCAGTCAAGCCAAGTACACGAAGGAGCTCATCAAAAAAATCAGTATGGAAAAATGAAAGTGCCATGACCCGAGGCTACCCCCTAGTCGCAACAATGGTGCTTACGGTCACAAGTGACCACAAGTTAACCTATGAGCTGGTACCTGCTGTGAGCACTAAATGTAATAGCACTGATATAACGTATGTGGAAGATAAGCTAATAAAAAACTGTAAAACTAGATACTAAAATACAAATGAAAACATGACTGAAATATCTAATAACAACTGATAATACTGAAAAGACTGACTGACTATCTAACTAAGTCGTTGAAACCATCTACCCCCAACTAACTCCAACTAACTAAACATAAGGAAGTACTGAAATAATTGAAAACTAACAAATCCTGTCCTTGATAGATGAGGACTCACCACTACTGCAGCTGAATATGTAGAGTTTTCTTAGGGTGGTCGGGAAACTGATTGTCCGAACCTAGGTTATAAGACAACATAGCGCAAAAAAAGGTATGCGATCAGTACTTTGAATGTATTGGTATATAAGATAAGGTCTGATTGAAATGCATGAGATAACTGAGCATAAATGCATGAACATGTAAAGAATCTAAGAATGCAAGACCAAGTATAATTATGTTACTGAGATAATCCGTAATCTGAAAGACTAAAATCTATATAACTGAATAACTGAAAATTTGTATCATTGGTCAAGCAAACCCAAACTGAGATACACTGCTTATTATATTGAGACTATGGGAGGTATTATATAACTGACTTGTCCCAATCTAAGCTAAACAGGATCTAACCTATAACCCCAGTTGAAAGGGTCTCATTACCGTGCCACGAGTACTAACACTAGCTGTGTGGATCTACTAGTCTGGTGTTTTGAAGGACTTGGGAGTCATTCCTGAACTGGTGGGTGACCCTTAAGGAAGTGTCAGTCCTAAACTAGCGGGTGACATCTCATAATCCTTCACTGACTATATAGTTCTGAAACTTAGGGACTGCTACTAAGGACCCAGTCCCAACTGAACTAATACGGGTATTGAAGTGAAATAAGATTAACTGAACATTATTTCTGATAGTGCTTATCATGATCATATCAACTGAATAAATAGGAATATTCATGGTTTAACTGAATCATTACTTGAAAATCTAAAATCATGTAACACACATAGGCATCAGTTGTTCATAACCCGCCAATACTGAATAACTATAATATGGGACCATGGTTCAAACCCAAAAGCATAGACATTTCATCAAACATGTCAAAATCATGAACTTGAACATGGAAATGTCTTAAACATGAGGAAAACAATATAATTACATGGTTAAATTCATAACTTAGGGGTTTAACTTGTAATTTATTTGAACATGACATGGAAATTACAACACACAAAGCATGTTCTTGAACTTGGAGCTTGAAATCCTTGATTTCTTGTGAAAGGGTTTAGACTTGTTCTAGGGGAAAGTGAGGGTTTCTTGAAAAAAATTGTGAATAAAAGGGAAAATAGTGCCCCTTGAAAGCCCCAATTTCATGTTATGGATGAGTTAGGTAAAGGGAAATAACCCAAATACCCTTAAAATGCCAAAACCAAAAGTTGGATAGAACAAGGAAGGGGCGATGTAGGCCCTGGAGTGGCGGACTAGGACGAGTGGCGCCCCGCCTTAGAATGGTGGATTGGAGCGGGCGGCGCCCGCATTACCCCGGTGAACTGGAGGGTGCGACGCCTGCTTATCCCGGTAGTGCTACTATTTTGGTTTTCTAAACACGCCCCTACGCTCATCCAAAAATTTCAAAACTCACCTGAGACATACTTTGAACACCCCGATCGTGAACCAACTAAAAAATTGTCGTCTCGAGATTGGGAAGGTTAAAAATAAAATCATCAAAGTTTAGGGGCCTTGAAAATGACTAAGTCCTCAGCACTTAGTGAAAATTCCAAGGTTTAGACCCCTTAATATGCAACTATGAGCTGAATAAAACTAAGATTAATACAGGGTATTACAATATGTCTCCCTTGGGAATATTCGTCTTCGAATGAGACTAGTTAGACTGAGAGTACTGATCATAGGTAACTGGGATCACATACTGAACATGCATGACTTGGAACATGATTACACAACTAAGTCTAAAACATGATACATGAATTGAACTGATTTTGTGAATACATGTAATGACATGGGAATGGTTACATAGCTGAAATTAAGTACGGAAAAGAGTCATTCTAATGAAGAATCGTTACCTCAAGCAAAATCTGAGTTTTTGGAGAAAATATAAGGGTACTTGGTTTGCATATCACCTTCTGATTCCCAAGTATCCCCTCAATAGAATGGTTCCACTAAAGGACCTTAACCAAGGGAACATCTTTATTTCTTAGCCTACGAATCTGACGATCAAGGATATCAACTGGACTTATTGATACGAAAGGCTATCATTAACGTCCATATCTTTCAAAGGAACAACTATAGCTGAATCACCAATACACTTCCTTAAAAAGAAACCTGAAATACTGGATATACTAACGCCAAATATGTAGGCAACTCTAGCTCATAAGCTATTTTCCCAAAATGACTCAAGATCTTATATGGACCAACATAGTGAGAACTGAGCTTTCCCTATTTGCCAAATCGCTTCACTCCTTTCATATGAAAAATTTTCAAATAGACCAAATCACCCACCTCAAACTCAAGATCTCTTCTCCTCACATCTGTATAACTTCAGCCTTTCTTGAATCAACTAAACCTTCTCCATCACCTTAAACATTGAATTTGGACCTATCACTATAGCCTCAGTTGCTTTAAACCAACAAATAGGAGATCTACATCTCTTTTCATAGAGAGCCTCAAACAGAGCCATCTGAATACTGGAGTAATAACTGTTGTTGTAAACAAACTCAATCAAAGGTAAATGGTCATCCCAACTACCTTTAAAGTCAATGACACATGCTCTCAATATGTCTACTAAGGTCTGAATGGTCTTCTCTGCATGACCATCTGTCTGAGGATAAAAAGTTGTACTTAGATGAACTTGAGTACAAAGAACCTTCTAAAAAGACTTTCAAAAGTGAGAGCTAAACCGAGTACCTCTATGTAAAATGATACACAAAAGAAACCCATCTAATTTAACTAACTCTCTGAGATAGAGTCTAGTATAATCCTTGACTAATTACGACATATGAACTGGCAATAAATGAGCTGACTTGGTCATTCTATCCACAATGACCCAAATGAATCATGCTGGCGACACGTACGAGGTAACCTTATCACAAAATCCATGTTCACCACTTCCCACCTCCAAGTGGGGATGCTGAACTCCTGCATGCACCACTAGGCCTTTGGTGCTCGACCTTAACCTGCTTACAATTTGGGCACTTAGCCACAAACTCTGCAATATCATTCTTCATACCACTCCACTAATAGATTTCCCATAAATCACGGTACATCTTAGTTACCCCTGGATGGATAGAGTATCACGCACCATTTTCTTCTACAAGTATTCACTTTCTCAAATCATCAACAAATGACACACATAACTTTCCCTAACAACGAAGCACACCATCTCCCCCCTTGGGAGAAAACCTCTACTTTCTGATCTCTAATTACCTTCTTCAACTTAACCAAACTAGGATCCCTATCTTGTTTTTCTTTCACTTCGGCAACCAATAAAGATTCTAAACCATTCTGAACCCATATAATACCTTTAGCTGAATCAAACAAATGAACACCTAATCTAGCAAGCTGATGAACCTCCTGAACTAACTTCTTCTTATCCTCCACAACATAAGCAATACTACCCATAGACAACCTGTTAAGGTCACTCACCACTACATTGGCCTTTTTCGAATGATACAACACACTTATGTCATAATCTTTTAACAACACAAGACACCTTCTCGGATGAAGATGCAAATTTTTCTATGTGAACACATATTGTAAAATCTTATGGTCAGTGAACACATCAACGTAAACCTCATAAATACTATGCCTCTAAATTTTCAAGGCAAAAACAACAGCTACGAACTCAAAATCATGGGTAGGATAATTCTTCTCATGGGGTTTGGGTTGTCTAAAGGTATAGGCTATGACCTTACCTTTTTGCATCAAAACACAACCAAGACCCACTCTGGAAGTATCACAATAAACTACAAACCCATTCGTTCCATCTGACAAAGTCAAGACTTGAGCGAAAGTGAGTCGAGTCTTCAACTCCTCAAAACTCTTCTCACAAGAATCTGACCACTAAAATTGACTTTCTTCAGAGTCAATTGAGACATGGGGGGAGGAATAGAAGATAATCCTTCAATAAACCGTCTGTAATAGCTATCCAAACATAAGAAACTCCTGATATCTAATGGACAGATGGGTCTAGGCTAGTTTCTTAATGTTTTGGTCTTTTGAGGGTCAACTTTAATGTTATCACCGAAAACAATATGGCCAAGAAAAACTACTAATCTTTGTAAAAATTTGCACTTAATGAACTTGGCGAACAACTAATGAGCTCTAAGGGTCTGCAATACAATTCTCAGATGGTCTGCATGATCATTCTCACTATGGGAATAGACAAGGATATCATCAATGAAAATTATAAAGAACAAGTCTAATTAATGCTTGAACAATCTATTCATCAATTCCATAAAAGTTGTAGAGGCATTCGTTAGTCCAAAATACATAACTAGGAATTTGAAGTGACCATATTGATTTTAGAAAGTTATCTTCAAAATGTCATATTCTCTAACTCTAAGCTAATGATAGTCGGATCTGAGGTCTATCTTAGAGAAATAAATATCACCCTAAAGTTGGTCGAACAACTTATTAATTCTGGGGAGCGGATACTTATTCTTGATTGTGACTTTGTTCAACTGACGATAATTGATGCACATCTGAGAGAACTATCTTTCTTACGTACGAACAAGACTGGAGTGCCCCATGGAAAAATAATGGGTCTGATGAAACCCTTATCTAAGAGATATTTTAATTATTCTTTCAATTTTCTAATCTCAGTTGTTGCTATTCTATAGGGTGAAATAGAAATAGGTTGGGTATATGAAAGGAGATCTATTCTAAAGTCGATTTCCCTCTGGGGAGGAACTCCAAAAATATCTTCAAGGAACATCTCTAGAAATTCCCTTACTACTAAACTGACTCGACACTCAGGGTCTCAAAACTAGGGTCTTTGACTCAAACAAGATGGTAAACACACCCCTTAGATATCTTCTTTCCTTCTCTAATATAGGAAATAAATTGATATTTAGGTACTAAAGTACTACCCCTCCATTCAATAACTGGTTCATTAGGAAACTAAAATTGAACGACACTATTTCTGCAATTAACTGAGGCATAACATGAGTGAAGCCAATCCATACCAAGAATGACATCAAAATCAGTCATCTATAACTATACAAGATCAACTGAGGTGATTTTCTGAGATACTGTGATTGGATAATTTCTGTATACCCGTCTGGCTATAATAGATTTACCCACTAGGGTAGACACTGAGAAAGATTCTGATAATGTTTCAGGACTGACACTGCAATTGATAGCTATATAAGGATTCATAAAAGAAAGTATAGCTTCGGGGTCTAATAAAACATAAACATGAATATGAAAGACCTGTAACATACCCGTAACCACATTAGGAGAACTTTTCTAATCATGCCGGTTCTAGAAGGCATACAACTGATTTTGACGCAACCTAGTGGTTGCACTAGAAGTGGCACCCTGCTGAGTCAGGTGACCTACTGGAGCTGATAAAAAATTAGACTAGCCCTGTTGGCACGAATCCTTTCCCCTTGAAGCAACCACTGGACATTCCCAAATACTGTGACCTCATTTGCCACATCCAAAACACACATCACTACCAGCTTTACACACACCCTGATAATTCCTACCATACTTTCTACAGAGTGGATTAGTACGACCACTGTTCATACTACCCTGGGATTTAGATCCTGGCGCTCTACCCGACTGTCTTGCCTGAACTTAGGCACTGGCACACTAGCTGAAGATAGAGCTGGGGCTGAAAATTTCTAATGGAACTAAGAATACTTACCACCTTCTGACCTTGGCTGAGAAAATATATACTACATGTTCTAGCCCTTTTATTCTCTATTTCTCCTTGAGTTTCTCCTCCTCAATATGCTGAGAATGAACCATGAGTCTAGATAGGTCCATCTCCTTAATTAGCATGGCAGTCTGACACTTCTTAACCACACTATCAGCTACACCAGATACAAACTTACTCATTCTAGACCTCTTATCATCCACCATCGAAGGAGCATACCTCGCCAACTAAGTAAACTTAAGCGAGTACTCCATCACGCTCATATTACCTACTTCAAATTGATGAAATCCTGCACCTTAGCTTTCCTCAACTCTAAGGGAAAGAACCTATCTAAAAAAGTCATGGAAAACTCCTCCTACTCTATAGGCCCCGCTTCAATACCCCAGCCCTTATTCCACTGCTTAAACGAGGTGTGAGACACAACCTACAATTGATATACAACCAACTCTGCACTCTTACTCAAAGTGATGCCCATGATATATGTCACCTTTTTCACCATATCCAGAAACTCCTGTGGATTCTTCTCATACTTGGATCCCAAAAATGGAGGGGGATTTATCCGAGTGAAACCTCAAATCCTAACTGCAGCCATATTTTATACTAGATTGGATGGAGCAACAACCTATTGGTTGGTATGAGCAGCTATTGAAGGGGCTAAGATACTGAAAGCAACTCAAGATTCAGCATGAAAGACATGATCATTTCGGGGATCTTTCTGAATAGGTGAAGGTGCAGGCTGATCCTTATTTCTTCTTTCGTTGTTTCTTCTGGGAGGCAATATATTTAAAAGAAATAAATAATGATTTAGACAAGAGAGTTAAAATAGATCTCATGCTCTTTTGCATGACATGAACACTGAAAGAAAGAAAACTTTCCTAAAATGTTTTATAGCCTCTTATACATAAGTGAGGCACACTTCACACCCATGCATAAGACTCTACTCAATGTAGCTTTTAGACACCCTAGGACACTCTAAAACCTAAGGCTAGGGTACCAAATTTTTGTCACGACCTGATGCTACTATCTAGTCGTGACAATGGTGCTTACGAGAACAAGTGACCACAAGCAAATCAATGAGCTAGTACCTGATGTGAACACTGAATATAATAGCACTGATATAACGTATGTGGAAGATAGGCTACTAAAATACTGTAAAACTGGATACTAAAATACAAATCAAAGCATGCCTAAAATATCTGATAACAACTGATAATACTGAAAAGACTGACTGACTGTCTAACTAAGTTTCTGAAAGCCTCTAAAATGACTAAGGAGTTGATAGGATAGAGCCCCAACTAACTAAACATAAGAAAGTAATAAAATAATCAAAAACCAACAAATCCTATCCTCGATGGATGAGGACTCACCACTATTGCTGCTAAATATGCAAGTTATTTAAGGGAAGTTGGGAAACTGAGCATCCGAACCTATGTTATAATACAATATAGCGTAAAGAAAGGTATGCGATCAGTACTTTGAATATATTGGTACGTGAGATAAGATCTGACTGAAATTCATGAGATAATTAGCATAAATTCATAAACATGTAAAAAAATCTAAAAATACAAGACCATGTATAAATATATTACTGAGATAATCTATAATTTGAAAGACTAAATCTATATAACTGAATAACAAAAAATCTGCACCTTTGGTCAAGCAAACTTGAACTGAGATACACTGATTATTATACTGAGACTGTGGTAGGTATCATATAACTAACATGACCTAATCTGATCTAATCAAGGTCTAACCTATAACCCCAGTTAGAAGGGTATCAGTATCGTGCCATCGGTACTAACAGTGGTTGTGTGGATCACTAGTCTAGCGTCTCGAAGGACTAGGGAGTAAGTCCTGAACTGGCGGGTGACCCCTAAGAGAGTGTCACTCCTAAACTGGCAAGTTACATCTCATAATTATTCACTAGCTACGTAGTTCTGGAACTTACGGACTGTTACTAAGGACACAATCCTAACTAGAGAGTAAGCCCCCATCCCTAGGCTCGCTCGATGCTAAATCCTACTCCCAACTGAATTGACACCGGTACTGAACTGAACTAAGGTTAACTGAACATTATTTATGATAGTTCTCATCATGATCATATTAACTAAATAAATAGAAATATTCATGGTTTAACTGAATCATTACTTGAAAATCTGAAATCATGTAAAACACATAGGTATCGGGTGTTCATAACCCGCCAACACTGAATACCATAAACTACGATAGTAAGATTTTAAAATGATAATATGGGGCCATGGTTCAAACCCAAATGTATAGACATTTCATTAAACATGTGAAAATCATGAACTTGAACATGGGAATGTCTTAAACATGAGGAAAACAATATGATTACATGGCTAAATTCATAACTTAGGGGTTTAACATGAAATTCACTTGAACATGACACAAAAATTGCAACACACAAAGCATGATATGACTCATTCCACTTGGAAACCCTTGAAAACATAACTTGTAATTGAATTAACAAGATATTCACAAATGGATTTCTCCTTGAACATGTATAAACTCATAAATTAAACCAAAAGAGGGTTTTTGGGATACATGGGTGAAAGGGACCCATGGATGAACATCCCGCATACCTTACTATATGAACTCTCAAAGATTCCTAAGGATTTCTTGAACTTGGAGCTTGAACTCCTTGATTTTTTTATGAAAGGGTTTGGACGTATTCTTGGGGAAAGGGTGGGTTTCCTCAGAGAAATTTGTGAATAAAAGGGCAAATAATGCCCCTTGGAACCCCCAATTTTGTGTTATGGATGAGTTAGGTGAAGGGAAATGACCCTAATACGCTTTAAATGCCAAGAAAAGAAGTTGGACGGAACAAAGAGGGGGCTACATAGGCCCTAGATCGACGAACTAGGCCGGGCAACGCCTGCCTTAGAGCGGTGCACTGAAGGGGGTGGCGCCCGCCTTACCCCGGCTGACTGGAGAGGCAGTGCCTACTTATCCCAATAGTGCTACTATTTTGTTTTTCCAAACACTCCCCTACGCTCGTTCAAAGATTTTAAAACTTACCCGAGACATACTTTGAACAACCCCGATCATGAATCGACTTAAAAATTGACATCCCAAGATCGGGAAGGTTAAAAATAAAATCATCAAAGTTTAGGATCCTTGAAATTACTAAGTCCTCAGCACTTAGGGAAAATTCCAAGGCTTGGGCAACTTAACATGCAACTGTAAGCTGAATTAGCTAAGATATATATGGGGTATTACAGAAATGTCTATGAAACTCCAATGAGTCCATCCATAGGCCTTGACTCAGACTCGTCTAGTAAGGATGTTGATGAGAAAATATATAAGGGAATGATAGGATCACTACTCTACCTGACTGCCAGCAGACTAGACATGATGTTCAACATATGTAAGTATGCTAAGTTCCAATCAAATCCCAAAGAGTCTTATCTGACTGCCATCAAAAAGATCATCTGATACCTTAGAGGAACTCAAGTCATTGGACTATGGTAACCTTGCTCTTCCCATGTTGACTTAATTGGATATTCAGACATTGATTTTGCAGGTGATAAAAGAGATAGAAAAAGCACTAGTGAAACTTGTCAAATTCTTAGTGATGCCCTGATTTCATGGCAATACAAGAAGCATACGTCAATTGCTCTTTCAACAACTGAAGTCGAATACATAGACATTGGAAGTTTTGGTACTTAAATTTTATGGATTATGCATCAACTACTTGATTTTTATTTGTCTTTTGAATCTGTTCACATAATCTGCGATAACACCAGTGCTATTAGTCTATCTAAATACATTATGCATCATTCTAAGGCAAAATACGCTGATATCAAGCATCATTTTATTCGTGATTATGTAGAAAATAGTGTTTTTTTGTTAATATTTGTTGATTCCAAAAATCAACTGGCAGATATTTTTACAAAACCCCCGTTAGAAGAAAGATTTTGTCACCTTAGAAAATTTCTTGGTGTTCTTAGTATAATGACTTATGAGCCTTATTTTTGGACAAAAAAATATTTTTTTTGGTCATTTTTTAAAAAAAAAAATTTCAAAAGGGAAGTCATCACTACCTTCACTATTTTTCATGCCGCTTTTTCCACCTCTACACCTCTTTACCTTCCCAACACTCTTTAGACTGCCACCCTTTCACATCCATCAGTCACCTTTCACCCTTGCACCTCTTCGACTTTCTCTTACTTATCTTTTCCAATATTCGCATGCTTCTCTTCATTCCTCTTCAAGTTCTCTTAACCATCCTCTCCTCTCCCTATCTGCCCCTTTTAAAATTTATCTTTTCTCCTCTCCTATGACTAAAATCCATTCATTGATGACTATGTCCAAATCTCTTCCTAAATCCCTTCCTGAAAGCGTTGTTCCTATCTCCGAGTTATCTAATAAATCCTCAATGGACTCTCAATCAACTCTTATCAAGAGACATCATCCTAATTCAAGTTTAGCCTCCTCCACCAAGAAACCTCGTCCCAACCCTCTCCACCTCTCCTTCCAGAGAACATGCACAAGTTCTAGACATGCTCTCATAAAGAAAAATTCTCCACCTTTAAGGGTCGCTCCATTGTATCCAGTCACATTATTAATCTCCATAAATTAAAAGACTCCTTCTGTAATATCAATTACTTCTTTAAGTTTCAAGATGTGTCCCTTGTCTTTTGTCTCCGTGGACTTCTGGTCTATGAGGATTCAATTTGCATGTTTTATGCGAATCTTTGCCTCTCCACTGATAGTGGTGAAGTCAAGACTCTTGTACTTAGCATGAGAACATTGTGAATGATTTTATGTTCGAGAATGCCTTTGATACAAGGTTCTCTGGTAACATCTATTATATGAATAGTAACTGGCCTGATGATTTTGAGGCCAACTTTCAAGAAGCCAAGAAATTTCTGTCAGACATTGACTCTACTTCGACTAATTTTGGTCCCTTGTCCCTCTATTTTAAGTTTCACATTATGGCTCACATAATTACTAATACACTGATCCCCATAAAGGATCTCTCAGCAATATTACAGGTCGTGACATTTTTGTACAATACTATTTGGTTAAGAAAATTAAAATCAATAAGGCAATGTGGATTAGTAAGTACATGCTTGAAAGTGCAGCAAATGCTCATGCCTCTTCTAGTCTACCATATGGCCTGTTCATTACTCAAATTCTTTAATATTACTCTATTGATTTATCTGCTTACACACCAATGGAGGTTGTTGCCACTTATGATTTCAAGACATTTGCAAGTATGATGTATGTCTTGGTTGAAGAAGAATAGTGCAAGAAGGATTTTGCTCGGGTAAGGTCGGAACCTCCCAAGGTAAGCAAATCTGTCTCTAACCCTATGATTCCTGTTTTGAAGGAACATAAGGATATTAAAGATCGGTTCAAGGCCATCGAGAAAAGTATTGCGCTATTGCAGGAGTCGACTTTTAAACTTCTATACCTCGGTAAAAGCACTTGCACAGACATAGTCATGGTTAGGTTGGCTCTTGATGGGTTCAAGTAGAAGGGTATAAAATAGTTTACTCAGGTGTTTACCTGAATGGATTCCCTTAAGAACCAAGTCTACTCCTCCAATGATTATCTAGTTATTTCCGTCCAGAACTCCTATTCCTCCTTCTTTAAAAATGTTGTAAAATCATATGACACCTTCTGTAATAACATGCATAACACCCTGACCTACTTTTTCAAGAAGAGGTGAATAATGATGATTTTTTAATTCAAAAGGGGGCCTTGTCCCTTGTGTTGATGGGTTGTAAGATGATTTGTTACACACTATCTGCTATACTATTTTGCTATGTGTAGTTAATAGATTATATTCTTGTTGTTTGTGTAATGTTTTGTTTTGCATTTTTTACTATGCCAAAAGGGGGAGAAAGACAGAAACATCAAGAAATCGGGAAGAGCCTACTCAGGGGGAGTAACTCGACCAATACTAAAGAAATGTGTACAAGTCAGGGAGGCAAGCTGACAGACAGGGAAGTCAACTGATGTTTACACTCGTTTGTCATTATCAAATAGAGGGGATTATTAGCCTCCTAAGTTTATATTTTAATAATAAAAAACTAATGAGTGGATCATTGCAGGATATTAGAAGGTTGTTAATGATGGAAGGATGAAGGAAGCAAGTAAGAAAACTGGCTCTAGGAATGGAAGGACATCAAATCATGATCCATGGCATCCAAGTGATTCAATCAAAATGAGAATAAACGGAAGGAGAATCCCAGTCCCGAAATTACAGCAGATCCGATCAATCATAATGAAGTAAAAGGAAGAAAAGATCACAAATAAACTTGAAAAACCATCAATCACTGCAAGACCAAAAGGAAGAAAAGATCAAAAACATCTCTGATATGGACGTGAGTAAAAGTCGTATATGGATATATCATACGACTACATTCCTCAATCAAGGAATCAACTCAAATCCTTGATTAAGGAAAAAATATCTTGGGTTTTCTCATAAAGAGTAGCAGCCGAAGACTATAAAAGAAGAAGACAAAAGACAGACAAGGGTTATGTAACTTCAAAGATGAATCTCAAAGTGTCTCAATTTTAGTCTCACGAAGCTTTGTAACTCTTAGTTTACAATTGTTGTATAAAGAGTAGGATCGAGTAAATTGTGTAACACAAACTGAAACTGTGTCACAAGAACAGAAGAATAAAATAAGTCTTCGAAACTTATTTCCAATCATTGTACTCGAGCCCGACAATGAACAATCTAAGGAAACATTGAAACCTAAGGAGACTGGAAGTAGGCACCACATTGGTGTTTCGAACCAAGATAAATCTCTTTGTCTTTACTTTAAATTTGATTATTTATTTTCTTGATTATTTTGAACCTAATCTATTTTGTAAAGTGTACTGATCTGCAGGAGAGTCGACTATTAGGAGCCAATAGTCAACTCACAGAAAATTTTTAATTCACCCCCCCCCCCCATGAATTTCACCACGCCCCTATCGCGGTGTCTAGGCAGCATAGAATGTCAATATCGCACTGAATCAATGTAATTGTCATTTAGTTTGAAACTAATGGAGTGGCACGCCCTTAAAGCGGTGGCTAGGGAGCATAGCACCCCCCTAAGCCCAAAATTTCCAGCTTTTGACACCATTTACTCCATGGGTTTGGCCTTGGGTACCTTGCTTCGTGATAGCTTTTCCTCGTCACTTCCAGCTTGTATATCATCCAAGTATAAGTTTCTTCATCACACCAAGCTTCTTATAGCATAAAACAGCACTAATTAGAGCTCACAACATGATAGAAACCAAAAGTACAAACTAGAATAACATATTGTTCAAGCTAAGAATACTAGTTTTCTTGTCTAAACTCTAATTGATCATTTTGATTCTAAAATTATTTTGAACACTAAACATTATAAACATATAGATCAATACTTATATGCTTAATTATGTGAATATCAACTCATTATGAACGCAAAAAGTCCTCAAAACTAAGCTAATTAAGGCTAGATAACAGCACTTAGGTGCATAAATTCACCTAAGATCAATACAACAGGCATATATGGTGTGAACAAAAAATTCAACAGTAAATAAACAAAAATATTAAATCCTTTCATATTCGAACTGTTAGGGCCCATTTGGCCACGAGAGATGAAATCATGATATGAAATTGGGATTTGAAATGATGAAATGGAGCTGAAGTTTTGTTTGGGCATGCAATTTGGACTTTTTTATGTTGTATATTTTCTGATGAACATATAAACCTCATAAGTTGTGAAAACTATCAAAATTGTCCCAATTTCTTATACAATCTTACCAGATAAGCAAAATTTTATAATAAAGTATAATGCATTATCACAAATCTATTATAAAAACAAATACAACATTCATGATTAAATCTTAGTTCAATAAAAAAAAAAAAATGAACATGAGTCGCAGTGTACTACTTTTTAATATAATCCTCCCACATAAGTAAAGTTGAGTTATTTGAAGTAATAATAAATTTTATTTTGGTGAGAATAATAGTTATATGAGATATAAATAGTTTAAAGAGGAATAATATGAACTATAAATTTTATTTACATATGAAATAAATGGTTGTTATATATAAATTGTGGGGTGTTCTTTTTATAATATAGAAACTTATGGATCAATTTTTGTATTTAAAAAAAATCTCAAATCCTGATATGAAACTCCAAATCACATTTTTTGAAGAATTTGAAATTTCATATGATGATATGAAATCATGAGATGAAATTACATGTACAAATGTTGATTTTATCTTAGTTTTTTCAAATTACACACTTCATATCGCATATTCAAATGCCTACTTAGATGATGTTCACACTGTATATCTAGTTACATTAATAAAAGGACAATTCAGTATGCAAAAACTCTCGTGGTTGAACGTCCAGTTGTATTAACAGGACGACAATTTGATAGACGAAACATCTCGTGTTTATGAAAAGATTGGAGAAGGGCCCCACCTCATAATGACATGAGACGGCTTTATCAAGAAAGTGACGCAACTTTATCGAGAATGGTGAATTCAGAAATTTTGAATTTCGCTAGGAATGTTAAAATATACCTATAAATTTTAATATAAATTCATAATAAGTAACTTTTTAATCTCTATATGCAATACTTTTTTATATATAATATAATTTATGCGATGAAAGTGTTCAACTAATCATTCTTCATTTTATGTAGCTATGTCACTACTTCTCATATGCAAGCATCAACAATTAATTTCATCACTCAAACTTATAAATCATACGAAAATAATTTTTACCGTAACTTAAAATTTGCTTCATTTGAGTTGGATTAATATACATGGGTGGAGCCCTACATATTAAGGGATGATCAGGTGCATAACCTTCATTAAAAAAATTATATTATGTGTATAGATTAAACGTTAACTATTATGAATGTATAGTTAAGTTTACGCATCAATTAATACAACTAAAAAAAATATATATATTCTTTATCAAATTTGTGACTCCATCACCACTAACATGGGCAAATTAGTAAAATATTAACGAGGAGCACCACGTGTGTGGTAACTGACCATATAAGAAATCATTCATAGAAACGAACAATCCAAGCCACATAATGCCACACTGACACTTGCCCATGGCACCAATTTTCATTGCTTTCCCAAGGTTTCTTTTATGCTTCAAAATACCCTTGTTTATAAACTAGTCAGAGGGTAGATGAGCAATTCCAAGATTTTGACCAGTCACGCTTACACACTTACATTGCCTGTTTTTTCACTAGCTTGTTTCATGTGTCCTGAGCTTATCAAAAATTATTTCTTTACTTCACAAAAATAAAAGAAAATATTTTTGTCTGTCATATTTTCTCTTAATCCATTTGTAAATTAAGTTGTATATATATTGTTGTTATTGGTGTAATATGCATTTTATTTAGGTTCAAAATTTTCTTCATTTGATATTTTCCAAAGTTAGGGTACCAATAAATGTTATTTTTATATTTTTGACGTGCTTAAATCATGTGACATGAACCAAATTTGAATAGATGACCCGACTACTCCCATGTCAACTAAGGGCTCGTTTTGGTATTATAATAACTAATTTCGATAATAATTTTAAATTGAGCTTATTATTTGATTGGATAAATGTATGAAATAATTTATCTCATAATTAATTATTTAAAATTTATAGTGTTATTTTTATATACCTTGAGGGCGGGATAATTAATTTCGTGATAGCTAACTAGGGGATAATTAATTCTGGGATAATTTGTTTTCCGACCAAACAACCCCTAGAAGGATAAAAGTATGGGCAATTTTCATAAATCCTAACCATTTAGTACCTAATTAAATAAAATTTTAATTTTTTCATATTCACGTAATATCCCGATTTTTCATTCATTATCGCGATATAGAGCTAAGACTCGTGATACATCACTATCTAATACAAAACTCTTATCTATTAATATCACAGAGATACATTCGGATACATAAATTTTATGTATCAATAGCACAAAAAATATTCTAATACATGATTTTTATAGATTTTCTATCAAACACATCTTTCTTATGTATCTGTAACCTAATATTTAGAAAGATACAGAACTTTTGTACATTTGGTGGAGATCACGTGATGTATCTTCTTGTCCTTTTCTACCAGATACATCATTCTTATGTGTCTTCGAAATCTCTTAACAGATATATCATTTTTATGTGTCTTCATTAACATCATCGTCAACCTCCATTAATGAATCTCCCAACTCTAGAATTTCTCATTAGTTTAAATGTCTTGTACAAATATTCGAAATCTATAGTGATTCTGCAATCGCTTCACGATTAACTTGATGCGGCGTTGGTCCTGGGATGAGGATAAGAGTATATCGCGAATTGAAAGAATAGATTGAGCTCTATCGGTGAAGATGAGTTTAGGGATAGGGAGGAGACCATGTTCGAAAGGCTCACGTCGGGAATGAATGTAGATTAGTGGTGCAGCAGTGGTGGAGGACACCGCCATGGACAATGTTGATTACGGTGGTTGTTCATCGCCGTCGTGAACGATTGTGAATACCTTCTAGAATAGCAAGAGAGAACAGATGGAAAAAGGGTATTTGAAATGGATTTGGGAAAAGGTTGTGATGTATAGAAGTTTTGGAGAGCGAAAGAGTAAGAAGGGACTTTTGTAATTATTTTAAGGGCTGAGATTTGAGGTAATATTTGAATGACGATATATACACATATGCATGTCATGATAAGGGGTCGTTTGGTACACCTGACAAGGAAAATAATTTGGAAATAAAATTTAGGATTAACTTTCTTTCATGTTTGGTACGCGGTATTAACTAATCCAGAGATTATATTATCTCATCATTTGCACTAAAATGATGGGATTACTGTTTCATATGAAAGTTAGATAAAATAATTTCATGAAATATTCTAATTCATGGTATATCCCTAGTTATCCCATCCCGTACCAAATGAACTTTTGTGGAAGAAGTTTGCAACTAACCTCATAATTTATGAAAAATAAAGTTTTAACACAACGTAAATGCTCAACATTCTGAAAATATAATTGAAATTTATAATCTTGAGCATGCCATGTCAAGCCACTACCTTTTATTCTCCTTTTCCCCTTACTATTTTTAATTCTATATATCTTTATTTTAAATTATAAAAGTAACCCACAAACTAATAAAACAAGTTTAATAGATAGTCATTCTCAAAATTCCATCCTCCCCCTCACACCAACCTATTACTATAGTTGTGACAACTCAAAATTGGATCATTATCATGCTAAAAGTTAGCATGACCCCAACCGCACCCCACCCCACCCCACCCGTCTCGCTCTTTTTTTTGTTTTTAACTCTTTTTTTTGGGGGGTCGGGGAAGGGGAATGGAGGAGAGAATTACAATGTGAGGAATCGAACCCTCACCAACAAGGTGGAAGTTCAAATAACTAATCAACTAAACTACTAAGATTCCCCCACCCGTCTCCCTCTTACTTCATTGAATGGACTTTTTTGCAATGCCATACAAATTCTTCCACTTAGCCAACATTGATTGGCATAACTTTTCTCAATTCCGCTCCTCTAAAGATGTGTCAAGTTTTCTCCTTTTATTGTCTGAACTTTTGTGTGAAGCATTAGGACATGATCCAACTGTGCTTTCATCACTTTTGTAGTTCAAGCATGCAGCTTCTAACACCCCATTGGGACTTTGAGCAGTGGGCATAGTCCCACTAACCAATGGCAAATCTTGAATCAGTTCAAGACACTTCAACACTCTATCCTGCAAAATCCCAAAATAACTTCTTTTTTTTTTTAAAAGGAACCCCGCCTAAGTAAAATAAATAAACCAAAACGATAAAAGGACAAAAGTAGTTTGGTGCACAAAGCTCCCATTGTGCAAGGGAAAGGCTAGACCACAAGGGTCTATTGCACGCTTTCTTACACTGCATTCCTGCAAGTTGTTGTAAATTATTTCCTTAAGAATCTAGAGCAAAAGAAAGCTTACCCTGCCTCAAGTGTTTTATGGTATGCTGTAACATTCGTCCTTTATAACAACATTTCAACATGATGATAGACCTTTTGGTGGAATAGGCTTGGCATGTTACGTTATATTATATGATCTACCAAAAGATATTTGAATAAGTGATGTCGTTATAAAGAGATTTGTCTATATTTCAGCGGGGCGTCCCACGAAATTTACCTTTTGTACATGTATGAAGTAACAAGGCATTGCTTTGTCAATGTATTTTGCTAGCATTTCCTTTGAAACAGATATTGCCACTGCTGCTGCAATTTCAGAAGTCCTGAATTCCAAGAAATCAATGCCTGCAATCAATTTCCCACCAAAAGCACTGGATCAAACACTAGTAGATTTTAGGACCATTTAGTACAAGAGAATTCAATTCACCATATCTAACGACTAATTTAGAATGAGGTGAAGACCTCTAATGGAGCTTAATATCAATTGCATTGATTTAGAAATCAAATGCCCCGATGGGATTTGATCATCATTCATCTTTCTTACAAAATAATCTATGAATGTGCAAGGTGTATAAGCTTGCATTCTCCACTTCAATGTTCTTAGTATCAAAAGTTCCATTCTTTGTATAGATATGCCTCCAAATAGAAACTTAGGATCCCCAACCTGTTCAACAAACTCAGGATTTACTACATAATCTAGTTCAAGAAAATATAAATTGTTAACATGACAAACATATAAAGAATTTTATGTTCTTATGACTCTCCAAAAATGTTGCTGCATTCATGTTGGATCCTCAATAAATGCACCACTCGTGGAGGATCCAACACGCACCAACGGCATTCCGAGAAACGTAGGTAAAGACTGAAAATAGAAAGAAACTTTTCGTCACCTGTAATTCAGTCAACAAAGGAACACTAATCTCCTCCACTTTGGCTGCAAGTGATAGGCATGCCACAGCTAACAATTGGACTGTCCAAGATTTACTTGGCTATATATAATCCAAGAAATGCACATTAGAATGCAGACAATCAGTAAGCATTCAAACTTCAAACAGTGTGAACAAAATACTATGGTGAACTATGTTGCTTGGACCCTTCAAATATGTTACAGCACCTGTGTGGGATCGTTTAAAATGTATAGGTTTTGGAGGATCCGACACACAATTTTGAGTCCGAGAAACATAGTTTTATGCACTTACAGGCGATTCATATAGAGACAGAGCCCGATCCAAGTAATTCATCGACAAACAAAACGTCCTCTCCCTAAATCCATAGTGCATATAAGCCTGCAAAGGCAAAAACCCAAATTAGAAATTCACTATAGCAGAATTCTAATAGTACATTTCCTTCTTAAAACAAATTAGGGTATCATATATATCAGACATACAAAAAGAAATCATATTTCAGCCTATCGATCGATTGATCACCACTGATGTTATCCATCGTTCAAGACTACTTTTTTACCAAACTAAAATCAAAGAAAATCTACTAGCACCACGAAAAATAAATCAAAGATGGAAATCTCCATTTTAAGAAAAAAATAAAAATTAAAAAAAATGGAACTCAATGAAAAAAACCAGCATTTCCAAAATAGCAAAAGAAAGAGAACAAATTAATCAAGATTCTTCTTAATGGTCAATCATCACAAACTAATAAATTACGAAAAGCAATCAATTGAACTCAAAGCAATAAACCAATGCCAAACATTCTTGAAAAGGGTAAAAATTTTCGAAAAACCAAATAGATGATTAACAGAATTCAATTGATTAAAGAATTTATAAAAACCAATAACAAAACCACCTTAATGATCAACCATCATAAATTAATAAAAGCAATCAACTTACTTAAAACAATAAATCAATGCCAAACATTCTTGAAACAGAACAGATGATTAATAGAATTCAACTGATTAAAGAGTTCATTAAAAAAGAAACCTTCCAAATCCAATCAACAGCCTCTTTTCTCACACTCAGAAACAAATCACCACTTCTCAGTCTCTTCAAATAATCATCTTTAGGCAAAAAATCAATTTCCTTTTTCACCATAAAACTAAACCTTTCTTCACTTAAAATTGGCAAATCAATCAAACCATCTGATCCACTACCATTTTCGATAAAGCTCAAATCTTTACTAGTAATTTCATCGTTCTTTTCACCTATATCCAATGAATCAAAATCATCAAAAACACAACTTTCTGCTTCTGTACATAAAAGGTCTACTCCTACAAAATCATAACTATTCTTAGCCATTAAAGCAAAATCAAGAAACACACTCAATGACACTTTATCAAAAATATCTCATTTTACAAGTTTGGTTTGTTGGGGTGTGTGTGTGGGGGGGGGGGGGGGGGGGGGGGGGGGGGGGAGGAGGGGGTTGGAGGCTATTCCATGAAATGGAGGTTTAAGTAGTGAAATGAAGATTCTATGTTTAGGGTAAAGGAGAGATTCAAGGGAGAGAAATACAGTGGATTCTAAGTGGAAATTTGTAACTACTACATAAAGAGGGAAAAAAGGGTGCCAAAAAAGCCCAACAAACCACACACAAGCACACAGGATAGTGTTTTCTTGTTTTTATTTTTAATTTTTCACCCGATGTCAGATACTCATTTGAATCTATCTTAGTTTAAATTTATATCGAGAGGACAATCTTGGGAGGGATTGAATTTGAGAATCATCGAGAAGTCCGTCTCTCGAAAAGAGTGATTTTGCACTAGAGAAGAACGTGTCTGAGTAGGAGTGTAATTGAGTTTTATCAAGAAGCTTGTCTTAAAAAAGGAGTGAATTTGGATTAGTATCAAAAAGTCTGTCTCTAGGACAGAGTGCATTTGAGTTGTATCGAGAAGTCCGTCTCTGACAAGGAATGAATTTGAGTTTTATCGAGAAGTTCGTTTCTAAGAAGGAGTGAATTCAAGTTTTATCAAGAAATCCGTCTTTTAGAAGGACAGAATTTGAATTGGTGTCGAGAAGTTTGTTTCTAAGATGGAATGAATTTGAATTTGTATCGAGAAGTTTGTCTCTAAGATGGCGTATAATTTAAATAACTATTATCGCCGAAAGATATGATGTAACAAATATGGATGCTCCTTTCTTAATCAGAAGCCTTAATTTCGAGTTAATTTCAAGTCCTGTACATGAAAAATCCTTGATAAGATGTGCTTTCTGGAACAAGCACTAATGTGGCACGAACTTGAATTAATTGAACTTTAATACGGGTATCAAAACGAATGAAAAAACAAAATTAAGAATTGAACGTTTAATTGTTTAATTTTTGAAAAACAAAGTTTACATACTCCGCAATAATACAAAAGTACTTTGTCCATTTCATTTTAGAGAAAGTGTTGTATCTTGTTTTGATGATGAACAGCTGACTAAAAAGGGACAAGCTCCCTAAATGTTCAAGGCTATAATACAACTGGCACGCGTCTGTACAGTTTTGTCCTCTTGTGTAACAAACTGCGCAGGTGTTGTTTGTAATATTTAGGACACTTAGTCCAATGGCATTTCAACCCTAATCATCACTCATCTATAAAAGGAAAATGATGTTTCTCTATCAAGCAGTTTTTGCAAACACAAAAAGCTAAAGAGTGAAAGAAAGGCAAAAACTCAATTTCAACATTGCTCAAGTTCTTATTTCTTGTGTGCTAAAATTGCAAATGTTCTTGAGTCTAGTTTGAGTCTGTATATGAATTACTCATTCTATAAAAGTAATGGTCTTTTCTTTTTGTTTTGAGAGTGCCTTGGGTAGAGTTTCCTAAGATTAAAACTGGTTAGAGTTAACCAGTGTTGAGGAGTCTTGGCAGAGTTGTCAAGTTGAAATTGTAGTAGAGTTACTACAAGCAGGAGGAGCCTAGAGTTAGGTTCTTCGAGTCTTTAATTAAGAGGTTGATTATAGTGAACTTTTGAGGTGCTTGTGAGTGCAAGTCGTGGTTTTTTTCCCTTGAGTAAGGAGGTTTCTACGTTAAATCTTATGTTATTTACATTTCCTGTATTGTATAGTGTTCCTAGTTGGTTTATTATTTTATTGCCCATGACTGATTTTGATAGACATGGCCCCTTACAGTGTGGTATAACCTCCAAGGTTCCAATAATTAGTATCAGAGACAGAAAACTCTAAAAGGTTCACACCTAGAGTGATTTGGTTAGCATGGCTGCTCCACCTAACCTAGAAGAAGGGCAATCTTCCACTAGAACACCTAGATTTAATGGGCAGTATTATGAGTTGTGGAAAACCAGGATGTTTGACTTTATTATGGCTGGGGACAATGAACTTATGGACATAATTCTTGATGGTCCTTATGTTCCAGTTAAAGGAGTTAATGAAGGAGAAATAACAAGAATGTAGTAAAAAATAGAAGAGAGTTCAATAAGGAAGATATAAGGACTGTTGAAAAGAACTACAAGGCAAAGAAACTGCTAGTGTGTGGTTTGGACCTGATGAATATAACAGGATCTCAGCATGTGAAAATATCAAAGAGATCTGGGATTGCTTGAGGATTGCTTATAAAGGTACTACTGATGTGAAGGATTCTAAAGTAGATATATTGACTACTCAGTATGACACCTTTACCATGAAAGAAGGAGAAACAATCTAAGAAATGCATACAAGATTCACTTCTATCATAAATGAGCTTCACTACTTAAGAGAAGTAATTCCATAGTATAAGCAGGTGAGAAAGATTCTTGGCATTCTTCTTAAGTTCTGGGAAAGCAAAGTGGATGTTATAACTGAAGCAAGAAACCTGAAGACCCTCACTATGGATAAACTGATTAGAAATCCAATAGCCCATGAGCTCAAGAAGCAACAAAGGTGGATAAGAATAAAGTAAGAAGGGGAAAATCCCTAGCGTTGAAGGCTTCAAAACATGATTTAGTAGAAGAAGACACTGATGTTTCCTATGTGACAAAAAGGATTGTCAAAGCCATGAGGAAAAGTCGTCAGTTCAAAAGAAGAGAAAGCAATAGCAAAGGAGGAAGCATTATTGAAGTGTGTCACAAATGAGAAAGTCCTGAACACTTCATTTAGAAGTATCCAATGGACAAATTGGATTATTAGGATCACCTCAAGACTTGAGGTGACAAAGGAAAGGACAAAGACCAGGTCCCTAAAAAGTCAAGAAGGAAGACTGCAGCTGAGTATACAGTAAAGCAAGCTCTGGCAGCATAAGGAGATTCTTCCAGAGAATCTGATGAAAATGAGAAGTCTAGAGATGTTTCTATGCTAGTTGTGGAAGATAGTATAGTTATTTATGATTCCTTGTTTGCCTTCATGGACAACACACAAGATGAAAAAAAATGAGGTAACTTTTTCTGATTTTAAGGAAAACCAAGATAACTACATTGCTAGGAAGATAAAAAAGTTTGCAAGTGTGTTGATAGACTCTGTATGTGAACTAACTACTGAGAAGAATGCCTTAGAGGAAAAAGTAAAGAATCAAGAGCATGAGTTGATTTCCTTAATTATTCAGAGATTTGAAATTGAAGAAATGGTCACTAAATTAAAATCTAAAAATCTGAGTGGTTTGAGTCAATTAAAGAAGGAAAATGATTTAGATGGTAAAGGTAAGAACGAAATTTCAAGGATTCAAGTTGATCTTGAGGAAAAACTGAGGGATTCTCAAAAACACCTTATGTCTGCACTTCACAAAAATGACAAATTAGAAAGGAACTTGGTCCGCTTGAGAGAAGAGCTCAACAAGTCTCTTAAATGGACTTCTTCTTCACAAATTCTTTCTAATTTGACTAGTCAGGGTGTTAATAATGGAAAATTCCTAGGCTATAAAGGAGAATTCCAACCTGCTGGATCTCAATTAAAGAATGTAAATGATGTTAGAAACAAAGGGTGCAAACTCCCATGCATCCATTGTGGAAAAGATGGGCACACCAAGGAAAGTTGTCAAATCTGGATGGGAGAAAGAATGGATTGTTTCAAATATGTTCAGTAGGAGAATATACAGTGTAAGGGCTTCAATTCTCTGGAAAGGGTAAGAAGAAACTTTCTACCTAGATGGGCTAAGAAGGATTTGATCACACCATTATCCTCCTACTGGGAACTCAAGCTCAAGTGGGTTCCCAAATCCAACAAGTGATCATGGTTTCAGGTATGAGAAAGGGGATTACAGTCAGGAGTAGGCTAATGATAGTATGTGCTCAAAGCTTAATTTTCGAAGGTCTGACTATATTCTCTCTCTCAAGACACTTCAAGTGGAGGTGTCTTATTTTGAAATGGTTAATTTCAAAGAACCTGGTCCCTTGCAGAACATAGTTGAAATTTCCAAGTCAAGAAGAACTCATTAAAGCAAATATAAAGGGTTGGTGATGCTAAAGATGCTGGGAAAAAGGCTGAAAGATACAGATAAGAAGAGGTTGTGATTATCGAGGACATGGTCCCTAGGAAACTCATCTCAGAAGGAGAAGCTTCAGCAACTTAAATAAAGTTAAGTCTGGGACCTGGTCCCCAGACATTCTTTGGAAATAAATTTGGAGACAAAAGGGGTTTGCAGAGGCTAAAGCATGATACTAACCTGACCTAACATGTGAATCAATGTTTCTCTAAAAAATTAGCTATGATAAAGAGATAGGTATCCTTGATAAGGTAGGTGCATATTAGTCTAACTCCGTCTTGTACCTTTATAGGTATACACCCATGAGAACAACTTTATAGGTGGACAAATATGGAAAATACAAATTTGAAGATTCACTCAAAATAAAAGAAGAGGGCCCTCGTCCCATCTCAAGTTAGTATCAATACAGGATGTTTTAATAATAATAAAATATTATTTAAAATGCTATGTTTTTTCCTTCTCTAAATAAAAGCCATTAATTTTTTTGCAAAATGAAGAGCCGTACTTATTAAAATCAAACATGTCATTTCAAAAGAAACATATTTTAATGACAATGATCACCTCTTCAAATTGCTAAATTAGGCTATTTCTTATTCTTGGTCTCAACTCATCACTCTTAATCGATTGACTTCTCTAAACCAAATTGGTCCTTCTCACTCTCTTTCACTCATAAAACTAAATGGCTAATGTTCCTACTTCCTCAAACTCAGTTAAAAATTCCAAAGCAGACAAAACTTCAGAAAATCAAACTAAACATACCCAAATTAAACACTTTGATTCTTTAGAAATTAAAACCATGGAAAACATCACTTCAAGTCCCCAACAACAACCTGAGTTAATTATTCAAACTAAATCCTCTTAGAAAGTCTAGAATCCACAAACGAGTCAGTCTCTAATGAACCCTACTTAACCTTAGAAATTTATGCTCAGTCAATCATGATAGAGAATCCATGGGTTTGAATCACCAATAGAATGAGAAATTTCTCAACCTGAAACTCCTTTTCCTCTGAAAAATTCAAAACTACCTGAAAATTTCCAATTCTCTAGTTCATCTGAAAAAGATGAAACTTCTGAAACACAAACAAACACCTGATTCTCCTACACCCTCAGATTCAAACCCTATTTTTGCTCAGTTATTTGGTGAAGAAATTTTGGTAAAAAGGGTTGATATTTCCTGCAATGAGAACTAGGTAGCTGAGAATCTACTTCTACTTCCATGAGATGGAAAAGAACATCAAGTAGGTGATAAGGATAAAGTAAATAAGTGTAAAAAATATTTTTACCTCCAGATAAAAAAGATGGGGAGGATGAAGATGAACTGCTTCTGAGATGGTTTGTAAAGAAGTAGAGGGGAAGCAAAGGTAAAAAAAAATTGGTGGATGAAATTGACTAGATTCTATTCGACAAGAAGATCTAAAAAGAAATTGTTAGAAGATGCTATGAAGGCGATCAAGTCTTTAACCATAAAAAAAAGACTCAAAAATATTGTAGTAGAAGAGAAAGAAAATATTGATATTGTAGAGCTTTAATAAGGAGGACATTGATTTAGAGGTTGTTGCTGCAACTGAGGAAGAAAAGAGGAAGTTCATGTTGCTGGGAGGACCAGGTCCTCTAGTTCAAAGTTCTGCAGTCATGTAAGAAAGAAGAAAAAATATATAGCTGTAAAGAAGAAAAAAGTCTCTGAGGTACCTGGTCCCAAGAAGAGAATAGTTGTGGTTGAAAAATTAAGTAGTAGTCCCAAGAGAAGCAGAAAGGAGGAAGAGATGAAGGGAACCCTAGAATGATAGAGCTGGTTGAGTATGACAGACACCAAGGTTCGATACACTTATTTAAGGAATCAACTCCCATAGTGTTTGAGAATGCGGTCAGAGAATTTTACTACACCATGAATTTCTTCGAAGATGGTCTAGGTATGAATTCCCAAGTACAAGGAAAGACTATCAAACTGGATGAAGAGACTTTGGGAAAGATCTTGGATGTACCTGTTGTAGGTGTGAGAACTGTGGTAAAGAAACCACCTACAACTAAATTTATGATTAACGTCTCAAAGGTGGGAGGGACCTCAACAACTGCAGTGAAAATTAAGTTTTTAATTAGTGAGTTTCAGCTGGTCTTTGAGTTCATTAACAAGGTTTTGTCGCCAATATCTGAGAAAAGAACCATAGCATCAACAGTTGGCTGGTCTTTGATTAAATGCTTGAGGAAATTTGAACTATTAAGTCTACCTTCTTTAATGATAGAGCATATGCATAAGGTGGTTCAAGAAAAAGAAGAAAGACATGAGATGCTTGTTGACACCTAATTTTGGCCCTCCATGACTTAATTTACTCCTAAGTTTCTTCGATCTTAAATAAAATTGGAATGTTTATTTCATCTGGATAAATCTACACTAAAATATTTATTTGGGTTAATTTTATTCTTTCATTGACAATTATAAGTTTACATAGTTGCACATATGAGATTGTATAAATTTTGTTTCTTAAATAAATATTTTGATCAAAATTGGACTTTTACTGAGATTAAGCTTGAAAATTAAATTAAAAGAATAAATTCTTGATTTAAATATAATTTATTCTAAAAAATAATTTATTTGGATGAATATGTGTTTAATTTTATTAAATAAAGAAGCTTGAAATTAAATGAGGTATTAATTCATATCGAATTTTGAATTAATTTATCCAATATTTTAGATTTGACCATAATTGAAATTAAATTGGTCATAATTGCAATGCAATTGGCCAATTGATTTTTTAATATGACCAAAACTTAAATGGAATTGGCTAAATCCCTAAATTCCAAATAACCTAATCTACCCAACCCATTCTAGTAACCCATTTTACACCTCATTAGGCCTAAAATCGACCTACTGACCCGACCCATTCATCTTTCTCCCTCAGTGAGCTTAAACAACATTAACACACGCACAAATAGTTGCAAAAACAATGATAAACAACAGCATTGATTTCAATCCAAAATCGACCCCAAACCCATCTACCTAGTATGACCCAAAAAAATTCGACCTCAACCAAGTTGTTTTCCCCTTTTCTGTACTCCTCGCATAGCTCCAATATAGATTTGTATGAAGAAGGATAAATCTTCTTGAAAAAATACTGAGGTGGTAGCTGAGCAACATCCAAAAGAACATTCCACAAGAAATTTGGTTATAATTATGGAAATTGTACCATAATGGTACATATGTGCTCAATTTAATTGGTCGGGAAGAAATTCATTTCTCCAAATATTCCCAAATTTGAATTTCATCAAGAAATAATCAAACATGGTACAAATTGTTGGTTGGAAACCTTATCTTGATCTGTAATTTATAAATATCTCCTCTGAAAATTCCAAATTTACCCTTGAGTTCCTCTTTTCCCACATCGTTTGAAGCCTAAAAATCAACCCTCAATTATTTCTATATAAAGCTCATTGTTGAGCTGAAAAACCCCAATTCTCAAGAGGGGAAAAGCTTTTGGGCAAACAAGTGAAATATTTTTTTTAGTAAAAATATTTTGGGTGAATGTCGTCGGCTAATCAAAGTTCTCGAGTTGATAACGACATTTTTGGTGGTGTTCGCGACTTCGAAGGAAGCCCGAAGTCCCATTTTGCTACCCAGAAAGAGTTAAACATATTTTACCTTTTTTACTTTATCATTTTCTTCTTCATCTCCATCTCTGTAGCAAGAGTTGTTTTGTCATAATCGTGATGATGCTGGGATTGTTTTCTATAGAGGCCATAGAATTTCCTTAATGAAGATAATATTTATTGTATGCTAACTCCTGTCTTAGTTGTTTAATTCGCTGTTTCAACTTCATTTTTCTTATCTCGATTTTGTAATCAGTTGTTTAATCTTAATATTGCTAGTTTATTTTCAACCTACTATTTTATCTTGTGTGTTGCTTGTGGTTTGATCCACTGATTTTTCGGCTAAGTTCTTGCTTTAGATTTTACTTCACTATTTTAGCTTGACATCGTCTTATTTTGATTTGTTGTTATTGTTTAGCTGGAGTGTCATCAGTAGGACTACCTCTTGAGTTTGTTTGGCCTCTCAAATACCAAAAAGAGATGAAGATATATCCAATACTAAACTAGAAAATCCCATGATTCCTCGATGATCATCTCGACTATTAAAAACTCATATTGAGTCTTCCAGAAAGAGGATGCGTATGAGATTAGTATGCCCTGCCAATTCCTCTCTTTAGTTTGTTGGTTGTGCCCTTTTTTGGTATGAAAACATGGAATTTGATTTCTATTTTTCCTTTGAGTTCGTTTCCAGGATGTGTTCTTGTTAGAAGGGTAAATGTAATAGTATTTTGTTGAATTGATGGACATTTGAGTATGTCTGTTTGGAGAGAATAACTTGATTTTTATTATCATTATGTTATGTGTATAATGTGTGCTTAGGATAAGGATTCCCAAGGATCTTTCTTGGTTGATAACATCAAGAAGGGAGGAATGAAGTTATATTCATCTTACTCTCACAAACAAGGTTAGGAGATGGAACAGAGCATTACAATTGTTTGTTTGCATCCTTAAATGACTACTGTCAGGGCTCTTTTTCTTACTATTGAAAATTATTTAAGTGTTTTCCCTGGTCTAATAACTGTTTATCTTGTGGTCGGGTGCAGTAGATGTGTTATAATTTATATAGGTGTTGTTTTGTCTAACTAAAAAGATCAAAATCGGAGGGAAAAGCTATATTTTAAAACTGCCAGTTTTATATCTATTTCTTTGTTTCATGAGTTGAGTATTGAACAACTTACTTGATGTCAGTGCGATTGTTGCTTTCATTATTATTTTAAGCTTTAGTTTCATAATTTTTTTTCAATATAATTGGATGATATATAGCCTTTTATTTTCTTTTGGCATCCCAACGAGTAGTTACAATCTTGTCCACATTTTGATCATATTCTTATCTTAATATAATCTTGAATAAGTTTTCTGTGTTGTTTGGATTGAATGACTTTGAAGCAATAATATTTTGATCATGAAGACCTTTTAAATGAGTTTGCAGTGAGTTTATGTTCCAGCTACATTTTCATAAATGGTATGCTTTGGTATCAAATATATTGTTTTCATTCAAGTGTAAAGAAATCTCACATCAAGGTACTATTTGCTTAGTATGTTGATTGACTGTCTGGATGTATCCTTATTTCTTTCTTTCTATTTAATTTTCTCTATATTTTCCTTCTTTTTCTGGTTGATCTTGTGTTAACTAATTTTAATTTTCCTTTTCTTTGGTTGATTATGTGTTAATTTTACTTTTCCTTTCCTTCTTTCTTTTGTTGGTCATGTATTAATATTTTTTCTTTTTCTTGCTTTGCATGAAAATTCGGAGGAGTCCGAACGGACTCTCTTCTATTTACATTTCATGATGGGCCAATAAGGCATCTCTCTTTGAATCGAGTTCTCCAATTATTTCAAGGAAAATTAATTTTTCGATAAAGAATTTGATACTGATGGAAGAAGAAAATGGGTCGAAACCCATTGATGAAAATTGCAAAATATGTATTATTGCTCTTATTCATTTATTTATTTATTCATTCATTTGGGCCTTGAAGACAAAGTTGTAAATTTAATACATGTGAAGCGGTTGTGGGCTGAAAGCCTAGAATGACTAGTTTAGGATAGGTGCAGGTTGGCAGAAAGCCCAAATGGATAGTTTATGACAGGTTTCATTGATTTGGGCTCAAGTGGTCTCTATTTCTCAATCCCTCCCCCTTACTTCTTTTCTTATGTTTATTTGCTAGCTATTTCCTAATTTCCTACTAAGTCGTCAAAAGTTGATTTTGCATAAACCTCAAAAAATATTTTCTTAATCAATTTCTTTTCAAAAACCAACTTTTTTTTTGCCAAGTTAGTCAAAGAATTATTTTCAAATAGTCCGAATAACTACAAGTTCGCAAATACTCTTGGTGTCTTAAAAACCTTTCAGGAATATTAATAGGAACCACTTACTCAGAATTTTCAAACTTAAATGATTTTTCTATTTTGGATCGTTTAAGTAATTTGTTAAAGGTTTTCTTGATTTTTCTAAATAAATTAAGCGGGGACTATATTCTCGAGTTTGAAAACTTTTTCAAAAGTATTTAAATTCGTAAAATTACAAAAGTCATTTCTCCGAAAATACAGAAATGGCAACTCCGCAAGGGAATCTAACCAAGTTCTAACCAAATATTTGAATTAGTGTCTTTTGACTAACTGTTATAGTGTTTGAACTATTTATATGCCTATGTATTTTAAATTTTGTAAAAATTAAACTGTTGCATTTCATGACATACTTCCACTCGATATATATAAATTATTTGGGGTTTCGTGGATGTCCCGACCCCTAGTGTTCAATTCCAAAGTAAGTGTGGGAATATGATAGTTTATTAGCACGTTAGGAATCTAATTGTTGTTCGTACTTTCAAACCCAAATAGTCCGCTTAGGAACCTAGTCCAAATCCACTCTAGACACCCAAGATAAAACAAAATCAAGACCCTCTTTTTAGAAATGACCCTAGGATGATCCAATATTTGAGGAGGTATTGGACCCATTAGAAAATCTGCCCTACGTATATTTGCCACGAGCCAATTATAGACGAATCATACTTATGTTTTGAAGAAATATATGTTTGTTTAATCCAATCCATTATTTTTTGGGGTATGGGTTAGGCTTATTTTGCTTGCTTTAGGGTAGTAATGACTCAACCATACCCTTGCAGAAAGTTCAAAAAGGTTTTCGAACCTGACAATTTCTTAAAAGTGTGGTGGACCCATAGGAATTCAAAAGACAGAGATTATTAGTACTCATATCAAGAATCTACCTTCACTTATAGAGATGGATGCTTGGCCTGAAATGATTCATGTACTAACGAAGTTTTAGGATAATGACAACATGGCGTTTTGCTTTGGGGAAGTGGAATTAATGCCTACTATTAAAGAAGTATTGACTTGATGATAGCATCGATATGTGTATAAAAATAAGGAGTACACTAGAAAACAATATTATAGTCCTTATCGTATGGAATCGACAAAATATCAAGGATGTATTTGCAATTAATGATGATACTTGGTTTGGGGGAATGTGACGGGGTAAACATATCTTTTCGTGAGTTGTATCACCTGTTCGGAAGGTATAACACTATTAAGAAGTTAGGACATGAATTTGAGTCAGAGTCAAAATGGAAGGAGACGAGAGGTTTTGTTTTTGCGGTGGGCTTACTTGGAACAATGGTGTTTCCACAAAGATAAAATGGCACCATTTACCCAAGAGTCATTATGGTGACACATACCCTCTTCTACGAAATGGATTATGGTCTCACTATGGTATTCCATACCTTAGCCCCTATGATCGTCACTGAAATATACCAGGCTTTGGGAATGTATCAAGGCGAGCATAGTTTCTTTCAAGGTTGCAACCTTATCTTCCAATGGTGGATGATGACACATTTAGTGAAAAATCCTAGAATGGAGCAGCCAAACCCTCGGACAAGGGTAGATCTTCAATCAACGCATCACATGTGGTTGTTCCTACACAGATTTAAGAGGAGATAATCTCTGAAATTTTGGTTCAAGATTTTTGGGGGATTAAAAAATGACAACGTTCAGTGCTCGATCAGATATCTTTGCTCGGGGAAGCATATTACTCAAAAAGATGAATGACCTTTCTTAGTGCTTTTAGGTCTCATGGTAACTCGTCCTTATAACCTCAATAGGGTTCTTAGGAAATTTGACATCAAGCAGGAACACCACAAACGGCGCCAATGGTCAGATTCATCACAGAGTATGAAGAAGGAAAAACTCCACTCAAGAAACATATGATAGATAGGTGAAAGAGAAGAAATATGGAGGAAGTCTCTTTTTATATCAGGTGTGAACCCAAAGTTAGAGATACTTACAAGGAGTAGTTGAAGAGGACTTTTGTCGAAACATTGATCCCGAGGCTGAATGTACCCACTTAAATTATTGATCTAGAATTAGAACATCAGATCTGACTCCACAAGCTTCAAGACAAATTCCAAAGAAGTGAGATCACCACTAATAGATGCATATGGAGGATGCCTTAACCATACACCAGTTGAGAAAAGAGTTAGAGCAAGCCAGTCAAGAGGTTAATGATGTTAGGCGATGTTTGATAGATTTGGATGATTGCATGGTTTCTCAGATTGATAGAATAGGAAAGATGACCTATGATAACAAAGCACAATTATGAAGGAGTCATCTGATTATCAACAAGAGGTGGATAAAGCTAAGAAGGAAAAAGGCAATGAAGGAGCATCTAGGAGCTAGTTTTTCTATCCCCTGCACAGGACTTCGTTCATTCTTTCATGTTATTTTTCTCTTCCCTAAAATTGTATCCCTCTTTTGCTACTTTTGTAGGAATTTGTGCCCTTTTTATATATATCTATGTATATTTGGGGGGCGGGGGAGGGTAATGAATTAGTTTTAAAAAGGCATATATTTTCTTCAAAATTTGCTAGGCCAACCCTTGGCTCAAAAGGGTCACCCCAACTAGGATATGCGTTTACTATAATGTTATTATATGATATAACTCCCTTATGTGTTTATGTGTATTTGTTTGAATCAAAGACGAATTTATCCACTATGTTCTCGTTGATCAGTTTGCCTATGATGAAAACAACTTTATGTGGTTACTTCTTGGCAAATATCTTACATTATTTATCATAAATAGGATCTAACAAATCTGCCTTTGAGTTATTTTACTTTACAAATAATAGAAAACTACTCCTTGTTGAAAAAGCGACATCCTTACTTTACCCAGTCAATTGTTCTTAAAATCCCATCCCCTAACCATCATTCAAATATGACTGGAAGCAACGAAGATAACGCATTGACCATCAGGGACAATGTGATAGCAAAACAAAGCGAGATGATTGTTGAACTTGTTAGAAAATTAGAATTTCTCCAGGAATAGATGAATCATATTAGATAGTTGGCTAATCTAGCTATCACCGTCAACGCTCCTGTCCTAGAAGGACATGACCCTCCACTCCCAATTCCTCCTCTCTGTATTTCTATTCTCAGAAATTATCCAAATAACATATCGTCTACCTCCGCTTCCAAATTACCCACATATCTCATGATAAATAATCCTCCAGTTCATGTTGTCCAAAACACCAATCAAGAAAATAATCCAGATTCTTACCATCCACAAAATCAATCCCTAACCCCACAAAATCCATCTCTAAATTCACAAAATCCATTTCAAAATCCACAAAACCCATTTCCAAACCCACAAAATCTGCTTCCAAATCCACAAAATCCATTCTGAAATCCATAAAACCCATTTCCAAACCCACAAGATTTGTTTCAAAATCCATAAAATCCATTCCCAACTCCACAAAATCCCTCTTACATTCCACCAAACTACTCTCAAATTCCATAAAGTATTCTCAATTTCCAAAACATTCTCCCTATCTACCACCTAACCTCCTCTCATCCTCAAAATTAAGCTACTATTCCAAATTCTTCTTATGTCATTATATCCCCTGATATCTACAACCCTTTTTCTAATCTCGAGGAAGACCATTACGTTGAGAAGGAAAATAAATAAAGTATTAAGCATAAAAAGAAGTTGTTGTTCATGAATGAAGAGATTATGAGAATCAAGAAATCTCACGGGATAGGGGATAATGATACTTTGGGATATGATGATCTGTGTGTGTATGCTGGAGTAGATCTACTAGAAGGGTACAAGGTCCCTAAATTTGAAGTATTCAACGACATCAAAAATCCCATGGCTCATCTAAAATTTTATTGTGATCAAATAGTCGGGGTGGGAAAAAGTGAGGCATTACTGATGCACTTATTCAACCGAAGCTTAAGAGGCGAAGCTTTAGATTGGTCCACGTCTTAGGAATAGAAAAGATGGTTTAGATGGAGGGAATTGGCTAAAAGCTTTCTCGATAGGTTTGTTTTTAACATTGAGATTATCCCTAACCGATACACACTAGGTCAGATTAAGCAGAAGAATGATGAGTGTTTCCAAGACTGTGTCTTTCGTTGGACAAAAGAAGCTGCTAAGGTACAACCTCCCATATATGAGGAGGAAATGGTGTCAGTGTTCTCTCACACTCAAGAGGGAGAATTTTTTACCAGGATGGTATCTGTGGTTAGGGTAACTTTCGCAGATTTGGTGAAAATTAGAGAATTGCTAGAAGAAGGCAATCAAATAAGAAAATTGTTAAAAACCCAAAATCATCTGGGTCTTCTGTGTTTCGAAAGAAGAAAAGAGAAGATGTGACTGCAGTCTCTACTGATTTTATTGCTAAATTAAAGAAGAAATTCATGCCTAGGAATATTCTTTCCTCTCCACCGCCACCATGTTTTCATCCTATATTCTACGGCCAACCCTAATACCAAGCTCCACTTCTAAATATAAAATCCAAATACCAAGCTCCACAGCCAAATATCCTACCCCAATACCAACCTCTACAGCTAAATATCTTACCCCAATATCAAGTTTCGCAGCCAAATTATCAGTATCATATTCAAGCTACCCTTCCAAATAACCAAATGAACCTCCAAGCTCCCCTAAATTATCATCAAGAACCTCCTCCGGCTAATCAAAACCATTATAACCCCCTCATCCAAACCTAAAAAAGAATCATCTCCAAAACTTAATGCCATTGGCTAAAAGTCGCGCCCATCTCTTTAGAAGATTAAAAAAAACTAGTTATTTATAGCCTATCCAACAAAACCCTATCAATCCTAATTCTTGATTCTTTAATGTTAATCAAATCCATGATTATCATTCAACAGTGGTCAGGAACAGTACCAAAGACTACATCAACCTAAAACAAAATATCCAATACTTGATTGATTAGAAGGTCATCACTCTTCAGGCACCGACACCAAATGTCAACAGTAATTCATTGCCTAATCATGGGGAAACCATAATTAACATGATCAAAATAGAGAGTGAATAGGTATATAACAAGACTATTACTAAGATTGATTTAGAAAAACCCAAAATTAAAGTAGGAGCAAAGAATATAGAAAGAGTCGTGGCCACCTTAAGTGTCAATAAAAGGCCCCCATTTATAGTGATGATAGCCCTTACCCAGGCATAATCTCCACCACCACCAAGAAAGGAATTTATTATAGAGGCTACCGCCGCTCAGGGGATGACACGGTCAAGACGATGCTATATTCCTTAAGATTTGACCAATAGAATGAATTCATAAAAAAGGCCAATCACTAAAGGGGAGGACAAATAATTCTTTAGGAATATCCAACCAAAATAATATTCAATTGTCAAGTATTTAGAAAAAACTCCGACCAAGATCTCTATTTGGGCGTTGTTAATGAATTCACAATACCACCGGTAAGCTTTATTGAAAGTCCTAAATGAAGTCTATGTTCCTGTAGGGAAGAGTGTAGAAAATTTGGCCGCGATGATAGGGAATATTGTGGGAAGTTATCGCATATCATTTAGTGAGGAAGAGCTTTCTTTTGAGGGGGTGATGCAGAATAAAACATTGCACATTACTCTTAATTGTCGGGACTATGTGATTAATCGGGTGTTGATAGATGATAGAATGGGTTTGAAAATTTGTCCTTTTTCTACATTGGTTAAAATAGGCTTGACTTTAGAAAGGTACGCCAAAGCCATATGAACATGCTAGCTTTTGATGGAGGGTAAAAAAATACTACAGGAGAAGTGTACTTGTATATCCAGATGGGACCTGCTGAATTTAAGGCTAAATTTCATGTTATGGATATCCATCTTAGTTATAACTTACTTTTTGGAAAACTATGGATTCATGGTGCAAAGGCAGTCTCGTCGAACCTTCATCAATTGTTGAAGTTGATTTAGTAAGACCATGAGGTAGTCATTCAAAAAGAAGGAAGCCATTTGAATCATCCCAATAGTCATGTGCCTTTTATTGACGATATCCCAAGGGGTTGTAATTTTTATATGGTGGAAGTTGTGAATACCGCAGAGAAAGATCTAGTGCCCCGAACACTAATGCCTTTTATCTACAAGATGATTACAACTGTGATATTTAGAAGTGGGTTCGAGCCCGACCGGTGCTTGGGTAAGAAATTGTAAGGAATTATTAAGCCCATTATGGTCCCAGAAAAAGCATCTAACTATGGGTTATGATACTAGCCAACAAAGAAAGATGAGATTGAAGATACGTCGAAGATAAGTCTACCCAAAACCTTACCACTCTTGTACCAGTCGTTTCCTATGTGTAAGGTGTCAATAGATGATGGTCTTGGGGATAGGATGGGAAATCCATTCATAGGATGCAATGCTATATTAGAAGATTTCCCGAAGGATGGTGGAGTGAGAAGGTCACGTTCGGAGAGGCTTTACAAAATTGGACCTTCATTCTACTCATGACTCGTCGCCCATTATAGCAGATGAAAAACAATTACTAGTAGTTTTAAAAATTGATGATGATCAAGAGGAGGCCCTGTAATCCACCCTTTTGATGTTTCAAATTTCCTTCTCATGTTTTACTATTTTCAAAAAGGCATGGGCCATATTTGTGCGGGTTGTGAGCCATAGTTTGTAAATATTTTCCAAATTTCAATGAAAAGGCCTCCCTTTATCTAAGAAGTTATTTTGAAATGTGATTATATTTATTTTACCATTTTTTATTATCTTGTTATTATCTAACTTGATTTGTTTGTTTATTTAATTGCTAATAATTTAAAACCATCCAATGTCATGTCATGTCAAGGGCTAGATGAACAAAGAAGGTGAATGATGATGAATGGAAATAATATGATGAGGAATAGTTAATGGAAGATATAAAAGAATTTGAAAACTGGGAGAAGCCCAACCAGGAGGAAACTGAAATAGTCAACCTAGGCGACCACGATGAAGTCAAGGAGACAAGTATTAGTGTTCACTTAGCAAAGGCATAGAAAAGAGAACTCAACCACTTTCTATGGGAATACATTGACATATTTGCTTGGCCCTATAATGATATATCAGAGTTTAGCACCAACACCGTGTCATATAAGTTACCAATCAATCCCTAGTTTGATTTAGTTAAGCAAAAAATGCAAAAAATCAAGTTGTAGTTAAGTTTGAAAATCAAGGAAGAAGTGATGAAGAAAATTCAATCAAAGGTTATGAAAGTCTCAAGATATCCAACATGGATAGCCAATATTGTTCCAGTTCTAAAAAAGGACAGCAAGATCAGAATTTGTGTTGACTACAAAGGTCTGAATAGAGCCATTCCTAAAGATAATTTTCCTCTTCCCAACATCCACATCCTCATCAATAATTGTGTGAAGCATGAAATGCAGACTTTCGTAGATTGTTTCGTCGAGTATCATCAAATATTAATGGATGAGAAAGATGTAGAAAAGATGACTTTTATTATGCCCTAGGGTGTTTATCATTAAAGGGTGATGCCGTTTGGGCTCAAGAATGCTGGTGTTACATACATGAGGGCTATGATGATGATTTTTCATTATATGAGTCATAAAAATATTGAGGTGTATGTGGATGATGTAATTATCAAAACCCATAAGAGTTCAGATCATCTGACACCTCTGGAAATGTTCTTCAACCAACTAAGAAAGTACAACTTGAAGTTGAATCCTGCTAAGTATACTTTTGATTTGCTAGCCGGGAAATTACTGGGGTTCATATTCAGTAGGAGGGGTATCAAGATAGACTCATCAAAGATCAAGATAATCCATAATTTACCATCGCCAAGGACCAAAAAGAGGTTATGAGTTTCCTGGGTCATTTGAATTACATTAGCAAGCTCATTTCCCAATCAACGGTCATATGTGAGCAAATTCTCAATATGTTGAAGAAAGATCCATTAAATGAGTAGACAAAAGATGGTCAGAAGGCTTTTAAAAGAATCAATGATTATTTATCCACTCCACTTATTTTGGTTCCACCAAGGAAAGAAAGTTCATTGTTGCTTTACCTATCAGTCTTAGAAAATGCTTTCGGGTGTGTCCTTGGGCAACATGATGAGATCGACAAGAAAGGCAAAGCAATCTACTAATTGAGTTAAAAGTTCACGCCATATGAGGATCACTACACTCTTGTAGAAAGAAAGTTTTGTGCTTTGACCTGGTTCACTCAAAAGTTAAGGCATTATATATCATCATACAAAACGTATCTCATTTCCAAAATGGATCAATTGAATTATATATTCCAGAAGGCTATGCCTATAGGAAAGTTAGCCAAGTGGCAAATGTTACTGAGTGAGTTCAACATCGTGTATATGACTCAAAAGGCAATCAAGTTCCAAGCCTTATCAGATCATTTAGCTAAGAATCCAGTTAATAATATGTATGAGCCACTTCAAATTTACTTCCCAAATAAGGAAATTTTATTCATGGGAGAAGACATTCCAAAGATATACCTCAGATAGAGATTGTTCTTTGATCGAACGGGCAACTTCAAAGGCTCAAGAATTGGAGTAATTTTGGTGTAAGAAATAGTCCAACATTATCCAAAAACCGCTAAATTATGCTTCTCATGCACCAATAACATGGTTGAATATGAGGTTTGCATCCTAGGTCTAAAGTTAGAACTTGATACGGGTGTTCGATAGTGTTTAGTCATTGGAGATCTAGATTTGCTAATTCACCAAGTACGGAGAGAATGGGCGGTAAGTAACTCCAAAATTACCCCTTATGTAGAACTGGTACAGGATTTGTGTGGAAGATTCAACGAAGTTGATTTCAGACATATCCCAAGGGTACAGAATGAGTTTTCTGATGCTTTGGCTACTATATCCTCCATGATTCAACACTATATCAGAGTTACATTAATTCTTTAGAAATAAGCTTGATAGAACAACCCGCACATTGCGAGCACGTCAAAGAGAAACCTGATGGAAAACCATGATACTATGATATTCAAAGGTATTTAGAATCTAGAACGTATGTTGAAGAGGGCAGCAACAATCAATTAAAGATGATCCAGCATTTGGCAAATAATTATTTTTCAAGTGGGGAAATTCTTTTTTTGAAGAACTCCAGACTTAGGATTCCTAAGATGTGTTGATGCCACAGAAGCTATGAAACTAATAAAAAAGTACACATCAAAGTCTGCAGGCCCCACATGAATGGATTTATCATTACTAGAAAGATTCTGAGAATTGGTTACTTCTGGATGACTATAGAGAAAGATTGTAGCAACTACGTGCAGAAATGTCCAAAATGCTAGATACATGAAGATTTGCTTCGAATGCCTCGACATAAGCAATATGAGATTAGTTCATCTTGGCCTTTCATAGCTTTGGGCATAGATGTTATCATAACAATAGAGCCACCAGCATCAAATGGGCATAGATTTATTCTGGTTGCTATTGATTACTTCACTAAGTGGGTCAAAGCTGATTTATATAGAGCCATCACCAAGAAGGTGGTTGCAGATTTTGTCAAGAATAACTTGATTTTCCCATTTGGAGTGCCATAATCAATCATTACTAATAATGGGGCTAAGTTGAACAGTAACTTGATGAATGATATTTGTGACCAGTTCAAAATTGTTCATCGTAACTCAACCATATATCATCCATGGACGAATGGAGCCGTGGAATCCTCCAATAAAAATATCAAGAAGAACTTGAGGAAAATGATTGAAAATGACATATCATGGCATGAGATGGTGTCCTATGCTCTGCTAGGGTATCGCACAACAGTTTAAACTTCAACTGGGGAAACTCCTTATTTACTTATTTATGAGAATGAAGTTGTGATACCTGCTGAGGTTGAAATATATTGCTTAAGGATTATTCAAGAAGCCGAATTAAGTAACGAAGAATGGGTTTGTGCTCGCTATGAACAACTTATTTTGATTGACAAAAAGAGAATGGTTGTCGTGTGTTGTGGCTAGTTGTACCAACATAGGATGATTCATGCCTTCAACAAGAAAGTAAGATCCCAAACATTTAAAGTTGGTAAATTAGTTCTCAAATGCATATTCCCTCACCAAGAAGAGTACAAAGGCAAGTTTACTCTGAATTGGCAAGGGTCGTACATAGTTCGCAAGGTACTATTTGGATGGGCCTTGATCGTATCTGAGATGGATGGTAAAGAGTGGACCAAACCAATCAATTTGAATGTGGTGAAGACATACTATGCTTGAAGAATGTTTTTCAATTTTGTTCCCTTTGTTTATTTGTAATCGCTTTTATGAAGGTAGTTGTTTTTATGATTTATGATTGCGTAGAAACACTTCCCTCTTATGTACAAACTACGTTTGACTTGAATTCCTAAGAAAGGGATACGTAGTGGCCTATGTACACTTCGGTCAACCCCATAGGAGAATTTATCCTTTTCTTTTAACTTTTATGTATGAATTATGTGATGGCCTAAATTCTCAAGAATGAGATACGTAGGCGGCATGTGTTGGCTTTGGTCAACCCATTAGATTTTTCTAAATATCCCCAGCATAGTATTGAACTATGTTTGACCTAATTCCTGAATCAACGGGATATGTAGGCACCCCAATGGCTCGCTCGTACCACCTTAGGAAATGGAAACTAGGGAAATTTTTTTGAAAAGAAATCTAAAAAATTCAAAAGAAGAAGATTATCATCCAAAGAGACTAAAGGTCGATGAAGACTTCGGATACTCTCAAGTGAAATCATGTCAAACAGAATTAAACTAGGGCAGAAATTTTGAGGAGGTCCTTAAAATTTCCACTAAGATACTGGAGTATATTTCAAATTCCCCAACACCAGAGGTGAAATTCAAGTTTTAGAAATCACTAGCTGCAACAAAGTCTAGGTAGACTAAATCTCTTTCTATGATAGAACTTCTAGTAGAAAACCTTAAAAATGATGATGAATCCATCAAACATCAGATATAGTCAGAACCAAGAGGAAGACGCTTGTTGAGCTAGTACATGACATGACTGATAGTCATTTTCTAAAAGCTTTTACAAAAGATTTTGAAACTAGTTTTTAAAATTAAGGCTACTTTTGAAAATCTATACAAATCTTTTTACTTAGTGATTGCCTAGGCATCTATTGGAACGGGGAGTCGGGGTGGAATTTCCAACATGATGGAGCACACGAAAGATGGCAAGGAGCAAACCTAGGATCAAAGGAGGTCAACATAGAGTAGTTTGACTCAAAACTAACCATTTTTATATAGATGCAGGTATCAATACACAAAAATTGGGATCTTTTTCAAAAATCCCAAGCAAATAGGGAACCACACCAAGCATAGGTTACTAAATAATGGTATTTTTGGGTAGCCCCAAAGATGTGTTCAACACCCATCCATCAAGTACCTTTTGAGTTGTCTATCTTATTTCAAGAGTTTGTGGATAACAAACCAAGGCACCTTATCCTCCTGATAAATATTTTATTTAGAATTTCTCTAAGAAAAATAGTCACTAGAAAAAGCGACTTTGTGTCGACTAAATACTTACTTTTAGCGTGGGTGTATTCAAAGGAGTCAGCACAGTAAATATAATAATCAAAAGGGTCGCTCAATAGGAATAATATCAGAAAATCATCCTTAAAACTCACCTTAAAGTGAAGCAAACGGTGTTTGAGTAATCCTCGTAAAAGGATTTTACCCCATTTACTTGCATCCGACGGATATGCTATTTAATTATTTCTTCAAAAGAGAAGATTAATAGAGGACCAAATCTTTTAGACTACGATGCCGAGAATTTATCACTTAAAATAGCATAAAGTTTGACTATGGTCACTAGAAAAAGAGATATTGTGTCTACTAACTGTCTACCTTGAGCACAGGTACATGTAGAAAGCAAAATACAAACAAACAGACTTAGGTGAAGCCTTTTTCAAATCGCTGAAAGAGACATTGCATATTATTTCATTGCTGAGAGTTCTATTTTATGCCATTTCTAAGAGGTCCATTTCATTCTATTCTGAGAGGGTTATTTTATGCCATGCTGAGAGGGACATTTCATGCCATGCTGAGAGGGCCATTTCATGCAATTTTCTAGAAGGTCATTTGATTTCATCACCAAGAGGTCCATCATGTCATTCAACTAAGTCTCCATAATCTCTCAACATGCAAGGATATATGGTCTAGCCTTGAAAGATGCTTTGGAGCACTAATATCCATTGACTATGCGAAGATAACATGATCTAGGATTAAGAAATCTTATTATTTTATATCTGTTGACCATGGAAAGGTAGTGTACACTGTGTCTACAATATTTCAACATTTTATGAATTAGAATGCATCAACATGTCAAGTTGAAAATCATGACTCGTGGGTACGTATTTAAGTCGCTATCTAAAAATAGACGACATATAAGATTTCCTAGAAATTAACAAATAGAGGGTTATCTATAAGTCACATTATTTGAAATAGGATAGTGTGAGAGATTACCTATGAGTTGATAGTCCATAGGTCATTTGTAAGATGCAACAACATCCTAACTGGATAGTGTGTAAGGTTACCAAAAAATCTACAGTCTAACGGTTATCCTTAAGTCACAACTAAATCCTTACCAAAGAATATGTGAGATTATCAAATTGATAGGTTCAAGGGTTCTCTATAAGCTGTATCATATCCAAGATTAATTATGCACATGATTACCCCTAAGAAAACCAATTTGAGAGATATTTATATGTCATCTTGTATCCGAGGTCGGATAATGTGCAGGAATACTTGAGAGCAAGCGATTGGAGGGATATTTGTAAGACATCTCTTATACAAAGTTAAATAATATGAAGGATTACCTTAAAATCTAGCAACTCAAAGGTTATCTGTAAGTTGACTCATATCCAACATCAAATGATGTGCTATATTACCTAAAGATTGACAATTCAAAGGAAATCTATAAGACGTATCGATACAAGGATATGAAAGACTCACACGAGGTCACATGCAAAGGATTATTTTCAATAGATGAAAAGGTTATCATGCCACAGACAAGAAGTATTATAGGTGACCAACAGGGTTTCTGCACCAGCTTACGCTGTTGTAGGGACCATTCTACATAAAGTGTCGTCGGTGTCCAAGATGGCCACCCTACTTTGAAGACATATTTAATCAACAAAAGAGCTATTTTTTTCAATAACCAAGATGGTTGTTGTATTTGTTATTGTGATTTATCGCCCTCCAAACCGATTTATGAAGGGATGCTTTCACTTTTTATATAATGACTCTCGTAAATATATGGTAAAAACTATATACTCCTTTTGTGAATTATGTCTATTACTAAAAATTTTTGTTTGAGATATTATCGATAGAATTCGAGAGGATAAAAGTATTAAATCATAACCACAGGTGTGGAAGACTCCAAAAAGGATACAGCACAATGTGGAACTTTTTCTTTGAAGCAAGTCGGTACACAGTCTAAAGAGGGATGTCAAACTCTGTAGACGCGAGCTAAATAATGATCGCCACCACTATCAAACAATACCCCTATTAGAAGGCATGTGGGTACTTTGGGATATTTTGGTTTCACCTTCACCTTCGGGATATCACTAAACCCATACTAAGGGTAAACTTCTCTTTTCATGAAATCCAGATGACAACATACTTAGAGTTTTGAAAATTATGTCTGGGTAAGTTATTTCCTATGGATGTGAAGGATCCCACATTCATAGTTAAGAGGTTATAAGTAACTTTTTTGCAACTCAATCAACTTGTAACTCATCTCGAGTCAAAGATCGTCTAAAATAAAAGACTATCTTTTCTACCGATTGAGTCAAACTACAAGCAGTCTGATTTCCTAAATCTTGGAGATATATAGGTTTGGCTCTGTGTTGAAAACTCGACTGCATTCCCACCTCCCCCTAATCCACTTATTCCCCAGATTTTTGGTTTCACCAAAATTTAAAACCAAGATAGTTTGTGAATTCTTTGAAAATTGTACTTAAAATCAAACTTTATAAACTACAATTGGCCTGAATTCTCATGTAACCTAAGATATGTAGGAAACCCGATATCGAGGTCTGTCCATAACTCAATGAAACTCGTGCAGAAACCAATCTCTTTCAAAAATAAATTTGTGGTCGGACAAACTTAGGAATGTCAAACTACCTTTACCCAGGGTTACTTGCATTCACCATACCCAAAGGGAGGGGGAACTTGTTGACACCTAATTTTTGCCCTCTATGACTAAATTTAATCCTAAGTTTTTTCAATTTTAAATAAAATTGTAACATTTATTTCATCTGGATAAATATACTCTAAAATATTTATTTCGGTTAATTTTGTCATTTCAGTGATGATTATACATTTTCGTATTTACATATATGAGATTGTAAATTTTGTTACTTGAATAAATATTTTTATCAAAATTAGATTTTTAATGAGATTAAACTTGAAATTAAATCAAATAGATAAAGTCTTGATTTAAATATAATTTATTCTCAAAAATTATTTATTTAGATAAATATGTATTTGATTTTATTAAATGAATAAGCTCGGAATTAAATGAGATATTAATTCGTATCAAATTTTGAATTAATTTAGCCAATCTATTAGATTTGACCATAACTGAAATCAAATTGACCGTGATTGCAAAGTAATTGGACAATTGATTTTTCAATATGACCAAAACTTAAATGGAATTGGCTAAATCCCTAAATCTAAAATAACGTAATCTACCCCACCCAATTTAGAAGCCCACTTCACACCTCATCAGTCCAAAAATTGACCAACCTACCTGTCCCATTCATCTTTCTCCCTCAGTTAACTTAAACAACATCAACACATGCACAAACAGTCGTAAAAACAACAATAAATAGAAACATCGATTTCAATGCAAAACCAACCCCAAACCCATCGACCCAATTTCGACTTATAAAAATCAACCTCAACTCGGTCATTTTTTCCTTTTCCATACTCCTCACATGGCTCCCATACAGATTTGTACGAAGGACTCGAATCTTCTAGAAAAAATAATGAGGTGGCAACTAAGCAACGTTCAGATGAATATTCCGCAAGAAATTTGGTTCTAATTGTGAAAATTATACCATGAAGGGATATATGTGCTCAATTTTGATTAGTCAAGAAGAAATTTGTTTCTCTCAATATTTACAATTTTGAATTTTATCAAGAAACAATCAAAATCGGTATAAGTTGTTGGTTGAAAACCTTATCTTGAGTTGTAATTCATAAATATCTCCACTAAAAATTCTAAATTTACCCCTGATTTTCTTTTCCCACATCGTTCGAAGCCTAGAAATCAACCCTCAATTATTTTAATATAAAGATCATTATTGAGCTGAAAAACCCCTAGTCTCAAGAGGGGAAACGTTTTTGAGCAAACAAGTAAAATATATTCTTTTAGTAAAAAATTTTTAGGTAAAAGTCGCCGGCTAATCGAAGTTCTCGAGTTGATGGAGAAGTTTTTCAGTGGTGGTCGCGACTTTGACGGAAGCCCAAAGTCCCATTTTGTTACCCAAACAGAGGTAAACTCATTTTTTCTTTTTAATTTAATCATTTTCTTCTTCATTTCCTTCTCCGTAGTAATAGCTTTTTAACCGTAATTGTGATGATGCTGGGATTGTTAGCTATAGAGGCCTTGGAATCCATAGAATTTCTTTGATGAAGATAATATTTTTTGTATGGTTATGTTAATGCTAACTTCTGTCTTGCTTATTTAATTCACAATTTCAGCTTCATTTTCCTTGTCTCGACTTTGTAATTTGTTGTTTAATCTTAATATAGCTAGTTAATTTTCAATCTACTATTTTATCTTGTGTGTTGCTTGTGTTTTGATCTATCAATTTCTCGGCTAAGTTCTTGCTTTAATTTTACTTAACTGTTTTAGCTTGACGTCATCTTGTTTTAATTTTTTGTTACTGTTTAGCTGGTAGTGTCATTAGTAGGACTACCTCTTGAGTTCCTTTGGCTTCTCAAATTCCAAAAGAATGATGAGGATATATCAAATAGTAAACCAAAAAATCCCATGATTCCTCAAGGACCATCTTGAATACTAAAAACTTATTTTGAGTCTGTAGAAAAGAGGATGAGGATGAGAATAGAATGCCTTGCCAACTTCCCTCTTCTGTTTGTTGGTTGTACCCCTTTTTGGTATGAAAACTTGGAATTTGGTTTATGTTTTTTCTTTTAGTTTGTATCTAGTATGTGTTCTTGTTAGAAGGGTTAATGTAATAGTGTCTTTTTGAATTGCTGGACATTTGAGTATGTATGTTTAGAGAGAATATCTTGATTTTTGTTATCATTAAGTTATGTGTATAATTTGTGCTTAGGCTAGGGATTCCCAAGGATCTTTCTTGGTCAATAACATCAAGAAAGAAGGGATGAAGTTATATTCATCTTACTCTAAAAAAAAAGGTTAGGAGATGGAACAAAGCATCACAACTGTTTGTTTCCATCCTTAAATGCCTACTTTTAAGGCTCTTTTTTTCTTAATATTGAAATTATTTAAGTTTTTTCCGTAATCTAACAATTGATTTTCTTGTGCTCGGGTGCAAGAGATGCATTATAATTGATGTAGTTATTGTTTTGTCTAACTGAAAAAGCTCAAAATTGGAAGGAGAAGCTGTATTTTAAAACTGCTAGTTTTATATCTATTTCTTTGATTCATGAGTTGAGTATTGAACAACTTACTTGCTCTCAGTGTGACTGTTGCTTTCAATATTATTTTAAGCTTCATAATATTTTTATTGATAAAATTGGATGACATATAGCCTTATATTTTCTTTAATCATCCCAGTGAGTGGTTACAATCTTTCCACATTTCAATCATATTCTTGTCTTGATATAATCTTGAATAAGTTTTGTGTTTTTTTCGATTGAATGACTATGAAGAAATAAAATTTTGATCATGAAGACCTTTCAAATGAGTTTGCAGTAAGTTTTTGTGCCATCTATATTTTCACTAATGATGTGCTTTGGTATAAAATATATTGCTTTTATTCAAGTGTAAAGATATCTCACACCAAGATACTACTCGCTTAGTGTGTTGCTTGATTGTCTAGATGTTTCCTTATTTCTTTCTTTCATATTATTTTTTTCTAATTTTTCCTTCTTTCTCTAGTTTATCATGAGTTAAATAATTTTAGTTTTCCTTTTCTTATATGTTAACTTTACTTTCCTTCCCTTTTTTATTTTGTTGGTCATGTATTAATATTTTTTTATTTTTCTTATTTTACATGGAAATCCGGTGGAGTCCACATGGACTCTCTTCCTTTTGCATTTCATGATGGAACAATAAGGCCAATCTCTTTAAGTCGAGTTATCCAAATATTTCAATACAAATTGATTTTTTGATACAGAAGTTGATACTGATGGAAGAAGAAAATGGGTCAAAACCTATTGATAGAAATGGCTAAATTTTTATTATTTCTCTTATTCATTTATTCATTCATTTGGACCTTGAAGTCAAAGTTATAAATATAATACAGGTAAAATAGTTGTGGGTTGAAAGCCTAAAATGACTAGTTTAGGACAGGTGCAGGTGGGCCAAAATCCTAAATAAATAGTTTAGGACAAGTTTAACAGATTTGGGCCCAAGGGCTCTAAATCTCTCAATCCCTCTCCCTTACTTCTTTTCTTATGTTTATTTGCTAGCTTATTCTTAAGTCCTAGTTAAATTTCCTACTAAGTCATCAAAAGTTGACTTTGCATAAAACTCAAAAAATATTTTCTTAATCAATTTCTTTTCAAAAATCAACTTCTTTTGTTTAAGTTAGTCAAATAATCATTTTCAAATAGTCCGGATAACCGCAAGTTAGTGGATGCTCTTGGTGCCTTAACAATCTTCCAAGAGTATTAATTTGAACCACTTACTCAGAATTTTCAAACTTAATCTGTTTTGGATCGTTTAAGTAATTTGTTAAAGGTTTTCATGATTTTTCTAAATAAATTAAGTGGCGACTCTATTCTTGACTTTGAAAACTTTTTCAAAAGTATTTAAATTTGTCAAATTGCAAAAGTCATTTTTCCACAAAATCAATGCCATATGATTATTTCTTGAATAAAGTGTTTGAGCATATTGGTGTAGTTGGAACTACAGGAACACCAGGAATAGTCAAGTAGATGTTTAGTCTAACAACTCTAGTGAAAAATGTTTTTGTTTAAAGGCAAGGCTGGAATAGTGTCTCATGTATCTGAGTTTTTGGATGCTCAAGAAAACCTAGGAAGGGAAATAGAGGAATTTAGAATCAAGGTAGCTGCAAAGGATGCTGAAATAATTCAGTTGAAGCTACAGAATCAAAGGTTATCTTTTGAAGGACAAGGTGCCATTGAAGAACTTGCAGCAGAAAATTCAAAGCTCCAGGCTAAAGTGGTAGAACTGACTGGTGAAGTTCAAGGATTGAATGATGAAGTGAAGGTCCTCACCAATTAGTTGTTGGATGCCCACAGTGCTGAAAATTAAAGAATAGAGATACTGCTAGAGTCTCTTTCCTCCAAGCCTCCGTCTACCTAAACCCTATTATCCCTATTCCCTCATTAATCCTGTGTCAGTTTCATATCCTAATTCTTATGTTGGCTTTTAAAGACAGTTGTTTTTATGTTGATTATGTTAGCTTATTGTACTGGTATTGACTTTTATGGATAAATGAATGAATCTTGTTTTGGGTGTTATATTTGTTCCTTTATTTTGTAAATTGTTCTTCATGTTAGTGTTGCCCCAGTTACCATAAGTTAACTAACTTGTTCTTATTTTACTCTTATTTTACTGTTTATACTTTTCAATGATTCCAAAATAGGAAATATTGACTTCAAGTGTTAAGTGCCAAGTGTTAAGTACCAGGTGAATGAATGTTGCATATTGATAGGGGGAAGAAATGATGGTGCATATTGATAGGGGGAAGTATGATGAGGCACAATTATAGGGGTAAGTAAATGAGCTAAATGTTCGATACAAATGACAACAAGGGACCAGGTCCCTAAGTTTCTTATGATTGCATGATGATGGAAGCATGGTGTTGCATGATGGGTGAACATTCATATTCAGTAGTGGTAATCACACTGAATAAATGTGATGAATGTATATTAATGCTCAAAACTCTGTGATTAGTTTGTCATCATCAGAAAGGGGGAAATTATTATATCTTGTTTTAATGATGACCAGCTGACTACAAGGGACCAGGGCCCTGGATGTTTAAGGCTATAGTACAACTCGCACCTATCTTCACAGTTTTGTCCTTTGTGTAACAAACTACACAGGTGTTATTTGTACTATTTAGGACACCTTGCCCAAGGGCATTTTAACCCTAATCATCACTCATTTATAAAAGAAGGATTCTTATCTATGAAGCAGTTTTTGCAAATACAAATATCTGAAGACCGAAAGAAAGGCAAAAAGTCAATTTCAACATTACTAAAGTTCTTATTTCTCGTGCGCTAAAATTGCAAATATTCTTGAGTCAAGTTTGACTCTATTAATGAATTACTTTTTCTATAAGAGTAATGATTTTTTCTTTTTGTTTTTAGAGTTCCTTAGGTAAAGTTGCATAAGCTTGAAACCGGTTAGCATTAACCAGTATTGAGAAGTCTTGGTAGAGTTGTTAAGTTAAGATTGTAGTAGAGTTACTACAAGCAGGAGGAGCCTAGAGTTAGGTTCAAGTTTGAGTGTATTCAATAGGTTGATTATAGTAAGATTTTGAGGTGTTTGTAAGGGCAAGCCGTGGTTTTTCCTCCCTTGAGCAAGGAGGTTTTCATGTTAAATCTTGTGTTATTTACATTTCCTTCATTGTGTTATGTTTCAGGTTGGTTTACAATTTTATTGCTTATAATTGATTTTAAGGGACATAGTCCCTCATTGTATGGTGTGACTGTTGTACATATGTGGCAGTACACTCCTCAAACTGGGGTACCGCTGATGACTCTTCCTACTCAGCATCCTCAGATGAATCCTAGGACCCCTTCTCAGACTGGGCATCTTGAGCTTCAACCTGTGGAGTAGACTCATAATTTGTCTCTTTATCCTTATCATTATTATCTAGTGGAGGAGTGGGGGGGGGGGGTATATCCACACTGACTTCATCCGTGGTCGGGCTTCAACTACCTGAGCAACCTGGCGCATCTGCTCTCTAGTAACTCTACGTGCCACCCCTACTGTAGTGTCTCAACATCGCTGTATCGGGTACTTCTTTATTGAGAAACTAGAATCAGGATACTCTACCTATCTCCTTGAGGTATCGACCTTCTTCTTCACAACTTTAGATGTCATATGTTCCTAAAAAATAAGTAGTTAGTTTTCAACAAAAATGAGGGATAACAAAAGTTGAAAAACTCAAAATTCAAAAAGTTCAAAATTTTCCTCAATTTTCACACCCCTTAACCTATTTGAAATCCCAATAAGTCAAATGTGCACACATAAATCAATAATCATGAATTTCAAAGAAAATATACATGCTCAGCTTGTGCTATTACTCTACTTCTTCACGTTCAACTTTCGGTTAGAGCCAACCTTTGAATTCAATTCAAAATAATGCCCTACATTATGAGTTTAGGCTATTTCAAGGATCCTGTATACTAGCATGATAGAATCTATATATTCTATATAGCAATACACATATCAACTTGTTTAAACAATAAATAAATCAATATATAACCATTAGTAGCCAAGAAAGTTACCTCTTTTATAATGGACCGAAAGTGAATAATGAAGAACTAGTGTAAAAGCAAAATTGAAACTTGTTTTTAGTGTATCGGGATAAGTTGGTATCTCAACCAAGTATCAATTTATCCTTTACTCAAGTGTGGGTTAGTTTATGTATTAAGAGGAAAGTTTGAATTCAAAGAGAAAAGTAAAATTTTGAGAATTTAAATGAGTTGGACTGAGGTTAAGGATGTTTAAATAAGGATAGGGGATATTTTAGGTCATATATATGTGTTGGTGGGCCAAAAATTTTAACTAAAATTTAGGCCCACAACTGACCTAGCCGCAACAGCCAACAGCCACTTGCGCTTGCCACTTGTGGCCAGGAATGGGGCTCTAGTTCCACCTGCGCCCAACAGGTGCAGGGCCAAAAATTTTGGCCTGCTTTCCTGCAATCCAGACTTAGCATTTTGATATTTTTGAAGATACTTATGGTATCGTAATATAAGTTTGAGGTACCAAAAGTATGATTAAATGCTAAAGTTCACAACTTTCTATTTTTCATCCTCAAAATTTTGACTTTTCAACTTATTATTGAACTTACCTGGTTTGTGTAGGATTTGTTACCATGATGGGTTGGTAACATAATGCCCTTACCTAGAAATCAATGAAAGTAGCATCCTTACCATATTTTGGGCAAGTCCATATGCTAAAACCTACAAAAGAAAAAAACAAAAATGTGAACACTAAAATACTGGGTTGTCTCCCACTCAACAATTGATTTAACGTCGCGACACAACACGGCTATATTGGTTACTCTGAATTCACCAACAAGACTATGGGTTTCCTCCTATGCAGTGCTTGATGTAACGTTATGGCACAATATAGTTATCTTGATTACTCAATATTAATCAAGATGCTTGAATGAGTATCCTCCAGGGTCATCAATACAACCAATCATCGACATCACCCTTATATTGGTGGGCTGCTTCATTGAATTTTGGATGTTGAATGTAGCCTCCTCACTATTGACTCTGAATTATAGCTCTCTTTTCTCCATGTCAACCATCGCTCTACCTGTGGCCATAAATGGCTTCCCTAATATAATGAGCATCTCAGTGTCAACCTCACAATAAAGAATGACAAAGTTAGTTGGGAATATAAAATTGTCCACTCTCACAATCATATCAAACAAAAATACCAACGAGTTTCTTCACCGTGCGTTCAGCCATCAATAGTCGCATTGAATTTAATTCTGGAGGGTTCAAGCGACATCAAATTAATGTTGGCTCCTAAGTCACATAAGGCTTTGGAAAATCGGGATGACCCAATAGAGCATGGTATAGTGAATGCTCTGGGTTCACCTTTTTTCTATGCCAAAGACCTTGTAGTGACTGCACTACTTGGTGCATGCCATCAACCTCCTCAATTGTCTCTTATTTCTTCCTTGTGACCAATTGTTTCATGAACTTAGAATATCCAAGCATTTGGTCCAATGCCTCAAGAAGAGGTATGTTCAAGCTCAATTCTTTTAGGATTTCAATAAATTAGTTGAACTTACCTTTCTCTTTCTTCTTCTTCAGTAGCTGGGGGAAAGGTGGGGGTGGTTTAAGAATTCATCTGACTTCTGGCTCAATGATTGGACCCTTACCTGTGTCCTTAGCAACTACATCATCACCACTTATTGCTTTTTCTGGATCCACAACAGATATCTCATCAACATTAGCTTCTGCAGCAGAAAGTGGTAGACCCATAGTAGTAATACCATTCCTTGTGGCAATGGCAAAAACATGATTGTCATTTTTCAGATTCTGTATAGTGCTTCTCGGAAGGATACCTAGCTGCCTATGGTTCAGAGTTGCTGGCATTTGCCCGAACTGGAACTCCAAATGCTTGATAGCAGTTGTATGATTTGACCTTTAGGATAAACCCTGAAATATCAACCTTAATATCCTTAACGTTGATCTCCTAATTCTTTTGACCCTTCACCAGCTTAGTTAATATCTCTTCCATTCTCGATTCTGCATCTCGTCTTCCAAGAAAAATATACTAATCTTTCTATAGTCATTCTTCTTTCTCCAGTCACCATCTCACTCTTTACTATGGTCTCTTTATCTGTCATAGTAGTTCCGACCTTGGATTCCTTGCCCTTGGGCTCAAAAACTCGCTAACTGACTAACCAAATGATGATCCAGATAACTTGCTTCCTCCTCCAATTCTGACTCATAAGCCTTGGAAGTTGACCCCTACCTACTACTGCATTAACTTTCGCTAACTGACTAACCAAATGATGATCCAGATAACTTGCTTCCTCCTCCAATTCTGACTCATAAGCCTTGGAAGTTGACCCCTACCTACTACTGCATTAACTTTCTCAAATTTTGATATTGTAACCTATTTTTCTAGTAGCCCTAGATCAGTTCATAGCAGTACAATTTCTTATGCTACTGAATCAACAACTATTTTCTGGTCACAAGAGGCATCAATAACATATGTTCCAGATCCCCTCTCGGCATCTCTTCTTTGCCACCCTCAGTTAGTGAGTGAGATCTGATTTAACAACTTTTAAGCTTTCTCCTGGAGCAGTCTTATAAGAACTCCTCCATATATGGAATCTCTTATAGTTCAGGAACTGATGGTCTTGGCTCATTAAAATATCTCGAATAAGCTCATCCCTGACAATCAATGATTGGGCACCATACTCAGCTTTTTCTTGAACCTGAACCATACCTCGTACATAGATTCTAACTGCAGTTGTTTGAAATTATAGATTTCATTATTAAGCTACAACATCTTGGATGGAGGAAAGAATATGTTCAAGAATTGTCTACACAATTCATTCCATATAGGAATATAGCCTCTTGGAAGTTCCCCTAACCATAAAGATGTTTCTCCTATAAGTGAGAAGGGAAACAACCTCAGTCTAAGTTGTTCCTAATTCAACCTTAGATTTGCATACAAACTGTAGATCCTGATAAAATTTGCAAGGTGCAAATTTGCATCATCTGTAGGCAGACCTGAAAACACACCTTTCGAATTTAAGAGATAGATCATTACGCTCATTATGTCAAACTTGATGCCCGAGGGTAAAACAGGAGGTATAATGTCTCCAGTCTCTGCCGGCTCAACATATCCCAAATCTTCTTCATAATCTATATATGATTGTATATACTTATATGTTGGTATCACTTAAACACGGTCACCTCAGTATGGAGTGGGGGCAAAGGTTTTCCAAACCTTCTTTGCCAAAATATTACATTATATATACATTTCATAAAACATTCTTAAGTATATATGGTAGATGTTGGATTCTCTTGAATCTCCCTCATGAAAATTTTGAATTTAACATTTTCTATTCCACCTAAAGTAAATACTTATCGCATAGAATGTTTTCATCAAATCAATTCAATATCATGATTAAGTAATGTAATTACAAAAATATAAAATAGTTGTTATAATTTCTTTTTTTTGGACGACTTTAGATTATTTTTTTCCTTTAAATCGAGGATTTATCGTAAATTATTTCTCTTCCGTTCAAGAAGATGTAAAGTTTTCGTACACTCTATCCTATCCAGCCGTGCTACATCCAAAATGGCTCCTTTTTTTTATCAAAAATTACAAAGGGGACACTTGATTCTGAAATAAAATAAAAAGGAAAACGCAAAACGTTGTGGGCCCAGTGACTTGCAAGTTGCCAGGGGCCCAACGACTTTCAAGTCACCTGGCTAATAGCGTCTTTCATGGTAAATTTCAGCATGTGGGTTGCAACAAATGCAGAGTTCTGCACGTGAGTCTCAATGCCTATATATTGTATCAAGTAAAGCTGAAGTCGCTTACACTCCAGTTTCAACTCGCAGTTTATAGTTTCATTCACGCATTTATTCTTATTCAGCTTACAGTTTCTTGTATTAACAATGAATCAAGATATAGTAAAAGTAAATTCATATTAGGTTGGTAAAGTTTTATATGAAGTTGGTTCTGTATTATATAGTGGCGGCCTATAGTTGTGCAAATATTTTCGTTATCTATTAACTATGAGCAATTGCAACGCTTACTAAAAAACAAAATGGGTATAAGTGATCTGAAAGATGTAGTGGTTATCAATGGATGATATCCAATGTCTTTTACTGCAATGGAGTTATAACATATGGTGAGACTTGTATTTGGAATAATGATTCTTTGTCTATATTTATCTGTACTCTTAAAACTTTTCATAGTCGCATTAACTTAACAAGTCTTGACATATCTGTGTCAATTGAACATTTTCCTATCATTGAAGAACCGACCGACAATGAATTTGATCTTTGTGATGCTTCATAATTATCGAATTTAAATTTTAGTTCTTCAAGAGGCATAGTCAATTAACAAACAGTGGAAGAATTTGACGGGCACTCAAATGATATAAGTAACTTGAATACACTATGTGATGGTTGGTTTGATACAGAGTATCATAATTTTGATCGGAATGAGCACAACTTTGATATTGAGGGACCTAGCAATTATCCTATACACATGCAAAATTTGAATTCTAATCATCAACAACGTTCTTTTCTACTGAAGTTAATTGATGGGTAAATATAATAAGTTTTTAAACTAAATTAAATTATAATTTAGACTTATTATATTTAAGTATTTTTTCTATTTTATTGATAGAATGGTTTGAAGGTACATTGGCTCGGCTTACATAAATTGTGAAAAATAATAATGACATAATTGATAATTGAGTGTGTGGATTAGATAGTGATGAACCTTTAAAACATGAATCAACAGATGATGGTGAAACGTCTAGTGATGATAATATCATTGGAGAAGATGCATCTCTGGTTGTTCGTAGTGTTAGTCATCCTTCAATAAAAATTTTGTATTTGGATACAATCGAAAAAATTGTAACACCCCATATTTTCAGGCTAGACTTTAAACCATCATTTCAGTGCATGTAAACTCTAATCTCATGATTGATATTTGACTACATGTGTCATGATCATTATCCTAGTGTATGAAGTGTTTTCAAGGTGAAAAATTAGTTATAGGAATCACTTAGAACAAAGTTAAGCAAGGAGCCTTTGATTTGGTCAAATCTTTGTATCCGATTCTACAAGGGTCTACTTTAAATGTGTATAACCTTTTAGATATATGTGAAATTTTTCATCTCAATACCCACCAAATGATAGAAAATTGAGTTAGCTTTCCAACGATATCAATTTCGCTTTAATTCGATACCCGAGCAAAAAGTTATGAGTTTTTTATGAGAGGCAGTAAGGGTCCGCGATTTGGCTGCAACGTGTTACTCTCCCCACGCAATATGGGAAGCGAGGCATTTCTCTCTCCATGCAATATAGGATGTGACGCAGAGCTTATTCTCCCTCTGTTCTAGCTTCTTAAGGGTCAAAGGGTACTTTGGTCTTTTTCTCTCAGCTCCAAACATCCAAGGCACGAATTAAAGAACCAAAAATGGCATTATTTGTCCATCTTCTTCAAAGAAACTAACGTAAACCCCCCCTCCTTTCTCAAGAATAATAATCCAAGTTTTTCCTCTCAAGAACACAAGAATTCATGCTTCAATTTCAAAGATTTTCTCAAGAATTCGTCAATTAAGGTATGTGTGGTTTTGAACAAGGTTAAGCTTTCAACCTTGAGTCCAAATTCATGACATTTCAAGTTAAATTTATATGTTTTAAGATAGAATTCATCCCTAAATCCTTATGTGTAAAAATATAGTATTATCATGTTATTAAGAGACTAATGAGCATAAGAGTTGTATCTATTCATGTCTCTAACTACAAGTTTGATGTCTTATCTTGAATTCCATAACTTTGATGAGACATTGCTAGTCCCTTAAGTTTAGTATGCTTTCATACTCAAATTCATGTATCATACTTATATACTGAAGTGTCCATATTAAGATTCCATGAAAACTAAGAATTAGCTTGTGAATCAAGTTTCTATTTCCCATGTCATATTCAAGTGAATCTCCTATTAAATCCCCAATTCATGAATTTAGCCATGTAATCATGTTTATTTCTCATGTTTAACACATTCCCATGTTCCAGTTCATGATTCTCACATATTTGATGAAATGCTTATGTTTTGGGTCTTTGGACCATGATACCATACTATAGTTTTAAAGCTTTGTTATCATATTTTATGGTCATTCAGTACTGGTGGGATATGAACACCCGATACCTATATGTTTCACATAATTTTAGATCTTCCAATTAATAATTTAGTTAAACCATGAATCTTGTTATTTACTCAGTTGTTATGAACATATTGAGCAATATCAGTTGTTATGCTCAGTCGAACTTCAATCAGTACCAGCGTCAGTTCAGTTAAGAGTAGGATTTAGCACCGAGCAAACCTAGGGATAGGGGCTCACCTTCCAGTAGAGGGTATGACCTTTAGTAGTAGTCCATGAGTTCCAGAACTACGTAGCCAGCATAGGTTTGGGATGTCTTTCTGTCAGTTGAGGGTTGACACATATCTCATGAGAGCACCTTCCAATAGAGGATGACTCTTTAGTCCTTTAGGACACTAGTGTAGTAGATCCACATAGCTAGTGTTAGTACCCATGGAATGGTACTGACACCCTTCTAACTAGGGTTATAGGTTGGACCCTGATTAGCTCAAATTAGGTCACGTCGATTATATAATGCCTCTCATAGTTTCAGTCCAGTTATTCATACTAAGTACAATTCAGTTTTACATGATCAGTATTCAGTTATTAGTTAATTAGTATATATTTATCCAGTAATTAGTATACAGATACTAGCTAATCAATATCCAGCTACCAGTTATGCAATATTCAGACATCAGTTCTTCAGTATTTAGCTATTAGTTATTCAGTTAATCAAATCTTCTTAGTATATATTATGTTTAGGTTTGTATGTTTATGAATTCGTGCTCAGTATATTTGTATAGTGAGTTCCTCGAGTTATGTTGGTTTCCAATACGTAGTTTCAGATGCAGTATTTATATAGTATCCATGTTTTACTTATTTCCAGCTTCAGTTCTACTTATTCTACAAAAGTAGAGTTTTAAGAAAATAAGTGTAGTGACTCGCCAGATTATCAAATTTTGTTTGTTAAACATATTTTAAGCTATATCAGCTTTCATCTTATTTCAGTCTCTAGGTGAGTCTACTTATACTTAGCATGCATACTTAAGATTACGTATGAACTCAGTTATACTTATTACATTCAACCACACTAACTCAGTACATCTTAGAAGTACTGATCCATATAAATATCTGTGTGTCTATATTATTTCATAATATAGGTTCCAGTTGTAGCCCACACATCATAATCAGATGGTTGCAGTTTCCAGAAAGCAGGTGATAAGTTCTCCTATTTCGGGGACTCCAGTCAGATGTTGATCATGTACTTTATTTTTATTATTAATCATATGTATTGATTAGTGGTAGCTAGAGGCATGTCCCAGCTATCTATAGTTAGTATAGTAGAGGCTTAATAGATGTCAGTCAAAGTCAATCATGTAATTTTAGTTTCTCTCTTCAGATTTATTAGATTGTAAAACTTTATTAGTTACATACTTATTTAGATTTCATTATGCTTATGTTTCCACACAGCAGAACTAGATACTTAATACATATTAAATCAGTTGCTCAAGTAGTATGCCAGTTCATGGGTTAGCTAGGGATAACTTGTAGTTTCAATCACCGTATTACGACTAGGGGGTAGCCTCGGGGCGTGACAAACTTGATATCAGAGCCTAGAGTTCAAGTATCCTAAGGTGTCTATAAAGTCGTGCCTAGTATAGTCTTACGAAATGGTACGAAGATGTCTGTACTTTTCTTCGAGAGACTACAGGGCAATTAAGAATGTTTTCCTTCTTTCATATCTCAGATCGTGCAGTAGAAGTGTTCTCTAAAAAATTTATTCTGATTCTTACATTAATCCATTCATGCCATCTCTGCCTTATTCTTAAGGCAATAGAAATAGCTAGCTTAGATCCTTACAGATAGAGTTTTCTCAAACAGTCCCCATAGACAATTATAGGATTATACACAGGCTCGAAAGTATCCCATTAGTGCTTTTAATTTTAGAAGTTTGAAAGAATTCATTCATGTTCATGAAAATCCTGCACTAAGCCAAAGTTAGATGTGCCCTCAGATCCCTTGTCAGAATTCGTTGGTAGTATATAATCTAGAGTAAGAAGCACGAACGTAGAAGTTTAGCAGAAGTAAAGTGGGATAGTGTCTATCTAGATTTAGCAGATTATGTATCCATTAAGGCTAGTTGTATGAAAGGTGAACCAGTAGGATTGAAATAGTGTATGCAAGAATTTAAGTATGTTGATTCAAAATTATATGTTGTTGATGTAGGGCATGTTGGCGTAATGGTAATTCTCATGGTATGGTGATACTCATGAAAATTCTAAGTTTGGAAGTGTTTAAGTTATTATATGATGACTAGTAGTACTATAGAAAGCTAATAGTTGTATCTTCGAAGAAAGTACTAGTAGTGGCTTTTACACTTTCAGGTGTAGTCTTTCAGGGTGAGTTTAGTATACATGTCTATTGTTATATCTCAAAATCAAGAGTAAAATAGTTACAATTTAGCTTAGATTTAGTAAAGGGGTCCATAGACTTAGAGTAATGGCTTTAAGCTAAGGGGGAGCTGATAGAACAAGGAACCAAGTCAGGCTCTTAGATTCTAATAGTGAGGCTGGTGTGTTGTAGAGCAATAGTAGGGGAGGAAGATGTCCGATCCATTCTTATCTCAGTGCAAAGTTTTGTACTTCAATCATCACGATATTTACTCATGCCTTACATGCCATCTCCATGATCATATCTTATATTCAGGCACTTTTCATAGAATTATGTGCACTTCCAATTCCTAGTATGAGGAGTTCTAGTCCACTCAGTAGTACGAATCATATTCCATGAATTTATGAACTCCAAACTCAGGTCATGCAGCTCAAGACTCATGTACTTATGTTTTACAGTATGTTCAGTTCCAGGTACTCATGTTACACTCTAAATGATCAGTAAAATTCAGATTATGTTATGTAGGTCCTCTGATTAGATCTCTTAGATGAATCCATGATGTTGATATTTTATTCCTTAGGCCTCGATTAAGTGTCAAAGTTATGCATCGTATCCTTTCAGGCTTCAGGATCTCATGTTCTAACCTTTCAGTGACCTCTCCTTATATAATAATAGTAGTGATAAGTAATTATTTAGATGGGAAAGAGTAAATGTCTCATGTTAGGTAAAATTATTACATGTTTGTTATATCTCAGGCAATAAGCGTGAAGGATAGTTGAGGTAGAACTTTTAATATATGTCACGGTTAGTTGAGAGTTCCATGTGTGTGTCTTACTAAAAATAGTGTAAGAAAATTGTTTTGATAGTCGTTTAGGGAATATGAGAAAGTTTTTTTTAAGGGTGTTTGCCTAGAAGTTCATATGTGGTTATAATGATAGGCTTGAATGTCATGTTGGTATATGTAATACCCCATACTTTTCCCAGCTTGAAAAGTTTCCCAAGAATGTTAGAAGCTTTCTTTGATAGATGAATCTCATAAAATTTCCATCTATATTAAATTCGCCCAAATCCGACACCCAGGTGACGAGTTAGAGCCTTTTTAGTGAGACAGTGTATCACCTGAGCCTTCAGTGCGTGCGGAGAGAGCTCAAATGGTAATTGTCAATTTGCAGTATTGCTCCACGATAGTGGTGCGTCGTGCCAAACTTCCAGGTTGCAGGCAAGGTGGCAACGTGATAGCTCCGCATTGCGCCATCGTGTAATTTCCTATTTGTCACTTTCCAGTGACTTGGTGCGATAGCGGCGCGTTGCGCCAAGGATGAAAATTGGGAAATTTTCTCAGAAATTAAAGATGCGTCCAGGGTTAAAAGGGTCAATTTTTTACCCTTATATATACCCAATATCATGTGATTTAGTCATTCTTGCCCCAAAATATACTAGTTTCTCTCAAGTTTCTCTCAAGAACAAGCTAGGGTTTCTATTGGGGATTCAAATTCAAGAAGGTTTCACTGTCAATCCTCAAGAAATCACATCCCAGGTATACATAGTGTTCATTCATAGACTCCTTTCATCCATGAAGTCTAAGAATCTCTTTTCAAATTCAAGTGTATGGATTTTTGTATGAATTCCATGTTGGGTTTGTGTTGCTCATGTTGATAATGACCAATTGAGTTTTAATTCATGTTTGGTGATAAATTTTATGTGGAATTGACTAGTAAAGATGTAGATTCATGTAAACCTAGGATTAAAACCCTTGGATGATGAAATTAGATATGAATCATGATGTTTGATTGCTGTATAATGTTGTCTACATATATTATGCCTACCATGTGTTTGATTAAGTGTCTATATGAAGGAAAAGAGCCCAACTAGCATGATATTATGAAATCCCCATTTATGTACAATTTTATGTATATCACATGTTTGATGAAGTGTTTCAATATATGAATTATGAATTGTGTTATTAGTCATGTGTTCATGTAAGTCATGCTATGTCAGTTTCTTTCCATCGAGTCCTGAGGGTACTTGTACTCGATCATTTAGTTGTATGCCTAGAGCCATGTCATATTTTTAAGATACTCTTAGTCAAGCTGTGATCCATAGAACTCAGTAAGTCATGTGACTCAGGAAAACCTAGAAATCTCAGTAATCTCAGTAGTTCAGTCATCTCAGTGATCTCAGTACTCAGTAATCTCAGCAACCTCAGTATTCACAGTCAATCTTAGTAACTTCAGTACTCTTAGTCAGTCCTCAAAACTCAGTACATTCTGTCAGTCAATGGATCTCAGTAAATTCAGTTTAGCTCCGCTAAACAATACCATTAGAATTGGCTCAGTTCAGTTAATCAGCTCAGTTCAGTTAATCAGTTCAGTGTCTTTCAGATGGGAGTAGGATTCAGCACCGAGCGAGCCTAGGGATGGGGACTCACTCGCTAGATAGGATTAAGATCTCTAGAAGAAATCCCTATGTTCCAGAACTACGTAGCCAGCGTAGGAACAAGATGTCACCCGTTAGATAGGACAGACATACTCAAGGATCACCCGTTAGCACATTTAAATGTATAGGACAGATCCCAGGGGTCACCTACTAGATTAAGACTGACTCCACAGCAGTTGTCTTTACCTGTAGCACGGTACTGACACCCTTCAAGCTGGGGTTACAGGTTGGACCCCAGTTAGCTTAGTATGGGGCATGTCGGTTAGATGAATACATCCCACAGTTTCAGTTATAGAATCAGGACTGTCAGATACAGTCAATTCTTATCATTATAAATATACCCCTGGGATCACCCACTAGACAGGACTGATCTCAACTATGGTCAATCAGTATTAGTATCATCAGATGTAGAGATCAGCCGCTAGATAGGATAATCTCAGATTCAGTTACTCAGATACAGTATGGAACTCAGCTAGTTCCATCAGATTCAGGACTATCAGATATAGTCACTCATGTTATTAGTTATATCAGTTATCAAAACTAATGTTATTAGCATTCAGCTTCAAGACTATCAGATACAGTCAACCAGACTAGTTCTTCATAAATAGAACTATCAGACACAGTTATCCATCTATCAGTAACATAGTATTAGTCCCTCAGTATTCAGTAATACAATATTAGTTTCTCACTCATCAGTGACTCAGATATCAATATCAGTAGACTCAGTAGTCAGAACTCAGTATCCAGTCCTATCATGATCTCAGTTACAGTTACGTATGCATGTATGTATTCTCACGTTTATGTTAGTTAGTCAGTTAGTATTTTTCATGCATATGAACCTATTGTATTCAGCCTACCTCACTGGCATACCAGTATATTCAAAGTACTGACACATTTTCACTATGGTGTCTTATACCATAGGTTTAGAAGCACGAGCTCCAGAGAACCAGTAGCATCCCAGTTCAGTGATCAGAGTTAGCAGTGAGTCCTCATCCTTCGAGGACATGATGATCATATTACTATTTCAGTTTTTAGTTTATTTTAGTAGTTGGAGTTAGTTAGGGACATGTCCTATCAACTCCTTATTCAGACAGTTTAGAGGCTTTCAGACTTCAATATGTTCAGACAATTATCTCAGTTGTTTTGGTATTGTTATACCATATTTTTCATTTATGTACTAGTATTGAACCTTATGGCCTTTCAGTTCATGTTTCCGCATTTATGATATTATTACTATTATTCAGTGCTCAGTTTACATATATCAGTCATGGGTTAGCTTGTGGTCCTTCAAGGTCATGGGCACCGTGTAGCATTCCGGGTAACAAATTTGGGGTGTTATAGTAAATAAATGGATGGATGCATAGTATGCTAGTGAATTCCTAGTAAGAGGTTGAAGTTAGTTGTTGAAGTAGTAAGAAGAATTGCTCTTGAGATGAGAAGTTATGAAAATACATGGGGTATTGAATTCATTGTTCAGACTAGTATTATGGTGTTATGTGCATTACCTTGTGATTTTAAGATAGGCTTGAACATTGTGAGAGTATGTAGCTCAACTCAGACTTTGGCTAGAGCAGTTCCCTTCCTCCATGAAAGGATTATAAATTGAATCAAATAAGCATAGTAATCAAGAGGGCGGGTATAGTTGAGAGAGTATTTCAGAAGTTTGCTAAGCTTAAAAGTTAGTAGTTCCATTGCCTAGGACTAGTAAAATCTACCCCAGCTTATGTTATGTAGGCCTATGTTTCATATTACTGGGTTATAGCTATATTAAGGTTCCTTATTCAGATATCTCACTTAGATCATGCCCGAGAATTATTTTCTCCCTAGTGTTATTAGAACTTCTTAGAAAGAATGTTGAATAAATACTTCAGTGAGTATGAGCTTTTAGTATAATTTAGTCCGTATAACCAACAATCCAGTTTAGTAGTCAGAAAAACAAGTTCCTATGGTTTTCCATATTTCTTATTCCTAAGGTAATTCATTTATGCCCATGTAAGTTGTGAATTCAGTTCAGTCCAAGTATCATATTTCATATTCAGCTAGTTAGTCATGACTCAATTCATAAGTGTTCAGTACGTGAATGACCTCAGTTTTCCATGTATTTAAGCTCAAACATGGTAGTATCTCTTGTACAATCTTAGTATCATTACCTCATGATTCATGCTTGCATATGCTATCACCTCGTAGTTATATATGTTTGATTGTATCATGAACATTTCAAGCAAGTTCTAAACTCTCAGCATGAATCAACTCCTTATAGTAAGTAAAATCAAGTCAGCCCAGAAATCAATTTCATGATAAATTTATAATGTTTCAGCTCAGCAATATCCTACATTACTAGATATTTCATGAGTATATTGTTCCATATTTCTAGTTTCTATCTATCATTCGAGGACGAAAGATTCCAAGGGGGAGATAATGTAACACCCTACATTTTTGGGCTAGACTTGAACCATCGTTCCTATGCGTGTAAACTCTAATCTCATGATTGGTATTTGAATACATGCATCATGATCATTATCCTAGTATGTGAAGTCCTTTCTTGGTGAAAAATTATTCGTAGGAATTACTTAGAACAAAGTTGAGCTAAGAGCCTTTGGTTCAGCCAAATCTTTGTATCTGATTCTACAAGGATCTACTTAGAACATGCATAACTTTTTATATACATGGAATTTTATAGATCAAGACCCACTAAATGGTAGATAATTGAGTTATCTTTCCAACGATACCAATTTTACCATAATCTAATACCCGACCAAAAAATTATGGGTTTTTTCGTGAGAAGAAGTAAGGGTCCGCGATTTGCCCACAGCGTGTTACTCTCCCCACAATATGGGTCATGGTGCGTTGCTCTCTCCACACAATATAGGACGTGATGTAGAGCTTATTCCCCCTCTGCTCCAGCTTCTTAAGGGTCAAGGGGCACTTTGGTCTTTTTCTCTCATCCCTAAATGTCCAAGGCACGAATTAATGCACCAAAAATGACATTATTTACCCATCTTATTCAAAGAAACTAACGTAAAAACCCTACCCTTTCTCAAGAATAATAATCCAAGCTTCTTCTCTCAATAACACAAGGATTCAAGCTTCAATTTCAAGGATTTCCTCAAGAATTCGTCAATTAAGTATATGGGGTTTTGAACAAGGTTAACCTTTCAACCTTGTGTCCAAATTCATGAATTTTCAAGTTAAATTTACATGTTTTAATATAGAATTCATCACCAAATCCTTATGTGTAAAAATATAACATTATCATGCGATTAAGGGACTAAAGAGCAAAAGAGTTGTATCTATTCATGTCTCCAACTACAAGTTTGATGTCTTATCTTGAATTTCATTACTTTGATGAGAAATTGTGAGTCCCTTACATTTAGTATGCTTTCATACTCAAATTCACGTATCATGCTTATATACTAAAATGTCCATATTAAGATTCCATGAAAAATCAGAATTAGCTCGTGATTCAAGTTTTAATTTCCCATGCCATATTTAAGTGAATCTCATGTTAAATCCCCAATTCATAAATTTAGCCATGTAATTATGTTAATCACTCATGTTTAACACATTCCCATGTTTAAGTTCATGATTCCCACATGTTTGATGAAATGCATATGTTTTGGGTATTTGGACCATGATCCCACACTATAGTTTTAATTCTTTCTTATCATATTTTATGTTCAATCAGTACTGGTGAGTTATGAACACTCGATACCTATGTGTTTTATATGATTTCATATCTTCCAAGTAATAATTCAATTAAACCACAAATCTTGTTATTTACTTAGTTGTTATGATCATGTTGAGCAATATCAGTTGTTACGTTGAGTCGAACTTCAGTCAGTACTAGCGTTAGTACAATTGAGAATAGAATTTTGCACCAAGAAAACCCAGGGATGGGGACTCACCTGCTAGTAGATAGTGTGACCTTTAGTAGCAGTCCATGAATTTTAGAACTAAGTAGTCAACGTAGGTTTGAGATGTCTTCCTCCTAGTTGAGGGTTGGCACATATCTCATGAGAGTACCTGCCAGTAAAGGGAGACTCCTTAGTCCTTTGGAACACCAGTTTAGTGTATCCACAGAGCTAGTGTTAGTACTCGTGGCATAATATAGACACCTTTCCAACTGGGGTTACAAGTTGGACACTGATTAGCTAAGATTGGGGCATGTCGGTTACATGATACCTCGCACAGTTTCTATCAAGTTATTCATACTAAGTACTACTCAGTTTTACATGTTAAGTATTCAGTTAGTTGTTAGTCAGTATACAGTTATCAGTTAATTAGTGTACAGAAACAAGCTAATCAGTATCCAGATACCATTTATTACGTATTCAGATGTCAGTTCTTCAGTATTCAACTATTAGTCATTTTGTTAATCAACTTATCTCAGTGTATGTTATGTTTGGTATTGTATGTTTATGGATTCGTTCTCAGTATATTTATATAGTCAGATCCTCGAATTATTTAAATTTCCATCACATAGTTTCAGACCTAGTATTTATACAGTATCCATGTTTTACTATTTTCCAGCTTCAGTTCTACTTGATCCATGAAAGTAAAGTTTTAAAAAACTAAGTGTAGTGACTCACTAGCTTATTAGATTTTATTTGTAAATCACGTTTTAAAATATATCAACTTTCATCTTATTTCAGTCTCTTGGTGAGTCTACATACATTTAGCATGCTTTCTTAAGATTACGCTTGAACTTAGTATTACTTATTGCATCCACCCAACTTAATCAATACATTCTAGAAGCACTGATCCACATATATGTTTGTATGGCTACATTGTTTCATAATGTAGGTACCAGTTTTAGCCCATAAATCAAGATCAGACGGTTGCAGTTTCCAACTAGTATATGATGAGTTCTGCTATTTTGGGGACTCCAATGAGATATTAATTATGTACTTTATTTTTATTATTATTTATATGTATTGATTAGTGGTAGCTGAAGGCATATCCCAACTATCTATAGTCAATATAGTAAAGGTGTCATAGATATCAGTCAGAGTCAGTCATGTAATTTCAATTTCTCTCTTTAGATTTATCAGATTGTAAACTTTATCAGTTACATATTTATTCAGATTTCATTATGCTTATGTTTTTGCATAGTAAAACTAGCTACTTAATACATATCAAATCAATTGCTCAATAAGTATGCCAGTTCATGGGTTAGCTTAGGATCACTTATTGTTTAAAGCACTGTGTTACGACAAGGGGGCAGCCTCGGGTCATGAAAAACTTAGTTTCAGAGCCCAGATTTTAAATTTCCTTGGGTTCCTATGTAACAGTGCCTAGTAGAGTCTTACAAAAAAGTACGAAGATATCTGTACTTTTCTTTAAGAGGCTACAGGGCAATTAAGAAATTTTTCCTATCTTTCATATCTTAGATCGTGCAGTAGAAGTGTTCTCTAAGAAATTTGTTCAGATTGTTATGTTAATCCATTCGTGCCATCTCTTTCTTATTCTTAAGGCAACAGAAATAGATAGCTTCGATCCTTACAGATAGAGTTTTCTCATAAAGTCCCCACAGATAGTTATGGGATTGTACGCAGTCTAGAAAGTATCTCATCTGTGCTTTTAAGTTTTGGAGTTTGAAAGACTTCATTCATGTTCATGAAAATCATGTACTAAGCCAAAGTCATATATGCCCTCAGATCTCTTCTCAGAATCCTTTGATAGCATATGATCCAGAGTTAGAAACACGAACCCAGAAGTTTAGTAGCAGTAAAGTTGGATAGTGTCCATCTGGATTTAGCAGATTATTTATCCTTTGGGGCTAGTTGTATGAAAGGTGAATCAGTAAGATTGAAATAGTATACGTAAGAATTTAGGTATGTTGATTCAAAATTATATGTTGTTGATTTAGGGTATGTTGGTGTAATGGTAATTTTCATGGTATGGTTATACTCATAAAGATTCTAAGTTGGGCAGTGTTTAATTTATTATATGATGACTAGTGGTACTATAGAAAGCTAAGAGTTGTATCTCATAAGAAAGTACTAGAAGTGGCTTTACACTTTCAGGTATAGTATTTTAGGGTGAGTTTAGTATATATGTGTATTGTTATATCCTGGACTTTAGAGTAAAATGGTTGCAATTTAGTTTAGAGTTAGTAAAGGGACTTAGAGTGATGGCTTTAAGCTAAGGGGTCGATGATAGAACAAAGAACCAAGTCAGGCTCTCAGATTTTAGTAGTGAGGTTGGTGTGTGATAGAGAAATAGTAGGGGAGGAAGATGTCCGACCCTTTCTTATCTCAGTGCAAAGTTTTGTACTTCAGTCATCAAGATATCTAATCATGCCTTATATGTCAGCTCCATGAACATATCTCACATTCATGGACTTTTCATAGAATCATGTATACTTTCAGTTCCTAGTATGAGAAGTTCCAGTTCACTCAGTAGTATGAATCATATTCCATGAATTTATGAAATCCAAACTTTGGTCATGCAGCTCAAGACTCATGTACTCATGTTTTACAGTATGTTCAGTCCCAGGTACTCATGTTACACTCTTAATTGTCAGTGAAATTCTAATTATGTTATGTATGTCCTCAGATTAGATCTCTTTGATGAATCTATGATTTAAGGATATTCTATTCCCCAAGCCTCGATTAAGTGTATAATTTATGCATAGTATCCTTTCAAGCTTTAGGATCTCATGTTCTAACCTTTCAGTGACCTCTCCTTACATAATGATAGTGGTAATGAGTAATTGATTAGCTAGGAGAGAGTAAATATCTCATGTTGGGAAAAGATTGTTACATGTTTGTTGTATCTCAGGCTATAAATGTGAAAGATGATTGAGGTAGAACTTTTAATATATGTCATGATTAGTTGAGAGTTCCATGTGCATCTTCTTAAAAATAGTGTAAGAAATTTGTTTTTATGGGTGTTTAGAGAATATGAGAAAGATGTTTTATGGGTGTTTTCCTAGAAGTTCATATGTGGTTATAAGTGGATGGATGCATTGTGCACTATTGAATTCCTAGTAAGATGTTGAATTTAGTTGTTGAAGTGGTAAGAAGAAGTTCTCTTGAGATGAGAAGTTGTGAAAATGCATGGGGTATTGAACTCATGGTTCAGACTAGTATTATAGTGTTATGTGCATTACCTTGTGATTTTGAGATAGGCTTGAACATGGTGAAAGTATGTAGCTCAACTCAGACTTTGGCTAGAGTAGTTATATGCCCCTATGTAAGGATTATAAGTTGAATCAAATGAGCATAGTAATTAAGAGGGCAAGTATGGTTGAGAGAGTATGTCACTACCCGAGGCTACCCCTAGTCGTGACAACGGTACTTACGAACACAAGTGACCACAAGCTAACCCATGAACTAGTACCTGCTATGAGGATTGATTAAAACTTATAATAAGAGACATATATGAATAATCAACTAATAATTCCATAAGGTTTTAAATACTGAAATTCTACGGAATCACAAATCTGGACGTCTAAAAATATAGTAAAAAGACTGATAAACTGACTAACTATCTGAATGTCTTAAAATCCTCTAACTGACTGACTACAGAATTGATGGGACAAACCCCCAACTAACTCCAACTGACCAAAATAGAGGGATATTGAAATAACTGAATGAAAATAAACTTGTCCTCGAAATATAAGGACTCGCCACTAATGTTGTTGTTTTATTACTGAACTATCTAAGCATGGTCAGGAAACTGAGTGACCGAATCTATGATATAAGATACCATATCGCAAAGGAAATATGCGGTCAGTACTTTAAATATAATGGTATATGGGATGAGGTTAGGCTAAAATGCATAGGTTTATGTGCATGAAATACTAACTGATTGAATAGCATGAAATAATGACTGACTGAATAACATGAGTTATCTAATGCATAATATGCATGAAAGCTGTAAATCTGAGAATGCATGACCAAGTATATAACATAATTCTAAAATAGTCTGCAAACTAAAATACTAAAATCTGATAATTGAATAACTGATAAATTGTATGCTATGGTCAAGCAAAACTGAACTAAATTCTAAACTAAATACTGAAACTGAAACTATGAGAGATATCATCTAACTGACATGCCCCAGTCTGAGCTGATTAGGGTCTAACCTGTGACCCTAGTGGAAGGGTGTCAGTACCATGCCACAGGTAATAACAATGAATGTGAGTCAGTCCTAAATTAACGGGTGACCCCAAAGAGAGTGTCAGTTCTAAATTAGTGGATGACCTCTTAAGAGATTGTCAGTCCTAAACTGGCGGGTGACATCTCATAACCTATGTTGGCTATGTAGTTCTGGAATATAGGGACTGCTACTAAAGAACTAGTCCTAACTAAAAGGTCAGCCTCTATCCCTAGGATCACTCGGTGTTGAATCCTACTCTCAACTGAATGATCTGGAATACTAACTGGGCTAAGTTTAACTGAGTAAACGACTGATCAAGATAACTGACTAAATAACAACGCTCGTGGTTTGTTTGAAATCATTCTACAAGTATTGAAAAGTATGTGAACAGCTAAGTAATATGTGTTCTTAACCCTCTAGCACTCAATGAAATTATCAATAAGGACACATGAAAGCTTTGAAACCATAATAGGGAATCATTGTTCAAAACCCAATCATTTAGACATTTTATCAAACACATGAAATTCATAATCTTAAGCATGGGAATGGGTAAGTCATGCGAAGATAACATAATGACAATACCAAAACCATGAATTAGGTATTCAATATGAAAACTTCATCATCCTAACATGTAAGGGCTTATTCGTAGAAAAACACTTGTAAACACATTATAAAATCAAAATTCGTAGGAGCTTCATGGAGGAAATTCATCATAAACATATATAATTCATAATTTAAAAAAAGAAAAATGGATTCTTGGACTCCATGGGTGAAAAGGGCCCATGGATGAACATCACACATACCTTACGACTAATTTCTAGAAGAATTCTTGGATTGGAAACTTGAATTCCTTAATTTCTTGTGAAAAGGACTTGAATCTTATTCTTGGAAATGGAGGAGGGTTTTTGAATTGCTTACTAATTTCTTAGGGTTAATAGAGAGGACTTAATGTGTTTAATACTTCATCAAAATATTTTCAAGTGATTAGGGATGGTTTAGGGGTGTGAAATAACTTCAACACCCTGAATTTAAGTCAAAACGGAGTGTTTTTGGCATTGGGCAATGACCTAGGTGATGCCCAGTAAATCGCCCAAGCCAAGGTGGGTGATGCCTTGCCAATAGCCTAGCCCTAGGCTTGGCGATGCATGCATAATCGCCTATCCCTTAGTTGGGTGACGCCTAGCCAATCGTACACCTATTCCAATAACCTTAGGCGATTGTTAGGCAATGCACACCCCTTTGCATGGCCATAACTTTTCCCTCGGGTATCGAATTACTACTAAATTGGTATTGTGGGAAAGCTAATTTGATAATCTACAATTTGGTATCTATTAATATGCACAATTCTACATACATCAAAAGTTATAAACGTTCAAAGTAGACCCTTGTAGAATCGAATACCAAACTTTGGACGAATCAAAGGATCTTAGCTCAAATTTGTTCTAAATAATTCTTATGAACATTTTTCATGTCAAAATCACTTCACATACTAGGATAAAGATCATATTAACATACAAATCATGGTATTAAAGTTTACATACGCAGGAACGACGGTCCAATTTCTAGCTCAAAAATAAAGGGTGTTACAGAGTATTTGAGAAGTGTGGCTAAGCTTAAAAGTTAGCATTTACATTGCCTAGGCCTAGTAAAATCCACCCCATCTTATGCTTCGTAGGCCTATGTTCCATGTTACAAGGTTATAGTTATATTAAGATTCCTTGTTCAAATATCTCACTCAGATCATACCCAAGAATTTTTTTCTCCCTAATGTTATTAGAACTTCTTATAAAGAATGTTGAATAAATACTTTAGTAAGTATGAGGTTTCAGTATAATTCAGTTTGAATAGCCAGCAATCCAGTTTAGTAGTCAGAAAGATAAGTTCCTATGGTTTCACATCTTTCCTATTCCTGAGGTAAATCATTCACGCCCATGCAAGTTGCAAATTTAGTTAAGTACAAGAATCATGTTTCAGATTCAGCGAGTTTGTCATGACTCGGTTCATAAGTGTTCAGTATGTGAATGACGTCAGCTTTCCATGTATTTCATCTCAAATAGTGTAGTATCTCATGTACGATCTTAATATTGGTACCTAATGATTCATGCTTGTATAAGTTATCACCTCACAGTTCTATATGTATGATTGTATCATGAACATTTGAAGCTAGTTCTAAACTCTCGGCATGAATCAGCTTCTTAAAGTAAGTAAAGTAAAGTCAACCTAGAAATCAGTTTCATGATAAAGTTATAATATTTTAGCTCAGCTATATCCTTCATTACCAAACATTTAATGTGAACATTGTTCCATACTTCTAGTTCCTATCCATCATTTAAGGATGAATGACTCCAAATAGGAGATAATATAATACCCCACATTTTTGGGCTAGACTTTGAACCATTGTTCCTATGCGTGTAAACTAAAATACGATGATTAATATTTGAATACATGTTTCATGATCATTATCCTAGTGTTTGAAGTGCTTTTGAGGTGAAAAATTGTATGTAGGAATCACTTAAAACAAAGTTGATCTAAGTGCCTTTGATTCGGCCAAATCTTTGTATCCGATTATACAAAGGTCTACTTAAAATATGCATAACTTTTTATATATGTGGAATTTTACAGCTCAATACCTACGAAATGGTAAATAATTGAGTTAGCTTTCCAGCGATACCAATTTTGCCGCAATCCGATACTCGAGCAAAAAGTTATGGGTTTTTTTTGTGAGAGGCAGTATGGGTGCGCGATTTGGTCGCAACACATTTCTCTCTCCACGTGATATGGAGCGTGATGTGTTACTCTCTCTATGCAATATGGGACACGATACAGAGCTTGTTCCCACTCTGTTCCAGCTTCTTAAGGATCAAGGGGCACTTTGGTCCTTTTCCCTCAGCCCCAAACGTCCAAGGCATGAATTAAAGCACCCAAAAGGGCATTATTTGCCCATATTCATCAAAACAACTCACATAAAACCCTCCCCTTTCCCAAGAATAGTAACCCAAGCTTTTTCTCTCAAGAACATAAATATTAAAGCTTCAATTTCAAGGATTTCCTCAAGAATTCGTCAATTAAGGTATGTGGGGTTTTTAACAAGGTTAACCTTTCAACCTTGTGTCCAAATTAATGAATTTTAAGTTTAAATTTACATGTTTTAAGATAGAATTCATCCCCAAATCCATATGTGTGAATATATATCATTATCATATGATTAAGGGACTAAAGAGCATAAGAGTTGTATCTATTCATGTCTCCAACTACAAGATTGATGTCTTATCTTGAATTCTATTAATTTGATGAGAAATTTCTAGTCCCTTAAGTTTAGTATGCTTTCATACTCAAATTCACGTATTATGCATATATACTGAAGTGTCCACATTAAGATTCCATGAAAAATCAGAATTAGCTTGTGATTTAAGTTCTGATTTTCCATGTCATAAACAAGTGAATCTAATGTTAAATCCCTAATTCATGAATTTATCCATGTCATCATGTTAATCTCTCATGTTTAACACATTCACATATTTATTTTCATGATTCTCACATGTTTGATGAAATCCCTATGTTATGGGTCTTTGGACCATGATCCCATACTATAGTCTTAAAGCTTTGTTATCATATTTGATGGTCATTTAGTTTTGGTGGGTTATGTACACTCAATACCTATATGTTTTACATGATTTTAGATCTTCCAAGTAATAATTCAGTTAAACCATGAATCTTGTTATTTACTCAGTTGTTATGATCATGTTGAGCAATATCAGTTGTTATGTTCAGTTGAACTTTAGTCAGTACCAGTGTCAGTTCAATTGGGAGTAGGATTTACTACCGAGAAAACCCAGGGATAGGGGCTCACCTGCCAGTAAAGTGTATGACCTTTAGTAGCAGTCCATAAGTTCCAGAACGACGTAGGCAGTATAGGTTTGAGATCTTTTCCTGCCAATTGAGGGTTGACAAATATCTCATGAGAGCACCTTCCAATAGAGGGTGACTCCTTAGTCCTTTGGGACACCAGTGTAGTGGATCCACACAGCTAGTATTAGTATCCATGGAACGGTACTGACACTCTTCCAACTGGGGTTACAGGTTGGACCCTAATTAGCTTGGATTGGGTCATGTCGGTTATATGATACCTCTCACAGTTTTAGTTGAAATATTCATACTAAGTACAGTTCAATTTTATATACTCGGTATTTAGTTATCAGTTAATTAGTACAAATTTATCAATTAATCAGTATACAGATACCAGTTAATCAGTATCTAAATACCAGTTATTTAGTATTCAGACATCAGCTATTCAGTATTCAGCTATCAGTCATTCAGTTACTTAGATCAGCTTAGTATATGTTATATTTTATTTTGTATGTTTATGCATTAGTTATCAGTATATTTGTATAGTTAGATCCTCGAGTTGTGTTGGTTTCCATCACATTGTTTCAAACCTAGTATTCACATAGTATACATGTTTTTCTTTTTTAGAGCTTCAGTTCTACTTATTTTACGAAAGTAAAGTTTTAAGAAACTAAGTATAGTGACTCACCAGTTTATCAGATTTTGTTTGTTAATCATGTTTGAAGATATATCAGCTTTGATCTTATTTTAGTCTCTTGGTGAGTCTACTTACACTTACCATGCATGCTTAAGATTATGCATGAACTCAGTTTTACTTATTGCATTCACCCTCACTTACTTAGTACATTCCAGAAGTATTGATCCACATATACGTATGTGTGACTACATTGTTTCATAATGTAGGTACCAGTTATAGCCCACACATCATGATCAGACAGTTACAGTTTTCAGCCAACAGCTGATGAGTTCTCCTATTTTGGAGACTCCGGTCAGATGTTGATCATGTACTTTACATTTATTATTATTCATATGTATTGATTACTGGTAGTTGGAGGCATATCCCAGCTATCTATAGTCAGTATAGTAGAGGCTTCATAGATGTCAGTCAGAGTCAGTCATGTAATTTCAGTTTCTCTCTTCTGATTTATCAGATTGTAAACTTTATCAGTTACATACTTATTCATATTTCATTATGTTTATGTTTCCTCACAACAGAACTAGCCACTTAATACATATTAAATTAGTTGCTCAAATATTATGTCGGTTCATGGGTTATATTGGGATCACTTGTGGCTTCAAGCACCGTGTTACGACTAGGGGTAGTTTTGGGTCGTGACAAAAACACAGAAGATTTTGAATTGTCATGACCCTTTCGGTCATTTTTCTTCTTTCCGCTTATCTTCAACGTTAGGGGTTCTCCATATCTATCACAAATCATTTATGACTTACTTAGATCGATGGTTCGGTTACTGGGCAGTTCATTTGATTTTTAGAATCAATTTTCGATTTTAAAGTCTTTGTTAGTTCTAAATAGCCACCGGGCAAAAAATTCAGTGAAACAATCTCGATGCAAATTTTGATTGTTCTAGTGATTCAAAATATAAATTTCAGGCTAGGCAAACCTTTGGTCCAGGTCCTAATGCACCCGAGTTCATATCGACATATTGGCCGGAAAGTGGAAAAATCAAGAATATGGGTGTAGGACACTCATTTGGTCGAAATGACCTCGGATGGAAAATCTGATTCTTCCATCGAATGTGAAACATCAATTTTTGGCTAGAAGGACCCTTGGTTCAGGTCCCAAGGCTCCCGGACTTATTTTGAATTATTGAGCGGATTTTATAAAAAATGAAACTATAGGTGTGGGCCCCAGTTTTTGCTGAAACAATCTTGAATTAAAGTTTTGATGATTCTAATGGATTTGAAATATGGTTTACACTCAAATTTCACTCTTGGATCATGTTATTTGAGTTTCTAATGAGTTTTGAGGGTCAAAAATAAGTTTTTGACTTTGTTGCCAGGGGATACCGCATCTCTTCGCGAGAGGAGGGGGTCTATAAATAGACCCAAAGATCGCGAATTTGTGCATTTTTCCTTCATCTTTGAGATCCTAAAATCCTAAATGGGTATGATAACTCAAAATTGAGAAGTGTGGGTGACTTAGGAGCTTGATTATCATCTATTATCCCAATTATTATCTGAATTAAGGTAAGATTTCATCACTTTATTGATGAATTTCTTAGTTCTTGACCCAAAACCCCAAACTCACTTACTACTTGATTTTAGACAAAAATTATCTTTGTTTGCACCCATTTCTTGAGGGTTATGATTCCTTGATAAAGTGTGAGTATTAGGTTGACCTCGAAAATACATTTTCCATAAGTGGGACCCACTTGGGAGTTTTGGTCTCATTTTTGAACCCGAAGCACAATAGTGCAATATGGGTATCGTTAGAATTGTATTGATCAGTAGATAATGTCTTTGATTGCATCATGACATTTTTGGGATTGTGAAGTGAAAACGAGTATGTGGTGAATGATGTAAGGTTTTCCGATTCAACTTTGAGGTAGGCTTCTACCAACTCTTCTTTGAAGATGGTGTGTGTTATGTATATGAATGTTAATGTTTATTATGAATAAAATAACTTAGTATTTATCATTGGTGTTTGGGGAATTGGATTATGGTTTTGGACCCGTAAGGTGGACTGAATATTTATGACCCTTTTAGAACCCTATTGCCTTTTTTTTCCTAGGTTAAGCTAAGTTGTCGCATGGATATAATAGTATGCTAGGTTTGGAATGTGGTTTATGTGTTGGAATCTTGATTAGTATGCTTAACCTTAGCTGGGTTGTTCTAGTAAATGTGAAACCATAATTTTGGTAGTGTTGGCTTAAATGCCCATGTTTCTAGGCGAAGTTCATATCTTAGGATTATTATGGCTTACTTGACATCTAGAAGTTGAACTAGATACCTTAGCCTAGTTTGGGACATAGTTTGTGTAATTATGGAAATTGAGGATTTGAAGTGGGATCTTGACCCACCTTAAGCTTGCGTTTATATAGTTCCATTGAAGACTTTAGAAGCTTTTTAAATGCTTAGAGAATGACCTTGGGAGCATGTTGGCTAACCGTGGTAGATGAGTTATAGTGATAGTATTTGAGGTAATGTATATGGTTGATGACTACATTATAGTTAATGCTATGTGTAGCTATGGATTATGCTACTAATTAAGCCCATCACTATGTCATCATTTAAATCATTGACTAGACTACTATCTCAGGCTTTAGACTATGATTACTAATGTTATACTTTGCTTAGTAACCAAACTAGTGATTAGGCTAAAAAGCCCTCTTATTGCTAATATTGTGACTCACGATACTAAGGGCTCTAAAAGGCATATTTATTGACTACATGAGAAGCTATGCTACTAACCATGTTGAATCCGGTAATGCATTGTAATATTTATGTTATATACATTTATATATCTATGGATAAATTGTCTTTGATGACGAATAATGGGTTATGAAGGTATTCTCTTCCTCACTTCTTTTTTATTTTAGCCCTCGTGGGGATTCTCATTTACTTTAGACCTTGTAGGGCTTGTCATTTACTTTATCCCTCGTGGGTCTTGTTATTTACTTTATCCCTCATGAGGCATGGCATTTACTTTAGCCCTCGTGGAGTTTGCACTTTACTTTAGCCCTTGTGAGGGTTGTCTTTTATTATTATGCCTAAGGCCGTGAGTACGATGTTTTCGAGGGTCATGTTATGATATTGATTGGATATCTGGGAAGTATCTATCTTTTTAAAGTATACAGTTATAGAATATAGATACATATATGTTTATGTTGCTTATGATTTAATTTACTGAATACTGGTGATGACATGCATAGATTTGGTACATTCATGATTATTATATCGGTATTGATATGATCCTAGATGAAATACGACCTTAACACTATTGTTCCTAAATAAGGGTTGAAGCCCACTTTTCACCATAACAATGGATTTCTTTACTCTAATAATTGCCTACCAAATGAAATATTTATACGTATAAAAGAGGTTAAGAATATTATTTAAAGATTTGATCAAGATAGATTCCGATCCATGACTTGACACTATTATTTACTTTGATCATGACGTATTCTGATCCTTGCTACGTTTTTTCAATGATTTAGTCTTGAAGATCATTTCGGGTAACAAACTTATGGATTTACACTCTTTTAGCCATGGCCTAAGTCTGTGCACCTATCTATAAAATTGTATTGATGGTTATGATGATATTGATACACGAAAAGTCCAGAGAATGTTGTTAAGATGATATTGATACCCGTCAAGATTGGAGGATACTGTTATGATGATATTGATACCCGACAAGGCTGGAGGATATTGTGATGATGATATTAATACTTGATAAGGCCGAAAGATATTGTGTTGATTATATATATACTCGAAGTTCGGAGGATGGTTGTGATAGTGATTGTGTACCTTGCATTCATTTTTGTATCTGCAGCGCCTATCACTAGTATGTGCATATATCTATCAGGTGGTATGGGATGGTTGCATAGATATGGGTGATGACTATGCCTTAAGTTTTTGTGTGTTTATTGAGCCTTTCGAGCCGAGGTGGGGCAAATACATAGGCTCGGTTAGGTATTTGGTTGTCTAGAATAACCGGTTAATCGCGTTGTTATTGATATTATTATTACCATTGTTATGATTATTATTATGGCTAGTTTATGACAAATTGGTTATTGATTCGATATCAATATTTGAGGTATGTTTTTTTCCTCTTCTATTTTTATGATTCCATTATTATGCATGGTTAGTTCATTTCTAGCCATGAGGATTAGAAACCCTGAGCAAGATAGTATTGAATCCTATTAGGATTATAGTGATTCCTTAAAATGAAGAATATGATGATCTAGGTTATTCCTTGAGATGACCTTGTATCTCTCTCTCTCTCTCTCTCTCTCTATATATATATATATATATATATGCTATATGTAGCTATGGTATTACTGTATATCCCTTTCTTCATTTGCTTAGATTGTATATTCATTCCTTGGTTTTGTATATTGTTATATATTCTTCTTTCTTTCTTTATTCATATATATTTGCCAGAGATATACGGTATAGTGTTGAGACTCCTAAGTATGTCTAGAATAAGATAGTGCACCCTTATTACTTACTTAGCCTCATTATGTTGGTCTATTGGATATAAACAAGATAGTTGTTTCTTATTATCTTATTCATTTGTTATATGATTTCTCGACTCTTGGATGTAGTTTCCATTCTATTTATATGTTGTATGTATATACTTTATATTTGGAGCTCAGTTGGTTGTTGCCTACTGAGTATCATTCATTTGGTACTCATACTACCCTTCTGCAACCTGCAGATCATAGTATCGATTATCGTCGTTGATGTGTGGTGCGGAGCAGCCATGGTTCGGAGATACAGAGTGAGCTCTCAATGTTCGGAGTATTACTTTTCTTTCTCCTATGTATAGACTAGTCTCTATATTGTATCCGGAGATAAGTTATATCGGTATAATTTATTTCATCTATTCCACTTTTGTACTCTTATTATATTAGAAGCTCCTGTACTGATACCACTAGGTTTTGGATTTTATTCATGCATTTGAACTTTTGTTATATTTATTCCGCATTCTTTCCTTATCCTATTTGGTAGACCGTTACTAGCCGTTCTGGACTACGGGTTTTGCTTGCCTAAAGGTGGGTTATAGTAAGCGTCATCATGACCTAAGAAATTGGGTCATGACATGCGTACACATGTGATGATAGTTCCAATCAACACTTGTTTGTTGTTTATTATTTGCTTATAATTAACTACTCGAATTTTTGATAAAATTTGAACATCAAATCAACTATTAGACCAATCCTTTATTCACATAATGATACAAATTCAAAATTTTTATTGCAATTTTTACACATTAAATAGAAAAATAATCCATTAAACATACTAATACAAATCAAGCCAATAAAATCTTCATCAGTGTTCCGTAACGTGATCATGATGACTACCCGAGACACAATAAGTTGGTACATATGGCCTAGTTGATCTTCGAAGGCCATCTTCTCTAGCAACCTAAAATCATTTTTAATGGTAAGATCATTAAGACCACAAATAAAATGAAGTATGTTATTCAAAAAATGACATCATACATGTAGCTGGGAAGTTCCTACATTGGATATTGTTTTCTGTAATAACATGAAATATAATTAAATAAATAATAATTAATTAATTAATAATAAATTATTAAATATAATATAAATTACCGACTCACATCAGAAAAGCTCAATGCCTCAGTAAATAGAGAGTTATTTATGAAAAATTCACGCATTTCGGGTTGGAGAGCATGATGGAATCCACTTAATTGCGAAAAATCATATTGCACAATGGGTCACGTTACAAAGCCACCGGTTTATTCATGTAAAAAAATAGAGATAAACGTCGAGGGCTCACCAAAGTCAAATGTGGGATAATAGGCCTCGGTAGTAGTAGTCAAAGATAAGCTGAAATTATCAACAAGTTCTTCGCCATGATCAATCATATTATCTGCTCTACGGTCACCTCTTCTACCCTAACGCTAACTATCACTAGGTCTAGATTAGCGTCCCTGATGATGAACTTGTGCTGGTAGTGGTTCCTCATATTCAGTTGGTGGTGCATAATTAGGAGCACAGCTCAATCGTGTTCCTAGATTGGTAGAATTTATTGATTTCAATGAAATGCGGGCAACTTCTCCTGAAAATCAATACACCTCGCTAGTTTTTCTTGGATCATCTAAAACCAGTTGAGCCACCGATAAATGGTTTCATTTCCCATGGCCTAAAATTACAAAATAAAATAGAATGGTCATTGACATATATTTAAAACACCATTGACGTGTATTAAAGTTTTTTAAATATACGTACCAAGGCCTCAAGTATGTCTGCCATGTTTTGGTATTTCCTTTGAACAACATGTTATGGATTTTCAATTAACATGCGAGCATGATTACAATACCAATATATGTACACTAATTGGTTGCCTATCTGAAAGGGCTCAAAAATTAGTTCCCGACATGCTTTTCACTCATTTATTGTATTGTTAAGCATATTTAAAACATCATGTGTTATCTTATTTATCTTATCACACTTAAAATGTTGCTCGTGAAAGTGAGTACACGTGTCCAGGTACATGGTGAAGATAACTAAATTGTCTAACTACACGATCAACCATATGCCACTCGCGGACTATTCTACAAATAAATGGCATTCTAGCAATCCAAATAGGTTCTCCCCTCTGGAACCACTTGGGAAATTCAATACTTACTTCTTCTGAATAGGTTTCTCAAATAAACTATAAAATAAATAGATCATTACAAAAAAAAAAGTAATTATATTGCTCCTTTCAAACAGAAATAATATTATACTAAAAATTATATATATATATATATATATATATATATATATGAAAACCTACTAGTAATAAATATGGAACTTTTCAATTCTTACATTATAAGTTCTTGAGATAAGTATCTAGTACCCCCTCGAACTATGGCCAAAGTTGCTATGACACACTAACTTTACATGGGTCCTATTAACCGTTTGAACTCAATTTTAGCATATATTTTTTACTCTTTTGTGCTGACATAGCACTTTTATTACATACAAATGGATCCCATGATGTTGCCCAAAAATACACTCCAAAAAAAAGTATAATGTGGTCGCTGGCAAATATAATAATCCAACTAGGTTGGGGTTGTCCCACAGGGAAAACGTGAATAATTGCTTGACTTGATGTAGTCCATGAGTAGCATAGGAAAGTAAATGGGGGGATTTTAGTATCAATCGGAAGTAGTAACCAAATCTTGATTGCTTTTGAGTTATAGACTATAAAAGGATACGAACATTAGGCTTGTGTTCCCCATGGCTTCAACTCCATAAATTTCTCATGTTCAACCAAATTGTTCTATTGTTCTGCATGTAAAGTCTACAAGATAGGTATTATCAACCGCCTTTAGAGCATGAAGATAAATCTCACCCCTTACGAGTTAAGCCTCACGGCGTCACCGTATTGTTCCTTGCTACGACCTCAGTTCACCACTCCTTTATGGATCAAGTGATTAGATGAGACGCGGGGACTAAAAAGTGGAGGTAGAAATCTCAAATCGTTGTCTTAACTTATTTTCCCAATTGCAAACTCCCTTTTGGGGATGGGCGCGAATACAAGCTATCTCAATCTACTGCAGCTACTTGAGATTAATTATTGTAAAGATAATTAAGATACATGCATAACCCTAGAACAGATGAGTCTCACACTTCCTCTACATAGCTAATTCACCAGAGTTCCCACAATCCTAGTTAAGGAGATTAGCCGCTCATGTTTATGCAAGAAACCATACTTATCAAAGAAGAACAGATATAACTAATTGCACAAAAATAAAATGAATAAACTCCGAAGTCTTGAATTGAATAATCCCAAAATCTCAATAATAATTGTGAAAGCATTGTAAGAGTGTGTATCCTATTATAAGAATATGTACCTAATAAAAGACAAATCGTAGAGTATTTATAGTATCTCAAAATAGCATAAAACTCCTAATAAAAATGGGAAAGGTAAAGTTAAGTCGACAGTCGGTACGACTCGGTCTTAACTCATACCGACAACATACGAGTCGTACCCTGCCTTCTCATCTCCATTCTAGTATCTTTTCTCCCAAGGTTTCAACTTTCTATTCAATCATACGACTTCTACTTACGAGTCGTACCCTAGTGTATGACTCATGTCCTTCACTCATGTCCACCTGGGACTTTGATCTTTCCAAGATATGGACACTGGTTTATATACGACTTCCAACTCGTATACTTCTGAGACTTCAACTCTTGAGTAGTAGTGTAGGTTCGGTTATGCTTACGACTTCTCTGTACGACTCATACCCTATCTTATGACTTGAATACTTGAGTCGTATCTTCCCCATACTTAGTTTTTCAGGTTGGCTTTTGGTTTTGTTGTGCATACGATTCAGCATACGTGTTATATCAGATGTTTACGACTCAGGAGCTGACTCGTATCCTGATCAGAATTGGTCTTTTCCAAGTCTTCTTCTTCTCTTTCCATTCAAACATGGTTGAAGACCTGTTTTACCTACAATATACACCAAAGTGCATCATATCTAACAAAATATCCTAAGTTCATGCATAAATTTGCGGTTTCAAGCATTGAAAGTGTCGTGTTTTCACGCCACATCAACACCCTCAACATAGACTTTTGCATGTCCTCAGGCAAACAAAACCAAACACAATTTCCAAATGTAGAGACGATGCTTAAACAGGAAGATCTTAAGCTACTCATGGCTATGATTTTGAACTTGATTTCAATTTGGTTATTCCCCTCTAACTTTTAAAACTCCAACTGTTTATTATGATTTAGCACATGTAGAAACATTAGGGAATCCGATGATGGCATTATATTAGCAATAGACAACTGGGCATAGACACAAATTACATTCATCAAACAATCTAGCAACCTAGCATCATAACTCATGTGCACTCACAGTGAAAGAAATAGCATTCACTCTTCGTATGGATAAACCAATATATTCAGGTATATAACAAATGACTCTCTCACTCACAAAGAAGTATCACCGGTTGACACAGAATACCACAGGCTTGCCCTTATGCTCTTTTCCTAAGTTTTTAGACAGTCACGGTAGGATCACTATAGGACTTTATTTGGCTTGTAACATAGACTTGGGACTAGTATGATATCTTTTGGGATTCATTTAATGACTAAGCCTCCTGGACACTACGTATTCCTTGGGGTCCACTTATTTCTTTTATTTTAGCCTTTATGTCTCCCTATTACTTTAAGAACATTCTAATTATGCCAAGTGTGGTTTTCTAGCTTTTATTTTTCCTTTATTTTTCTTTTGTTTTTAATTACATACCCCACTGTGTGGGAATACACTGGGTTTGTTGTTGTTTCTTTCATTTTTAATTGAAACTTTTTGTACTTTTCTTTTCCCCACACTTGCTCAAATTTCAACTATTTTATTTTACATACTTTTTTCATACTCGTTTTCTATGACGACCCATTATAATAGACACCCTTAACTTAGGCAATTTGCCTGAGTTGAGGTACACAATGTCCAAAGGAGGATCAGGGCCAAAATAGGTTCATTGTAAGGAAAACGGGAAGGTGATAGGTGTAACAAGAAAATTTGGCCTATCAAGGCTCAAACATTTAGATCGAAGGGTTTTATTCATTTGGTCAAGGCATTTTAGGCTCAACTGGACTCACACAAAAAGGGCCTATGATCACTTCCTAATTGACTATCTTATACCTAGATAAAAGCAATCGGGCAAGTTCTAGATTTCAGCATACTAGGAACTCATTTTACCTCACACGCACTTGCACAGGGTTAAACTAATAAGTACTAGCTATCCAACTATGCAACAATTTGTCCCTAATTGTTCAATCCCTAATCATAATGCTATTTCCAAATTCACAACAGTCTTACACAAGTATACATATCACATAGCAAAACAAAGATTTTTCGGAGGGGTCAATTTTTCAACACAATTTCATTAAACACAGATCTCAACATAATCATTTCAAATCAGCAATGTTTCACAAACCATAGGTCAAATTTTATTATCAACAATCAAAATTTTTCAAAATCCTCAAAATCATAATAAAAAATAATCCACTGCCATAGGCATGCTGATTTTCTCGCTATCTCAGCTGCCCCCATTAAACCTGCAAGTCATAACAGACTTTCATTTTTAGCTACTCCTAGATTTTTCAAAATAACCCCTACCCCTAACAAAAATCATTAAACTACCATAAGTGCTAGAAAAATAAATCAAGTGAGGATGGAAAGTCATACCTAAGCGCTCAAGGCACCGACGCATCTACATCAGCATTTGGGCTCTCAGATCGGGTCCCACTCTCATCAGTTACCGTCCCATTAGCCGGAACTGAATCAACAACAATCAGGGGCATAACATCTACTCCCTCAGCATCAACAACTGCTTCTCTCATCTACCAGCTCCCAAGACCATATCGTGGACCCTCTGATCCCGATCTCACTTATTCTGGATACTCTCAGCTCTGGCCCTCTTTCTAGCTTCTTTGTCTTTCTTTTTTTTTCTCTTCTTCTCTCTTCACTGCTCTTCGATCTCCTTAACTGGTGCATCTGCTGGGACTACCCAAATGTTAGGAACATAGTTCTGTTTCAACTACAGGCTCAGCAACTATCGGTCTCTCATAAAGCTCTGTAACTATTTTCTTAATTTCTGGAACCTCAAATCTGATATCAGCAATATTGGGCATCTTTCTACCACTCAACTGTCAAGTGATCCTTAACTCAAAGCATCTAGGTGCCCTTGGACCCATCTGTCTTGGCTCTTAAACTGTCCATCGATCAAAGTTTCCCGCCTTCTTCTATATAGCCTACATTAGCCTCCAGTATGGCTAGTCTGGTCATAACTTTAGTCCAAAGGACCTGTGAAATAAGTATAACACCATATTGCATACCTCAAGGTCTGGGTGGAATGGACTAGACTGGTGGTGGGGCACTAGAAGTACCCATTGCATCTATATGTAAGCCCTCCATCTGTGCACCTACCTCAGTAGCCTCAGCTGTAGCAATAGTATCAACCTGACCATCCTGTAGGAACAAACCTGCCAAAATATTTGCTGCCTGCTTTACCTGTTGGCCCAATAAGTTGGTCGCAGCTCTAATCAGGCCTAAGTTTGTAGTTCTCCTTGACTCAATCATCTCATCTATCCCAGTGAGTTCCAGCACTCCCGCAGCCAGACATATCTGCATGATCATACATAGGTAGGCAAACAATGCCTTATCACCCCCAACTACCCGATCCCCTATCTCTCGAGATAGGAATTCTACTACATCAAACTCATAGCCGGCTATGAAATCGGCTATCATAGTTGCTCATACCAGACTCAGAACATCATCACCAGTGAGTGGACACAGCCTATGTCAGGCCAAATTCCACCAAGCCTTACCCTCGAAGTTGAGGGTACTCTTCTTTATCTTCAGTGAGACCACCCCGGGGCCTCCTACAATCCACATGGAATTTTGCCCATTCTAGGCTATACGCTCCACTATCAATCTAAAAATTACTAGTTTATCCTCAAAACCCAACATCCTCTTGGTTATCTTCCTCGTCTCATCCATTATATAGTACATCTCACTTGTGTTGATCAGAGCCTGATACTCTGGTCCATACAAGAATCTGCTAATAGTCCAGAAAAATATCAACTCGTACACTATGAATCATCAGGGAAGTAATAGGCTCACTACCCTTCCACAGTTAACCCTGTGGGTATTATCTCTAAATCTCACCTTTATATATTGTATAGAATTTACAAACGAAGACCTTACTATATCTTCTAAGTGCTCTCATCATCCACTCAAATCCATACTTTCGGAAATGCTCAAAACCCGATAACTCAAATATCCCAGTGGTCATCAACCTTCTATCTGGATATAGTACCCTTCTGATCTTGCCACTCAAAAGTCAACACAACCCACTGTTGAATGTATCCTGTATTTTAGGGTACCCTCATCATTCAATGATGGGCATCGGTACAGTGGTAAGTGAAAGTGGGGGGTTCGGTCGGTCTATCAGGGTAGAATCTACTTTTTCTTATCCCTGAGCTTCTTCAAAACTAGCCTCTTCTAAAATGGATTCAGCATCATTATCATCGTCAGCAGGCTATGGTGTGTGAGGAGGAGAAATAGTAGGGTTTTTTATCCTATGGCCTTTTGGGGGTGATTCTGACTCTTAGGGGGCCACTTTCTTCCCCTTTGCTTTCTCAGTTGTTTTCCCCTTTGGTGCAGCTTTCCTCGTGGTGGTTTTCTTAAATAATTCACCGTTGGTATCTGTTGATATCATGAATTCATAATCATTGGGTTCCACACTAGCAATCGGTGCTTGCTTAGTGTTCTTTTTAGCTTGTTTGGATGAGGAAGCATTCTTAGGAGGCATTAATCCTACAAAAAAAGAATTATTAGTAAGTAAGTAAAGGAAAGAAAACAAAATTTTAAAACTAAATTTCAATATGCTTGTTCTGGTCAGGGTACGAGTAGTGGGTATTTGTTGTACTCGATGGGTACGACTCGTATGGATGAGTCATTTCTTATACTTTGCATGTCATTTGTACACTGATCAGCTTACGACTCCTCCTATCCAGTCGTACTGGAAAGGTACGACTCATTACCAATAGTCGTAAGTAGATCAAAAATATTTATACTAACTTTAAGCCTCCTAGGTGGGTACGACTAAGAATGTACAAGTCATATGGTCTGAGTACGATTCTTATGGTCGAGTCTTATTTATTCCAGAACTTTAAAATTATTAGACTTCCATGTTGTCAGTGAGTACAAGTCCTATTACAACTCCTGTACCGGTGGGTACGCGTCGTAAGAGGTCTTGTATCCACTTCAACAAAGAAGTCCAACTTTAAAGTTTGACTCCAAAGCAATTTCCCAAAATACCCACTATAATTTTTAGCAACATCAATCATTTTAGGCTACCTAACAGACAAAATTCATTTCCCAAAACCTAGTTCTATCCCCAATGCCTATTTTTCAACAAGAACACCTAAATTAGGGTACCAATAATTCAACACTTGTGTAGATCCTACTCAAACCAAGTTCATAGTATCAAACATTACTCATTTCAACTTGAAAAGTAAAGATACGAGGCTCACAACTTACTTGGTATTTGAAGATATCAAATTCTTGCTTTCAAGTTCTATTTTCTCCTAAATTCAAATTCAACTTAAAAAAATGAAAAGATTGAAGTTGATGGTAGTTTAATAAAGTTGATTACATGTTTTTTTGTGGATTAAATCTTTAATTTTGGGCAAAATTTGAAATAGGTACGAGTTTGGTCTATCTGGTGCTCGTCGGGTGCCCTTTTTTCCTTTTTAATTTAAGATCTGGGTCAGGTTAACCCACGATCTGACCTGGTAAACATGGGTAGAGTTATGTATATGGATCGTACCTAGGCTTACGAGTCATTTCCTTGACTTGTATAGACCTGGAACCTTACCTAGGTTCTAGAGTGGGTACGACTCAAGGTGATGAGTCATACCTTGAGGGTACGACTCATTCTGAGAATCGTATCCATTCCAAAAACTTTTACCTGATTCTAATTTTTCTACTAAGTCAATACAAATCCTACTCACGAATCGTACCATCTAGATATGACTTGTAAAGAGTCCATATGACCAAAAACTCTGTAACTTCTCTGGATATTTTCTGCATTCATTATTCCTGCACACTAAACAAACATATTATCCTATAAATGAATAAGTACAAAAACATGGTATGCCTCCCATACAACACTTAATTTAAGTCATGATGGGGCTAAGTTGGATACTCAGGTTTCACCAACTAGCCTCATGGGTTGCCTCCTATGTAGTGCTTGATTTAACGTCGTGGCACAATGTAATTTACTTGGCTACTCAGTCTTCACCAAGGGCAATTTCAACAACCTCATTCATGTCTTTAATATTTCCCATATAGTGCTTCACTCTTTTCTGGTTTACCTTGAATGGGGGCTCACCATCCCTCTATAACTATAAATCACCATAGGGATAAACTTTTATAACCGTGAATGGACCGTACCACCTTGACCTTAGTTTACTTGGAAACAAATGAAGCTTAGACTTATAAAGCAGCACCTGGTCACCCTTTTCGAATACTCTCTTATCAATTTTGTGGTCGTGAAACAGCTTTATTATTTTTTTGTAAAGTGCTGAACTTTCATATGCCCAGAGCCAGAATTCATCTAACTCGTTGATATTATTCAACTTTGACTTGGTTGCATCTTGCCATTCTAGACTCAGCTTCTTTAATGCCTATAGTGTCTTATATTTAAGCTTAATTGGCAAGTGGCAAGCCTTGCCATATACTAGCTGATAAGATAAAGCACCAATGGGAGTTTTGTAAGTTGTGCGGTAAGACCATAATGCATAATCTAACTTTCTTGCCCAATCATTCCTATTGGCAGTCACAGTCTTCGCCAATATGGACTTGATTTCTCTATCGGACTCCTCAACTTGTCCACTAGTCTGCAAATGATAGGGTGGTGCCACCCTGTGTTTCACTCCATATTTTTCAAGAAGACTCTTGAATAGATAATTTCAAAAATGTGACCCTCCGTCACTAATAATAGCCCAAGGCATGCCAAATTGAGAAAAGATATTCTTTCTCAAGAATGTAATGACACTACGTACTTTATTGTTAGGATGCACAATTGCTTCCACCCACTTCAAAACATAGTCTACAGCCACAAGTATATATTTCATGCCAAATGAACTCACGAAAGGTTCCATCAAATCTATGCCCCATACATCAAACAATTCCAATTCTAAAATAAGAGTCATAGGTAGTTCATGTCTTTTAGATATAGTACCTTGTCATTGACATTGGTCATAATCAGAAGTGTAATCATGAGCATATTTGTAGATTATTGGCTAGTATAGCCACATTATAGAATTTTATGCATTGTGCGGGCCCCTCTATGATGACCCCCTACTGGTTATGAATGACAAGCCTCAAGTATGCTCATCATCTCCACCTCAAGTATACACCTACGAATGAATCGATCTACACAAATTCTGAATAAATAAGGTTCATCTCAGAAAAATCTCCTTACCTCATGCATGAACTTCTTTCTTTGTTGATATGAAAGATCTTCTGGGACTAGATCACTGGCTAAGTAATTTGCATAATCTGCAAACCATGAAATTAGATCTTGGGAAGCTGTCAATATATGTTCATCTGGAAAAATTTCTTCAATCTCCAACCCATTAGCAACCTTCTACATAGCTTCCTCCTCCAGTCTATATAAGTGATTTGCAACTTGATTTTCTGTGCCTTTTCTGTCCTTTATCTCAAAGTCAAATTCCTTCAACAACATCACCCATCAAATAAGCCTAGGATTTGCATCTTTTTCAGCCATCAGGAACCTCAATGTTGCGTGATCAATGTGAAAAATCACCTTTCTCCCAATCAAGTAAGATCTAAACTTTTCAAAGGCAAAAACCATTGCCAATAACACTTTCTCTGCCACGGTATAGTTCTTTTGAGTAGGATTTAGTGTCTTACTAGAATAGTAGATGGGATGAAGGATCTTTTTTTTCGTTGGCCTAGTACAACCCCTTAGGCCAATCCACTAGCATCACACATAATCTCAAAAGGTAAGGACCAATCACGAGACACAATGATTAGAGGAGTGACTGACCTCTCCTCTAAGCATTCAAACACCTTTTTACATGCATCATCGAAATTAAATTTTATCTTCATCTCAAGAAGTTTGCAAAGAGGATTAGCAATCTTCGAGAAGTCCTTAATAAAATGCGTATAAAAGCCTGCTTGCCCTAAGAAACTTCGAACTCTTTTTACAGAAATTGGGTAGGGTAATTTTTCAATCACCTTAATCTTTGCTCAATTAACCTTTATTCCTCTCTTTGAAATCTTATGTCTAAGCACAATTCCTTCTTTGACCATAAAATGGTACTTCTCCTAATTAAGTACCAAGTTGCATTGTTCACACCTTTGGAGAGAATTTTCCAAGTGTTTTAAGCAGTCTTCAAAAGAATCACCAACCACCAAAAAATCATCCATGAATACTTCGATTGTTTCTTCTACCATATCAGAGAAAATTGACATCATACATCTTTAAAATATGATTGGAGCATTGCATAGCCTAAATGGCATACACTTGAATATAAAAGTCCCATAAGGATATGTAAAAGTCATCTTCTCTTGGTCCTCAAGTGAAATAGTAATCTGATTGTATCCTGAGTACCCATCAAGAAAATAGTACCATCCTCTGCCTGCTAACCTGTCCAGCATCTGATCCATGAAAGGCATGGGAAAATGGTCCTTCTAAGTCCACACATTCAATTTTATATAATCCATTCATACTCTCCATCCAGTGATTAGCCTCATAGTCACTAGCTCATTCTTCTCATTTGGCACAACTGTTATTCTGCCTTTCTTCAAAATACATTGTATCAGACTGACCCACTTTCTAAGCAATGGGATATACTACACCAGCATCCAACCACTTGATTATTTACTTTCTTACCACCTCCTGCATCAGAGGATTTAATCAAAGATGATATTCAATAAATGGAAGACAATTTGATTCAAGTTGTATTTTATGGGTATAAAATCCAGACAGAATACCCATAATATCTTCAAAGGACCATTCAATGGTCCTCTTGAATCTCTGCAATACTGACAATAATGCTTCTACTTCAGACTATCTCAGATCAACTGTAATAGTAACTGGCAAGGTATTGTTGGCCCCTAAAAATGCATATCACAAGTGATATGGGCGGGCCTTCAACTCTACACCAGTGGCTCTTCAATGGATGGACGAGCAGGTAGAGTAGTTTAATTTTTCAAACCCAAATCAAGCTTCTTTGGTGCATAATTATAAGAACCATTTCCATGTAGTGCATAAACCATCTCATCATACTCCTCAATATCGTCACTATCAAAATTCATGATCACGACTACAAAAGCCTTAACACCTAACCTTTTTTCAATAGGAACAACTGCATCAAAACCATCATCCCAAAGAGTAACTGCATTAACATCATACAATGAATCTGTCTCCTCATCATGCACATCAATCACAGATATCAATCTCAACTCATCGGGCTACTTCATAGATTTGAAACCTTGAATTTCACTTGTTCATTATTCAATCTCAGCATCAGATGACCTTTCTCCAGATAAATTAATGTCCTGCCTGTAGACACAAATGGTCTTCCCAAAATAATTAAGACTTGAAATTCCACTTCACAATCTAATATAACAAAATCAGCAAGGAGTATAAAAGATGACATTTTTACCAATACATCATAAAGGATACCAACTGACTTTTTTACTGTTCTGTCAGCCATCACTAGTCTTATGGTAATTGGTTTGGGAGCTTCTAACCTCAACTTCTTAAATACGGTAAAGGGCATGAGGTTGATGCTAGCCCCAAAATCACATAATGCTCGAGTAAAGTTGAAGACCCAATAGTGCAAGGTATTGTGAAAATTCCAGGATCCTTCTTCTTCTCTACCAAAGATCTAGTAACTATAGCACTGCAATGATGAAAATTATCGACTAGCTCATAACTGACTGATCTTTTCTTGGTGATCAAATCCTTTATGTATCCTGAAATTTGATCTAATGCTTTTACAAGCGGTATGTTAACAATCAATTCTTTTAACATAGACAAAAATCTATGATACTTACCTTCATCTTGTTTCTTTTTCAGCCTTTAAGAAAAGGGAGAAGGGGTTCTTGGAATAAGCTTCAGCACAGGCTTTGAAAACTTCTCTTCTCCCACCTCGTGCTTGCTACTGATCTCTACATCAACAGGATCATCACCATTATTTTACACATCAATAGTGGGTATAGGTGGGTCTACAGTGACTTTACCACTTTGAGTAGTAATGGCATAACAGTGACTATCGTTTCTGGGATTTACCATTGTATTGCTCAAAAGAGTATTAGGCTATCTCTAATTTACTGTGGCTGACTTCTGACCAAATTGTTGCTCTAAATGCTTGATTATTATACCATGTGACTCAACTTTCTGGTTCAAACCTAAAAAATCTTCTTTGATACCCTTAAGGCATCTCTCTTGACTTTCTTTCCCTCTGACCAGCTTAGACAAAAGTGCTTCCAATCTGGACTCTACATCATGACTACCTGGTGAAATATACTTATTTCTCTTCTCCTTATAGTCATATTTATGCTGCTAATCACTATCTCTTTCTCTACTTCTATCTATGTATTTGTCATTATAATAGTTTCAACCTTGATTCCCTCTCTCTTGGGCTCAAAAATATGTTAATCTACGATTAAGATACTTTTCTTCTTGTTCAGATTCAATATTGAATGGTTTGGAAATAGACCCCTGTGCCGTAACAATATTCACCTTCTCAATACTCATTATCGCAAATTATTTTGCAAGCAACCTAATGAATATAAAAAGTTGTGCAACCGCTTGCGCTACCATATCATGACCTGCTTCATAAGTATCTGTTGCTCCAATAGCATATGTACCACACCATAGTATGAATCTCTAGTATGCCATCCTTTATAGTCACCGTAATGTCATCAAGCATCTCTTGTGCAGTATTCCATCGAAGATATATAAATGCTCCTTCAAAAATAGTATCTACCATTGCTCTCGAACTGTCATTCAGTGATCTATAGAATATTTCTCAAGGATTAGATCCTCTGATTCTATGATTTGGTACCATGCTCAGCTTCTTCTTAAATCTAAATCACACCTCATACACAGATTCTACGGGTGACTGTCTAAAATTATAAATTTTATCCTTAAACTGTAGCATTTATACAGGAGGGAAAAATCTTCTAAGAAACTATTTTTTCAACTCATGCCAAGTAGTGATAGATCCTCTTTGAAGTTCCCCTAACCAAACTGAAGCTTTACCTGTTAAAGAAAATGGGAATAACCTCAATCTCAATGTTTCCTGATCAACCCTAGGCATATTATAAGAGGTGTAGATCCCAAGAAAAATAGCAAGGTAAATGTTTGCATCATATTTAGATACACCAGAAAATACACCCTTTAGATTCAATAATTAGATCATAGCACTAGTAATATCAAACTTTACCTGGGGGCTAAAACAGTAGCAACAATGGCACTTATCTCATTAGGATCGAAATAAGACATATCTTCTTCATCCTCCTCATATGGATGTAAGTGTTGATATGCAGGAATTAATGGGGCTCTGCCTCTCTAAACTCGATGATCATATATTTATCTCAGGCTGACTAGTCCACTCTGTTGGGCTAACTCATCTTCTGTAGTAAGTTTATCCTCTTCAAATTCTCTTTGTTCTCGCTCTAACAGTTATTGCGTCTGTATATTTGCAACATTTTGTACATCTAGTGGAGCATACGGGAGTTCCTCGTTTGGATCCACTAGTGGGGGATCTTAAAACCCATCACAAACTTGTACTAACATCCTTCTCGGAGTTTGAAGAATTCTCTCTGGCTCTGGATGGAATGGGAGTAAGGGATTATGACTACTCCTAGTACTTGGCATACATCGTCATATGCCAAATCAAGAACAAAAAATAAAAAACTCAATGGACTTCACTAATTTAATTCACTACTCAAACCGTATTCCCCGACAACAGCACCAAAATTTGATGTCACCCAAAACTACACTCCAAACAGAAGTATAATGTGGTCTCTTGCAAATATAATAACCCAACTAAGTTGGGGTTGATCCCATAGGGAATACGTGAACAGTTACTTGACTAAATGTAATCCACAAGAAATACATGAAAGTAAATGGGGGGATTTTAGTATCAGTCGCGATTAGTAGCCAAATCTTGATTGGTTTTGAGTTGTAGACAATAGGAGATGAACACTAGGCTTGTGTTTTCCTTGGCTTCTCAACTCCATAAATTTCTCGTGTTCAATCCAGTTGTTTTGTTGGTCTGGATGTAAAGTCTACAAGATAGGTATTATCATCCGCTTTTTGAGCGTGAAGATAAATCTCACCCTTTATCGGTTAAGTCTCAGTGTGTCGACTTATTGCTCCTTTCTAAGACCTCAGTTCACCACTCCTTTTGAGATCAGGTGATTAGATGATATGCAGGGACTAAAAGGTGGAGGCAAAAATCTTAAATCACTATCTTAACTTCTTTTTCTAATTGCAAACTCCCCTTTAGGGATGGTCACGAATACAAGCTATCTCAAGCTACTGCAGCTACTTAAGATTAATTATCGTGGAAAAGATTAAGATACATGCATAACCCTAGAATAGATGAGTCTCACACTTTCTCTATGTAGCTAATCCACCAGGTTTCCCACAACCCTAGTCAAGGAGATTAGTCATTCATATTTGTGCAAGAAATCATGATTATCAAAGAAGAACACATATAGTTAATTGCACAAGAATAAGATGAATAAACTTCAAAGTCTTGAATTGAATAATCCCAAAATCTCAAGAATAATTGTGTAAGTATTATAAAAGTGTGCATCCTATAATAAGAATATGTAGCCTAATAAAAGACAAATCCTAGTGTATTTATAGTATCTCAAAATAACATAAAATCCTAATAAAAATGGGAAAGGTAAAGTTAAGTCAGCAGTCGGTACAACTCGGTTTTAACTCATATCGGCATCATACGAGTTGTATCCTTCCTTCTCGTATCCATTCCAGTGTCTGTTCTCCCAAGAATTCAACTTTCTGTTCAGTCATATGACTTCTGTTTATGAGTCGTACCTGATTTTATGACTCGTGTCCTTCACTCGTATCCGTCTAGGACTTTGATCTTTCCTAGCTCTGAACACTGGTTTGTGTATGACTTCCTTATACGAGTCATGCTCAGACTTCCGACTCGTATACTTCTGAGACTTCAACTCTTGAGTAGTAGCGTAGCTTCTATTATGCTTACGACTTCTCTGCACGGCTTGTATCATAGCTTAAAACTTGGATACATAAGTCATAACTTCCCCATACTTAGCTCTTCAGATTGGCTTTCGGTTCTGTTGTGCATACGATTTGTATCGCATGTTTATGACTTGAGAGCTGACTCATATCTTGATCAAAATTGGTCTTTTCAGGTATTTTTCTTCTCTTTTCATTCAAACATGGTTGTAGACCTATTTTACCTGCAATATGCACCAAAGTGCATTATATCTAACAAAATATCCTAAGTTCATGCATAAATTCATGGTTTTAAGCATCGAAAGTTTTATGTTTTCACGCCACATCAGCCCACATCAGCCCACATCAGCTTAAAAAGTGTCACATCAGCTAAAATGGGTGACAAAAATATACTAAAATTAAGTTCAGGGAGGTAATAGGACCCCTGTGAAGTTGGAGTGTATCATAGCAAAATTTGACCATAGTTCAGTAGAATACTAAATGTTTTACTCTAAAAAAAAATTTAATCAATATGACAAATCATTAGTATTAAAATTTAAATTACCTGCTTAATAGTTAGGTTATCTAGGACAACTCTGATTATGACAAGTACATTTCTCGCCTCCTTTTGATGAATTATACCTCGACTCCACTTACGTACAAATGGAGTTAAGGCCTCATGATGGTTTGTCCTAGGAGGGAGCGATGCTAGCTGAAGTGAAATAATACGCTCCCATGCCCATACCTATAAAGATACAAAATCGAATAATTTTAATAAATCAATAAAATTAAGAAGTACAAATTTTAAAACATAAATATTAAGTTTCACGTACCTTAACTAAGGAAAGAAATTCACATATATCGTTAGATGAAGACATGGATGTACGGCATAAAGAATAGTACAAAAATAACAATGCAGTTGCGCCCCAAGCCTTTGTTGGTCTGAAGAAATTTTAGAAATGGACTTACCCAGAAATAATGTACCTCCGCACAACCATAAAAGATACAACCTAACTCTCTGTTGCACCTCAATTTTGAAAGTATCATCAATAATATTGTCTAACTTATTTACATATACAGCTAATCTAGATACATATATTCTGTTAATTCCAGAAAAGTAATCTACATGAGGTTCCCATCCTGTTAGGTCACGCATCATTAATCGTCTAACTGCACTCCCTAAATCGCTAGCACCTTCTATAAGTATAAGACTTCCATCTACAACTATTCTAAACATAATTTCGATATCCTGTAATGTAATGATGGCCTTGCCAATTTGCATGTGAAATGTGTGAGTTTTGGGGTGCCACCTCTCAACCAATGCACTTATAAGTCCAACACCGTAAGGAATGTTTCCTACTTCTAAAATTCCTCTAAACACATAGAAACTTAAATATTGAAGTATTTAATAATTCAATGGGCGTTGCTTTATGTGCAGCCAAAATTCAGCATCAGCATGACGCATATTTAAACACATATCTTGTCCCTCGTTGTCCCAATACCTTATAATTTTAATAATGGATTCATATGTACATAAAAATAGTTTGTTATGATCAAAAGTAAATTAACGAAAATTATTTAAAGAATGTAATATTTAAACTTAAGAATTTGATGTAATATTTTTGTACTTTAAAATAAAAAATAACATAAAAAATATATATTAGCATACCTTACTATTGATGTCTTAACTTGTATTTTGATTGAATATTTCTAAATTTTATTTATTTATTTATTTATTTATTTTTCGGGGGGCTAACACCTCGTACTTTTATCTAGCTTAAATTCATTCCAAAAATATCAAAGACTTGATTTAAAAATGAATACACTTTTATACATGTGGAATTTTCAAGATTTTGACTTTTTGTTGTGTGGGAAATTGAATAAGCTTTCCACCGATATAAAACTCGCTCAAATCCAACACCAGGTGAAGAGTTAGAGCCATTTTAGTATAACAGTGTACCACCTGGTACTTTAGCGCGTCGCAAAGCTAGCCAAAATGGCATTTGTCAGAAAACAGTGAGCCTCTGCAATATTGGCGCATCGCGCCAAGGCTCAATTTCAGAATTATCAATTTCCAGTACACCCACGCGATTCCACCGCATCGCGGTGCCCTTCCATTTTGCATTCAAGGTGGCAACGCGATACCACCGCATCGCGCCACCAACCAGTTTCCCAGCCGTCCATTTTCCAGTGAGCTGGCGCGATTTCACAGCGTTGCACCAGCATGTAAAATCAAAATTTTTGTTTAGGTTTCGTTATTTAATTTTAGGTACCATTTGGTAATTTTTCAAAGCCCTAATTATCCTAAATACAGGATTTATACCCTCAATAGCCAAAATTGCTCATTATGTTCACTATTCCTCAAGAACAAAATCACTCTTTCTCAAATTAGCAGACACTAGTCTCAAGAAATCAAGGTCAATCCCAAAAATCTCTTTTCAAAGTATAAGATTGTGTATTTATGAGTTTTTCATGATTTACCTGAATTGAAGTTCATGTTTATGTTGTTGTTGGGTGTTGATCCATGTTTTAGATTTCAAGTTCTAAGATTTGATCCTAGTATGTGATGATTTGCATGATGTTCATGATAAACCCTTCAAGTTGCAAATTTATTGATGTAGCCATGATACTTAGATGTAGTAATTGTTGTGTAACCAAAGCATGTTCCCCATATGTTTGATAAAATGCCTATGTAAATGAATTAGTGCCATTATAGCATGTCAACATGAGATCCCTATTTATGTGCAAGTTAATGCATGCAAAGTGTTTAAAGAAATGCCTCATTAATTGTATTGTGAATGATAGAATATTGTCATGTTATTCTAAAAATTGTCATGCTTTATATTATCCATACTATCGAGTCCTGGGGTATTTAATACCCAATAATTTAGTTGTTTGCCTAGAGCCAGTGTCAGTTACAGAACAGTATTAGTCATGTCACGCTCAGTAGTACTCTTAGTCAATTTAAGAACTCAGTCAGTTATAGAACTTAGAAAAACTCAGTAATCTCAGTATCTATCCAATCCAGTTTCAGTAATCAGTTTAGAAACACACTAGTATTCAGTCAGATAATAAAATTCAGTAGTATTTCGTCAGTCAACAAAACCCAGTAAACTCAGTTAGATCAGTCAGGTAACATGATCAGTAACAGATTTAGCCTAGTCTAGTATAGTCTAAGAATCAGTTTAGTGTCTATTCAATTGGAAGTAGGATCCAGCACCGAGCGAGAGCAAGGATGGAGGCTTCCCCGTCAGTTAGGTAGAGTCATTAGTAGCAGTCCTTGTACTCCAGAACTGCATAGACAACACAGGATGAGGGTTCACCCATTAGATTAAGGCTTGTCTACCTCCCAAGGTTCACCCGTCAGATTAGTCTTGACTTCCTGTTCAGGGTCACCCGTCAGATAGGCTTGACCATAGCGGTATCTTTACCCATGGCACGGTACTGACACCCTTCCAATTGGGGTTACAGGTTGGACCCCTATCAGTTCAGATTCAGGGCATGTCGGTTAGATGATTACTTCCCACAGTTTCAGTTTTAGTTTCAGTCTCAGTATTCAAATAGAGCTTTGTTCAGAATTTCAAAAATTAGGACTGTTAGATACAGTCACTCAGCTCAGTAAAGAACTCAGATAGTTCTACAGATTTAGGACTGTTAGATACAGTCAATCAGCATCAGTATTAGTGAATTTAGGGATCACCTGCCAGATAGGACTGATCTCGGGGGTCATCCGTTAGATAAGATCGACCCCACAGAAATCATCAATAATATAGTACTAGGATATCCAGTTATTAGAATTACAGTATCAGTAAACTCAGATAACATTTAGACAGTATTCAGAACTCAGTATCCAATGTTAGTATGACCTCAGTTATAGTTTAAGTTTTCATTCATGCATCCTCATTCAGTAGTCTCATGTTATTCAGTCAGCTTTATGTTCATGCATATGAACCCTTGCATTTAGCCTTACCTCATCTAGAATACCAGTACATTCTCACGTACTGACGCATACTTTTCTTGCGCTATGGTGTTTTATACCATAGGTTCTGACGCACGGGCTCTCGAGCACCCTTAGCAATTCAGATTCAGCCAGCAGTAGTAGACTTAGCAGTGAGTCCTCATCATTTGAGGGTGTTCCTTATTTTATTATTGCATTAGATTTAGTATTTCAGTAGATGGAGTTAATTGGGGGATTGTCCCATCAACTCCACAGTTCAGACAGATTAGAGGCTTTTTAGACTAGAGTATTTTCAGACAGTTGTTTTGATTTTGGTATTGTTATACCTTATAAAGTTGTATTTCAATTTTGAACCTTATGGAAAGTTTCCGCCAAATTTCCGCATTATACAGTAATATTATTCAGTTATTGTAGCAGGTACCATTCATGGGTTAGCTTGTGTTCTTTCGGGATTATGAGCACCATATAGCATCCGGAGTTCAGAATTCGAAGCGTTACATAGGGAGGGAAGGGTAGAATATTTCTGCACTATGTTTCTACACTTGATCGAATATATAAGCCTTCACGTTGCAAGAAACTTGCTTAAAACTTTTCTACATTTGATATAATATATAGAAATAAATCCCATTCAGGACAGTTCACATGCTTCTGTGCATTTACATGCAGCTCTCTACCTTTCTTGTGAGTTCACTCACATACAGTACAATAAAATTCATGCAAGTCGTTGTGGGCTAGGCAACTTGTAAGTTGTTGTGGGCCAGGCAACTTGCAAATTGTCTGGGACCACAGCATTTCATCCCTTTATGTTTTTTCGGAATTAAGTATTCCCTTTGAAATTTTTGATTTAAAAAAAGAGTCATTTTGGCTCCGGACTCTTATTACTACTATTGTTGATGTTGATAATTATCATAACTAAGTGAAAAATGTATACCTAAATACATATTATATTACTACTTTAATGTTTAACCATACTGATAAGTTTTTACCCTACCAACCTACTATTATGCAAGATGCCATGCCTCGACATATAACGCATCCACGACATTAGGCATAGCTTTTGCTACTCCACGATAAGCGTTGGGTTATCTTTCTATTAGGCTGAATTTGTGTTTTGGTGTATATATATACTAGTATACATACACGTGCGATGCATAAATAATATTAAAATATTATTTTTAATTATTTTATATTGATATGTCTCATTCCAGCATATTAAAGCGTATTTCCTTACAAAAATTTAAGTATCATATTATTTATCAATAAAAACATAATATAGTAGAAACACAAATCTAACCCTAACCATCTCCACCTCCACCCCCTCTTCAATTTTAAATATAATAAATTATTTAATATTAAATAATTATTAATTTTATTGTTGAAATTTTATCTTTATATTTTTAATAAATTAAGACATGCAATTACAATACTTACCTTCATTTCACATTTTCATTTTTTATTTTAATCTATCAATTCAACTTCAACAACTAACTATACTTTTTTATAAAAAGATTTTATCTTTCAATTATATTTCAAAACACTTAATTTTGTCAATTACAAAAACTCCAATTTCAAAATTTAAATTCACCACTCTCAGTTTAATAAACAAAGCACATACAATTTAATACTTTTTAAAATTTTCAAAGAAAGTTTAATTGCTCATAATTTTTTTCATTGTTTGATTTTATCATTAATATTTTTAAGTATTTTATCTATTTGTATTCTTATATCTTTTAAATAAATTTAGTTAATATCTCACATACCACTCTCAAAATCATCCATCCCCTCACCCATCCCCCCCCACCCCCCACCCCACACACACATAATTTTTATTTTATTTTTTAACTTTTAAGGGTTTTTTTATCCTATCTAACCCCCAACCCCCAATTTGCCCTCTGGCTCCCCCCAACAGCTAAAAGCTATTTATTTTATTTTAAAAAAAAAAAACTTTTTTTCATAGCACTACGAAACCCCCTCCTCCCCTCCCCCCTAAAAAATAAATTATTTAATTATTTATTTTTAGACATCTTTTTTCTAACCCCAAAAAAATTTAAACTCTTTAATTTATATTTTTTAAAAATCTTTTTTCCTATCTCATCCCAACTAAACCTACTTTCACCACCCCTTACCCTCCACCCACCTAGACCAGCCCCTTACACCATCTCCACCTATTCTAATTCACTCCGATCCTATTCATCTCTTTGTCACTATTCATTTTTATTATTTAGTATTAGAATATATATATACTTTTAGAAAAATATTTTTTATTTGAGTTGCGAACAAAAAATATAAGTAAGAAATAATTTATTTTCTTAAAAAATATTTTTCATGAAAATTATATTTCTTCATAATGAACGCATTCATAAAATCATTAAAAAAACTCAGTGATAAAAGATAAGAATGATGGTACACAAAATCTTAATTTTTTTTGGTAAATAGAAAATATTATATATAATTGATAGTACTTTTGTAATAGTAATATTTATCAAATTGAAAAAAATTAACAGTTGTTATGATATATATCAATTATAGTAAATGTCTATCAAGATCTATTTGATGTCTATCAGGATTTGATGTAATGGTCTTTTAGTATGAAACTAGGGGAAAATTCCCTCTATAAATAGAAGGGCTTCCTTCATTGTAAATCATCCCTCAAGAAAAGAAATAAGAATTACTTTCTCTATTCTCTCTACTTTTCTTCTTTATTCTTTCTTGTTTTATAACACGTTATCAGCACGAGACTCTACCGTCTCAAATTTGAAGGCTAAGGCTAAGGTATTATTATTTTTCTTCCTTTTTTTCATATGGCTAACAATCTTACGAAGTGTGAGTTCGTTGCCCTTCAAAGTTCGGGCAAGAACTATTTTTTATGGGTGTTGGATGCTAAAATTCACCTAGATGCAATGGGTCTTGGAAACGCCATAAAGAATGAAAATATAGCATCTAGTCAAAATCGTAGTAAGGCTATAATTTTCTTGCGTCATCATCTTGATGAAGTTCTGAAAATTGAGTACCCTACTACTAAGGATCCACTCGTATTGTGGAATAGCCTAAAATAAAGGTTTGACCACTTAAAGATGGTCATCCTCTCAAAAGCACAATATGAGTGGATGTATCTACAATTTCAAGACTACAAGTCTGTTCATGAATACAATTCTGCCATGTTCAGAATTTCTTCTCAATTAAAACTTTAAGGAGAGACAGTCAATGATAATGATATGATGGAAAAGACGCTCTCCACTTTTCATGCCTCGAATATGCTCTTACAGCAACAATCTCGAGAAAACATTTTCAAGAAGTATACTGAACTGAGTTCTCATCTTCTCGTGGCTGAACAAAATAATGATTTGTTGATGAAAAATCATGAGAACCGACCAACTGGATCTGCACTATTTCCTAAAGTGAATGATGTGCATGCTCACCATGCTAGGCATGGAAAAGGTTGCGGCCCTAGTCGTGTATGTGGTCATAGACGTGGTCGTGGTCGTGGTCACAATGACCAAGAAAGAAATCATATTCCGGGTGTTAATCATTCATCAAAAAAAAGGAAAGATGAGAAACGTGAAGCAGTTACTTATTTCCGATGTGGTGGAAAAGGACATTATTCATGTGATTGTCGTGCTCTCAAGTACTTGGTTGATCTTTATCAAGCATCACTAAAGAAGAAAGAGAGAAATTTCGAGGCTAACTTTCTCTCTGAAAATAATGTTGACATCACATGCTTGGATGTAGCAGACTTTTACGAGCACCCTGAAGGAAAGACTGATCACTAGATTGGTGATGGTTCCGTTAATATGGAAGAATGAATGCTTTTCTAAAAAACAAATTATTATTGCTTAAAATTAGTAAATAAAGAATCATGTAAAAGTAGTTGTTTGCATGAGTACTAGTTTTTTATTAGTTTTTATTAAGTTCAATTATATTATTGTAGTTTATTATTAAATTGAATTGAATTTTAATTTTACCATTATTTATTGAAAAAGAAAAAGAATAATCATTGACAGTATCTCTTCAATTTTTTCATCAACACTATGTATCAGTTAACTATAACATGAGGTGACCTAATAATTAAGGTACTACAACTTATACAATAAGTGGTAAAGTTATAAAATTAGCATAACCTTGCCGTGCTATTCATGTAAAACATCAACACTACATTCAAGTATAGTAATTTAACTTACTAATCTTCCTACGTGTGCTTTTAATCATTATGCATAGTAATTTTTTTATTTTTTTTCTTTCTTTATCATCAATACCAATTGTCATATAATATGCATGTTGTTTATTAGGTTTACTATGTGTCTATCAAATCTGTTGACAAGTAATTTTTTTTTCTTTGCACATGCCATGTAGCTATTTTTTTCTTTAACTATTGAAAAATAAAATGCTAAGCTAAGCTAATCACGTATTAATTAGATTTTTTTTTTTTTGTTTAGTAAAGTATGATTAATAATTTTTTATGTATAATCTTTCACTTTGTAACAAAAATTTAATATATATCTCATTTGGTGTATGTCATTTTATTTGAAGATATGAATAATTTTCAAAGTAAGCTGTCAAATTGTGAAGATATTTGTTTGATTGATTCTGGCACTACACATACGATATTCAAAGACGAGAAATATTTCTTTCATCTAAACATGGACAAGAGTAATGTTAGTACAATTTTTGGTAGTGCTAATTTGATTGAAGTCTTCGGAAAAGCCATTATAATATTGCCCAAGGGAACTAAACTCATCATAAATAATGCTATATTCTCGCCCAAGTCTCGGAAAAACTTGATGAGTTTTAAAGATATCCGTGAAAATGGTTATCATATCAAGACATTTGATGAGATGAATCTTGAATATCTTGGTATCAGCAAGAATGTCTCTGGGCAAACATGTGTTGTTGAAAAGTTCCCTGTTTTATCTTCTGGCCTGTATTGGACAAAGATTTGTCCAATTGAGGCACATTCTATAGTAAATCGAAAGTTTACTGATTCCAATACTTTTGTACTTCGGCATGATCGTCTGGGACATCCATTATCAATAATGATGAGATGAATAATAAAAAATTCAAATGGACATCCATTAAAGAACTTGAAGGTTCTTTTGAATGGTGAATTTTCATGTAATGTTTATTATCAAGGCAAGCTAATTGTGAGACCATCGCCAACAAAAGTTGGGATTAAGTCCCTCGTATTCTTGAAACTTATACATGGGGACATTTGTGGACCAATTCACCCACCAAGTAGGTCGTTTAGATACTTCATGTTCCTAATAGATGATTCTTCTAGATGGTCTCATGTGTGCCTTTTGTCATCTCGAAACTTGGCATTTGCAAAATTGTTGGCATAAATAATACGATTACAGGCTCAATTTCCTAATAATCAAATTAAGTCTATTCGCCTTAATAATGCTGTAGAATTTTCATCCCAAGCATTTAATGACTATTGCTTATCGATTGGGATAAGAGTGGAATATCCTATACCCAATGTTTACATTTAAAATGGCATTGCTGAGTCATTAATAAAACGTCTGCAGTTAATAGCAAGACCATTACTGATGAAAACTAAGTTGCCCACTTTTGTTTGTGGTCATGCAATTTTGCATGCTGCAACACTTGTTCGACTTAGACCGATAAATTATCATAAATTTTCTCCATTGCAATTGGTTTTGGGTCAAAAGCCTAATATATCTCACTTGAGAATTTTTGAGTGCGGTGTATATATGCCTATACCACCACCAAACCACACCAAGATGGGCCCTCAAAGAAGGTTAGGATTTATGTTGGGTTTGAATCACCCTCTATTATTCGCTATCTTGAAGCACTAATGGGAGATATGTTCACTGCTCGATTTTGCAGATTGTCGGTTTGATGAGATACTTTTCCTAAAATTAGGGGGAGAAAGTGATATCAAAAGAGAAATTTTATGGAAAAATTCATCACTATCTCATCTTGATCAACGTGTTTCTATTTGTGAGCAAGAAGTACAAAAGATTATTCATCTGCAGAGAATTGCAAATCAAATACCAGACGCATTTACAGATTTAAAAAGGATCACTAAATCACATATTCCTATAGAGAATATCCCAATTTGAATTGATGTCCCTAAAGGACTATCCACTAGTGTCATAGCTAATGAATCTAAAGCACGCTTGAAGCGTGGCAGACCATTAGGTTCTAAGGATCGAAATTCTAGAAAAAGAAAAACAAATGGTCAAGATGACACTACGAAAGATCGCATATGGAAGTTCAAGATTTGAGCAATGTTGATATCCCTAAAGGAGTCAATAAGCCTGAGACTCAAGAAAATAAGGAACTATCTATAAATTCAAGTAATGTTGAAACTAATCTGAATTGATTTGAAATAATAGTGGATTATGTATTTACATATAATGTTGCAACAAAAATTATGCAAGACAGTAAGGATCTTGAACCTCGATCTATCACAGAATGTCGACAAAGAAATGACTGGCCAAAATGGCAAGAAGCAATTCAATCTGAATTGAATTCACTTGCCAATTTTTGGACCTATAACTCAAACACCTGATGGTGTTAAGCCCGTTGGCTATAGATAGGTCTTTGTGCAAAAAAGAAATAAGAAAAATAAAATACAAAGGTATAAAGTACGCCTTGTTGCATAAGGATTTTCACAACGGCCTGGTGTCGATTATGATGAGACATATTCACCAGTTATGGACGCAATAACATTGCATTATATTATTAGTTTCACTATCCATGAGAGACTTGAAATGCATTTGATGAATGTGGTAACAGCCTATCTGTATGGATCACTTGATAATGAGATATATATATGAAGATTCTTGAAGGATTTAAAATGCCGAAAGCATATCGTTCAAAGCCTCGGGAAATGTATTCCATTAGATTGCAAAGATCATTGTATGGTTTGAAGCAATCTGGACGCATGTGATATAACCGTCTTAGTGAATATTTATCTAAAGAAGGTTATACGAATGATGAAATTTTTCCATGTATTTTCATAAAAAAAACGTCGGAGTTTGTTATACTTGTTGTCTATGTCGATGACATAAACCTTATTGGAATGCCAATAGAGCTTCAAAAGGCAATTGATTACCTAAACAAAAAATTTGAGATGAAAAATCTCGAAAAGACAAAGTTATGCCTTGATTTGCAAATTGAGCATTTGACAAACGATATCTTTGTTCATCAATCTGCCTACACAGAAAAGGTGTTGAAACGATTCTATATGGATAGAGCACATCCATTAAGTACTCCGATGGTTGTTCGATCACTTGATGTGAATAAGGATTCATTCCGACCTCAAGAAAAGAATGAGGAACTCCTTGGTCCTGAAATACTATATCTTAGTGCAATTGGTGCACTAATGTATCTTGCAAATACTACACAGCCTGATATTACCTTTTCAAAAAATTTGCTAGCAAGGTATAGTTCTTCTCCTACTAGGAGACATTGGAATGGGATCAAACACATATTACGGTATCTAAAGGGGACTACCGATATGGGCTTATTTTATTCTAAAGATTGCAGTTCCAATTTTGTTGGTTATGCTGATGCTGGGTTCTTATCTGACCCGCATAAAGCTCGGTCTCAAATAGGCTATGTATTCATATGTGGGGGTACTACCATATCTTGGAGATCAATAAAGCAGACTATCGTAGCCACTTCATCGAATCACGTTGAGATTATAACTATTCATGAACCAAGCCAAGAGTGTGTGTGGTTGAGATCTATAATACATCTCATTCGAGAAAAATGTGGCTTGCAATGTGAAAAAGTACTCATAATTTTATATGAAGATAATGCAGCATGCTCAGCACAACTGAAAGGTGGATTCATAAAAGGAGATAGAACGAAGCACATTTCGCTAAAGCTCTTCTATACACATGAGCTTCAAAAAAATGGTCATATTGATGTACAACAAATTCATTTAAGTGACAATGTGGATGATTTATTCACCAAGTCTCTTCCAACTACAACTTTTAAGAAGATGGGGCACAAGATTGGAATGCAAAGTTTCAAGGATGTTCTTATTAAGGGGTACTCTTTTTTCCTTACGAGGTTTTATCCCACTGAATTTTTCTTGTAAGGTTTTTAATGAGGTAGCCTATATGCATATTGTTAGACATTCAAGGGGGAGTGTTATGATATATATTAATTATAGTGAATGTCTATCAAGATCTATTTGATGTCTATCAGGATTTGATGTATTTGTCTTTTAGTGTGAAACTAGGGGCAAATTCCCCCTATAAATAGAAGGGCTTCCTTCATTGTAAATTATCCCTCAAGAGAAGAAATAAGAATTACTCTCTCTATTCTCTCTACTCTTCTTCTTTATTCTTTCTTGTTTTATAACAACAGTATTATTTTGTTGAACCAAAAATATATTTGCTTTGTAATTTGAAATGATCAAGATTCATGGATCTAAAATGTAAAAATAGATGAAAAGTGCGATATACAATTACTATACAAAATATTATTTGTGATGGCACCATTAACATCCACAGATTGTAATTTTCAGATAGTTTAGTACACAATAAAGCATGTAATGTATATGTATGTATATATATATATATATATATATATATATATATATATATATACATACATACATTGTTCAAAAATAGTAAAAGGTTGTTTTTTACTAATTTAAGAAAAACAGATTGATTAAATTTGAGTACCTTGAATATTAATGGAGGAAGATAAAGATGAAAAATGACATATTCTTCCTGCATATTAAAAAGAAAAATGATATATCAAAAATAATTTTTAAATATGAAGAATTAAAAAATGCATTAAATGAATTCATGAATAAAGCTAATGATATATATATATACACACATATATAGGAGTATATATAAGAGAACCTAAGAAGCTGAAATTCCATTCCAATTCAAATTTTATTTAAATTCAAATTCAATTCAAATTTTATTTAAATTCAAATTCAAACACTATCATAGTTATCTAGTTTATTAGTCTTTCTTATCCTTCCTTTTTTCAAATGTAATACATAGTTATCTTATCTATATATTTGAATTGAGATTAATATTTGAAGTCAATGAGATAATAATGATAATTTTTAAAATTTTTATTTTATATTTAATATATAAATATATTTTATAGCATTTAAAAAGTATAAATTTGTGTATTTACTACTCTCCACTCATGATTTTCTATTTTTAAACTAATGAAAATATGTTATTTTTTAAATCTAAAAACATATTATTTTTCACATTCAAATATTTTTTTAAAATTATAATAATAATCATAATAATAATAATAAGATTTTCTATTCAATAACCTACTACTACTACTACAAGTCAATGAGATAATAATGATAATTTTTAAAATTATTATTTTATATTTAATATACAAATATATTTTATAGAATTTAAAAAGTATAAATTTGTGTATTTACTACTCTCCACTCATGATTTTCTAGTTTTAAGCTAATGAAAATATGTTATTTGTTAAATCTAAAAACATATTATTTTTCACATTCAAATATTTTTTTTAAAATTATAATAATAATCTTAATAATAATAAGATTTTCTATTCAATAACCTTCTACGTGTCTTCTACTATTACTACTACAATTATTATTGTTTGTTTCAATTACTATTATCTTTTATTTAATATATTTTTGTTTGATTAAATATATCACCCTAAACGTAATGTTGTTGTTGTTGTTGTATAAAGATTTTATTATATTTTTAAATTTAACTAATTATAAAGATTTTATTACAATACTTTTAAACCTGTCCTAAAAACTACCATGTGGTTTCTCAACATTTTGTCACATGGCTTTTTCTAGCGCTTCGTCCTCTGTTTTATAATATATATAGATTTAAGCCTTTATGCATAATCATAACCGACTCTTCAACTTCTTAGGAGAGTTTATTCACAAAGTCGAATCAAGTCATTTTTCAATCGAACTTCCCAACTCCTAGTAGAGAGTTCAGATTAGATATTTTTGGTTCAAATTTTGAAAAAAGATTTGCATGTCATTCGTTTATTAGGTAGTTAAGTTAAAATGTTTGTGGCTTCACGACTTATTGAGGCAAATCCATATAACTAAAAAATGATGAATATTATGTGTTTAATTTAACTATCTAATAGACGAATGAAAATTTACACAGAAAATGTTTCAAAATTTGAACTGAAATTGTCTAATTGAAAATTTTTATTAAAAGTTTAGTTGTTTAATTGAAGTAAGAGTTAGATTGACTTTCTAAATAAAATATTCTAACAAATTTAAGAGGTTAATTATTTATTAAATATAAACGTGAACCGGCAAACTAATACCCATTGGTTTCCATTCTGTATTTTTATTTTATTTAAAGTCTAAAGATTTGATAAGATCAACACTCTGATCGTAATCTCTTGAAATCCTAAATTAAATGGGGGAGGAATTATTAGGGAAAACCAACTTTGTATCATTGTTTTATGTGCACGGTCACGTACAAATGATATTTTTTTAAGGGGTTTAAACGTTCTACAAAATTAATGGCCAATATAATAATACAAAGATTTTTTTTAGAGGGAGAGACACATTCATTAAATTTGAAATTTCTTTTGCGAGTGACTAATTGAAATGTCTTTCATATTGTAGGTCTATTTTTTATAAAAAATGATGATGACAAATAGACCTACTTATATGAAACATCATATAAAGATTTGTTATTAATGTGTTCAAAATTATATACTGAAAACAGAGGAAATATTAAACTAGTTAAGTTTTGAAAACAACAGATAACTGTAATTTATTTAAGAAATTTAATTTTCTCTCAATTGTTCAAGGTTTGGATTAATTTTTATCATGATGATAGAATAGAACATTAACATTATTCTATAATACTGACAATGGAATTTAAAAAATCTCAACAAACCCAATAAACACAGCAAATCACACAATATTTACTTTTTTTGAAAATTAGTGCAGAAATGAGGGGAAGAAGAGTACTATTTGTATGTTTTGGTATCTGAAATAGCGAACCGTCTAGAATCAACAATAGATAGTATAGAATATATATATTAACATAACTTATATATATTTAAATAAAATGAACAAAGAAAAATTTATAATAGACGAAAAAATATATGAAAATCACGAAGGATCAAAAATAAAAATAGTATTCTCTAATTGAGGAAGAAGATATAAGAAAATAGATGAACATTTATATTTAATGTTAGAAAAAGAAGAATTAAAATTAGAAGATAAGTTAAAATTAGACAGAAAAAAGGAAATAGATAAAATAAAACAACAAACCACAGAAGAAATACGAAAAAATAGAAGAAACCAAAAATAGTAGGATTGTTGAATTAGAAAAAGAACTACAAATGCTAAAATATTTGTATGAAAAAAGACAGAAAGAAAAAGAAGAAAAAGATAAGGAACAAAAATTATTAATTGAGATAAATCAATTTAAAGAAAAATTAGAAGGAGAAAATAAAGAATTAGAAACCAGTGAATTAGAAATAAATACAATAGATGATGAAGAAACGGATAATTATGACACGGAAGATAGTGAAATATATACAGAAATTCTAAAAAACATAGGAAAACTAGAAATTAATGATAAACAAGAAGTAATTAATAAAGAAAATCTAGAACTAATTAGAAAAGAAGGTGTCTATTTGGTCGCGTATTTGCGGCAAAATAATATTAGAAAATGAAAAATAAATTTGGTCCATAAAATTTACTATCAAATTTGAAGTTGAGTTGCGACAACGACACGAGGAGAAACTTTCTTCTCAACTCTTTAAGAGCTAAAAGAAGTGTTTATGTAAATAAACATACTAATCGTCCTTTTCCTATCCATCCTGGTACAGAATACATATAAAAGAAACTTTATTCAAATTTGTTTCCCACCATTTTTGATTAAATAGATTAAATAGGCTAGGACCATATAATCTGATTTTTATGGTCAAAAGTTTTAGCAGTTTCATCCTTAGAGGAAGAAAAGGAAAGGACATATAGAAATGGTCAAAGCATGATTGGTTTGAAGAAGAAAACCATTTACTATTTGGACCATACTAAATCAGAACTGGACATATTTAAACTCTTTGCTTATACTTTCTTGAAGGACCATAGCCTTATACCATGTTAAGTTAAATGTAATTTTGACAGTTATATATTGTCCTTGCTAACCGAACATTATGCTGTGGCATTTGCATCTTTAATTATAAATATGTTAAGCTAGATAATTCAACCTTAGTTAATAATTAAAAGTTGGTATGAAGATACTTATAAGAGCTTTTGACCAATATCATCCCTATTGTTTCACCCTAACTTTCGACCTGTCGAAGTGTGCTCTTTGATGATGGAAGAGGGGATCGAACTAAAGTCATGTAAGAAATGTGAAGCAGTGTTAGCATTTAATAAGAACCTAACAATAGGATGCTTTTGATGAAATTTGAGAAGCTCAACGGATACTTTGAGTTAAATAAAATAAGGATGAAGTTGAAGTTGTGATAAAACAATTATAAGGATGATATTGGTCAGAAGCTCATACTTATCACTGAGGTATTTTAAATAATACTTAGTAAATATGAGAATGAGAATATGTATCTTCAAATGTGGATCTAGAATTTGAAGATGGTGAATATCATTTTTTTTATTTATTTAAATAAATAAGTTTTGATATCTTTACCTCAAAAGCTAAGAAAGGATTTTCAAATCCGAATAAGGAAACTATATTTGCCTCATCCCAATTATGGAACTTAACATTTTGAATATAATATAATATACCATTGACATCAACGACTGAATAGGATTGATGATCCATTCGGTTAAATTTTAATTAATTCGATTAGGTCTTTTATTCACAAATAGACAATTAAGTTTGATTTTAATATTTTTTTACCTGAAACTAAGACTAAAATCAGCACAAATTATTAGTCAAAAAGTTGCTCATGACGCAAGGTAGAGGTGTTCATAGTTTGATTTGAGTAGGTTTTGGGATAAAATTAAAACCAAATCAATTTACTCAGACTTTTTATTATTAAGGCCAAATCAAACTTGAAATAATTATATCCATTGGGTTGGTTGTTGTTGGTTTGATTCAATTCTTTCAATTTTTTAAAAAAATAATGATATTTCTCTCTTAATTTTTTTCCTTCAATTAAAAAAGAATTCTCCATCAATTTCCAACTTATGATCTGTCATTAATCTTTCATTGTGGTCACTAAAGTTTTCTTAGATTATGGAGAAAATATATAAATATCCTTATGTTTTAATCAATTGAAAAAAATTGATAAGTAATACAAAAAATATAGAGAGAGATAAATCTCATAATTTTTCTTTAAATAAATTAGTTTGAATTCATGATTTTCTTTTAATTTATGAGTTTAAGGTTTAAATTTCATTATCCAATTATAGATAGATAAAATTTTCAGGAAAAAAATACAAAGTATTGAAAATTATTTATAATAAATAATATATTATTTATATATTATAAATTTTGTGCACATAATTTATTGATCCGATTCGATTTTTTTATTCAATTTATTGTTAATAAAATCAAATTGAATCAAGTATTATCGGTGTTTTAAAACTTAAATTCAAGCCAAACCAATATCAAGTAAAATTGATTTATTTAATTAATTTGATTTGATTTTTCGGTTCGGATTGATTTCTATCCAAATTATGAATATCATTAAAGCAAGGTATAATTAAAAGAAAATCGAGCGGCGCCCATGTGTGATTTATGTGTTTTGGATCCTTGATTATCATATATTCCATTTTCACATATATTTAGTACAAATAACATAAATCTCACTATCTTCCTATCTAATTATATTCTCTCCCTTTTTAATTAAAATTTTTCTTCCTCAATTTTTAATTATTCATATACATAAGTGGACAACAATATACATTACTAACCTATGTATTAGAAGTAACTAATATAATGTTAATTACGGAAAATAACGCATATTCCTTTAATACAGGACATAATTAACGCAAATCTATTAATAAGTGGTTAATGAATTTCTTAAATTCAGTAACAACAAACACCAAAACAATTAGTATAATCAAGAAAACTCAATTTGTATCATTCAACCTCTGTTCTTCGAATATCTACTATTTAAAATTTTTGAAGCTATATTTTTTCGATAATTTTTTTCAAGAAGATGAATATTGCAAATTTTCTGGAGACATTCAAGTGTATAAAAATCAGAAATACAATTAAAATAATACAAAAGTGATGAAATTATTGTTCGCAGAGAGTATTTCGTATTTGAGGTTGATTTCGTCAATTGCAGCAAATTAGACATTGAGAAGTCTCAGAAAAATTAATGTCAGATATGTCATTGAAGGTAATTCTTCACCAATTGTTATACGAAACGATAATGGAGTGAAGCTTTATGTGGAGTTGAAGAAAAGTATTCCTGAATTTGTAATGTATCCCTTGTGCATAACAACAACGGATAAATCTACGGAGGAATTAAAGTTTGATGCAGAAATTAGAGCTATTGTTTATGTTGAAGGAATGGAAATGGATACGTTTGCTATTTATGTTGTTGAGTCACAAAATCAGTATTCTTTTTACGTACCTGAGTTGGAAGTTAATAATTTCATTTGTGATAGTAAAAATATAGAATTGAGGTAAAACGGTTGTATAAGGATAAAGCGACGCTTTTATCTGTAATGGCTAAATATGTGTCATGTCATGGCTTTAATTTCATAGCTAAATGATCCGACAAAAAGATGTATGATTGCAAAAAATGTTATGTTACAATACATCGCCCAATTGTGAAAATTTTCTATCGTCATGATACGTTACTTTCTATATATATGATTTGTTGTGCATTATGTATTTATGAATAAGATAGCACATTGTTGTTGATAGGCATCGAATATATTAACTCTTTTGCATCCAATTACATTAATATGTATGTATATGTTTTTTTACAGTATGTATATGCAACCATATACATTACTCTCTCTCTCTCTCTATCTATCTCTCTCTATATATATATATTCTATGTCCAATTCATTATGATTTGGAGATTTAATGCTAAACATACGTGTCGAATGAGTGATAGAGTTCTAACATGGCAAGCTAAGGAGTGTGTCGTAGTGATTCTTAGAGGTGGACCGGCTGATAGATATCAAAAAATATCAAGATACATTTATATGTTAAACACTTTATATCCTAACTCACACATTAAGATGCATAATCAGAGGATAATGAATTCATGTATTTGTTTATTGCCTTATATCGAATGATAAGGAATTTTGAGTTTTGCAAACCTATAGTAGTTGTTGATGGTGCTCATTTGAGTGGACCATATAAAGAAACTTTTGTTTCGGCGAGCACACTGAATGGTGCAGATATTAAATTTACTGTTGGTTTAATGATATGTTATCAAAATATTCAATATCGTCATGTTTTTATGTGTTGTATATTTTACTTATACATTTATATCGTTGAAAAACATCATTTTAATGAACAAGTTATTAACTTTTCATGAAGTGGATTGTATTTTGCCAATAGCTTATGTTGTTGTAAATACCAAGCATGACTGCTCATGGACATGATTTTTTTCAGTATTTAGAAGTGCATTTGAACAATAAGACAACATGTGTGTTGTATCGAATCTCAACAAAAGCATCATACAAAATGTAAGTATTATGTATCTTAATATCCCCCAATCTTGCATGCATTTAGCACTTGTAGAAGAATTTTTGCACTCACTTTCGAAAAAGTAAAGACAGACTTAGTGACTTGTATTATTCTATGACGAAAGCTTATAGAAAAGAGGATTTTGATTACCTTATGACCAAGGTTGGTAAGGTGGATCACAGGATGAAGGATTACTTAGATGAAGCTGGTTATGAAAATTGATCTCGATCTCATGCACCGATAAACAGAGGTAGGATGAGGACTTCTAATATTATTGAATATATAAATGGTTGTTTGGTAGAGGCTCGAGAACTGCCTATATTAGGATTTCTAGAAAAAGCCAGAATTTTATTTAGGTCTTGAGATTGTAAAAACAGAAAAATAGCATCATATACAAAGACGGCGTTAGGAAGAAGGTTCGAAAAAATACTAACTCTTAATAGTGTGAAAGTTTCTCGGATGACGATATGTTATAAAGTACATGTATATTACTATTTTTTCCTTGTAAAATGTTATTTATTTTCTAATTTTAATTAAATATATGTTTCATTAATTTATCATATGTATTGTTGTTTGTACGTTCATCGGGTTAAGACTTCCTCAAACTATGTTTACTTGGTATATAATAAAGTATATGTATATTATTATTTTTTTAATAAAATGTTATTTATTTTTTATTTGTAATTAAATATATATTTCATTAATATATCATAGCTATTGTTGTTTGTATGTTCGACAGGTTAAGACTTTCTCAAACTATGTTTACTGTGTTTATGAATTTGATAGAAGGTACATTATCAATCTTGGAAGTGAAACATGCAATTGTAAAAGATTTAAAATTGATGAGATATCCCATCCTCACACAATTGCAGTTCGAAAGAGTAAATATATATATGAATTTGGTTCATACGGCTCTGATTACTGTAAGCTAAATACTTTAGTGAAGATGTATGAATTTTCAATTATTTTGATGCTAGATATGAAGGATTGGAATGTGCCTAAATGTGTAGATGAGGAATCAGTATTACCACCAAATATAAAAGACCACCTGAAAGGTCAAATAATGGGAGATATTAGTAATTAAGTGAAACTTTGTCATCAAGCACAAACTATTGCGGACGATACGAACGTGAAGGGCACAACAGACGCACTTGTGATTTTTTTCGATGAAGAACTGATTTTTGTATTGACAGATACATAGCTTCGTTAACCAATCATGTGTCATGGTCAATTTTATTTTCATTAGTTTGAACACTGTTAAATTATCATTAATCCGATGTCATGTAATGACTATAACTTCTTCTATGTATTTTTTTTATTAATTTTATTTTTTATATGCATTTTTACTATTTTAAATTTTCTTTAAAAAATGTTTGATTGTTAAGTATGATTAAATTGCACTACAATCATATAATTTGACATAGCTTGTTTATTACACATACGTAATAAATAGACAACAAAAAATAGTAAATGTAATACATTCATAATGGGTAGCTATCGCACCTCCAGGAATACACATTACTGATATAATATGTGCATGGTAGCATATGAAAATGTTATGTATATCTGATGTATATGTTATGTATATGTTACAATATGTGATTAATAATGGACCAAATATCTTAAATATATTGTTATGTATCTGATACATATGTTATGTATATGATGTATTATTATAATACTTTAAGATAATATATATTTTTATGAGTATAATACATATGTATCTGAAACAGTGTGACGTATCTGATAACTAACCCACTAACTTACAAGCAATCGATATAGCTACCCAATGCACCTCAAATCATGTATTTGACTCAGAGATATTTATGAGTATATTATGTAGCTCATTTAATTTCATGATGTAAAAAACGATAATTGACTTTACTAATATAATTTGTGAGCTGTGACATGTGAAGCTCATATACATCTTTATGTATAATATTGTATTTGATGAGTATGTTATGTATATGGTAAAATATGATTAGTAATGTGTTGATCATTTTAATACAAAATAATGTATCTGATACATTTGTAATGTATATGATACATTACTTAAAGACATTTACTTTATATGTTACTAATATAATATGTGAATCGTGACATGTGAAGTTCAAATCTTATAAAAACACACTGAAAAATTGAAATCGTATTAAAAATGCCATATCTAATTTGAAGAGATATGAATAAGTTTGAAAAAGTATTATGTCTTCATATTTTCTTCATAGTATAAGTGAAGTATATACATTAGCTATGCAAATTTATCAATGTATAAGAAATATTTTAATGTATCAGACAATTAATCCACTTTAACTTACCTTCACTGAATGTTAAATTAGCATTCATATATGTTACTAATGTTAAATTAGCATACATATATGTTAATGACATAATGCACAAACATAGAAATTATATACATCACTAACTTTGATAAAACATACTACATTAAAGTCAAATTATTCATAAACCAAAGCAAATATGCTCACCATACATTTAAACATGTGTTCTTCGCCAGAAGGAAATTTAAATTTCAAACTATTCTAAACTAATAATCCCTGATTCATCAAGAGGTGATGCATAAATTGACCTTGGTCTTGGAGGATCATCATTGTTGTCACGATTCAAAAGCAAGGCTCATGATGGCACTTATTGCGGCGTACCTTGATAATTAAATCTATCACCCAAATTGATACAAAATGAGGAAAAGACAAAAGCATCTCAAGGTAAGGCTTCTAGAACAATGTCAAATCATATAAGTAATCATAATAATGCAGAAAGAACTTATCCAAAATATCAATCATGCCCAAAATTATGTGTCAATAGTGTAAGAACTACTAAAACAATTCGAGCGTTAAATACATCAAAAAAATAACCACAAAGGAATAATATCTGACTCCAAATACTAATAAAGACATAACTACTATAGAAAGATAGAGGTGAACTTTGGACGCATGAATGTCCAACCGCTACCTTGGAAGCTCCAACAACCGCCCCAGTCAAGAAAGTTGAGGCGCACTCGAACTAGGACCTGCACCCAAAGGGAACAGTAGGCATGCGTACGGTCCACTTATACTCAGTAGGTATCACAGGCCAATCAAGCAAAGTAGTAAATAAAGCATACAAAATATACACTAAGGGCACGTCACCTGCAATAAAAAAATATCCCACAACGGTAGACCACACTACTTGCATTAACAGTTCTAATGTATCACATGTATTATAACATCACACCAAGATAGAACACAAGTATGCATTATATCACATATAAGTATAACAAGGGAGAACATGCATATACAAGATCAAAAAATACAAGTAAAAGAAGATAAGACAATTACATAGATGACATGTCAATATGGCAATACAACATAATATAAACACAATAAAGTAAGTGCAATATATATGATGATGATTATTATTATGATGATGAGGCACAAGGTCGTCGCATAACCTCCGGGGTCATCTCATAATCCCCGTATACACATACTGAGCTAAATCTTCTCGACGTAGGATCCATGGGAGGTTCGTCAACTCGTATATAATCCGCATATCTCATATCTCCTTTCTAACACATTTCTCACAAAGGTTTTTATAAAGGCATTGCCAATGTTACTCAGGTGTTGCCACGGTGGTACCAATGTTTCATGAATGTGTATGATATGAGGATGTAATGCTCACAACCAATCACAATGAGTATTTCCATAACCAACCACATAATATATATCTAGAATCAACCACAATGATACATTTTCACAACCATGTGAGTCAATATCCACTCATTATTTTTGTTCATCCATGAATTTCCACGTACCAATAAAGTATGAATATAATCACAATACACCAATGGTACCACATTAAGCATTTTAACAATACAATACAATTATTCACATGTATTCAAGGCTATTAATATCATATAGGACCCCACACAGTCACACATATCACATAATAGCTCACTTTCGACGATTACATCACATATAGGCCCCACACGGGTCCAAAACATAGATAGCCATTTTTCATTATTAATTTCCATCCTTAAAATATATTTTGTACCATCATTTACTACCCAACCTAGTCTGAAAGAGTTAAGCCATAACCTACCTCAAAAGCCAAAACCAGTCCGCTACACTTCAAATCCATGATCTTACTTTTCACAAACAATTTTAAACTCTACTAAAAACATCAAATATGAAATCTACGCATTAAAATAAATCCAACGACACCCATATTGATTACTTTTGGTTCGAGATCAAAACGGACCCCTAGAATGAGTTTTCAAAAAAGAAGGATAAAATCAGAACTTTACTTCAAAAATATATTTTTTATATTTTTAGGAATATACATCTGAAAACTCAAGTCAAATTGAGTCAAAAACGAGGTTCAAATTGAGGAAAAACTATTTTTAAGCTTTACTGAGTAAAATCTTTGAAATCTGGGTTAAAATCGAGAATCGGAGTTGTTTTAAAGGTTGAATTACTGAAAAACTAGTAATTATAAGATAAAAATATTATTCAAGTGAAAAGGAGTAAAATTGGAGTTTAAAAACAAACCCTAAGATTTTTTGTAGTTTTGAGAAATCAATCAAGAAAATACTAAAAAAATGTGAATTCTTACCTTAAATCCATAATAAAACAAAAATATATATATTGATCTAGCTCCCACAAGCTTTGCCTTTAAGCTCCTACGCCATTTTAGGGTTTAACTCTCAAAAGTTATAGCAGATTTTCTGCACTGCTATAGAAGAAAAGCTGTTTCTTTTTCTTAAGTTCAATCCAGACTTCGACGAGGTGCTCGAAATTCATTCGGAATATGATATAAGCAAATGAACTATGCAATCATACTAAATTCAACTTTCTGGACGCGATGAAAATATCATATTTTTTAAAAAATATTATTTTCACAAAGTTGACCCCCGAAACCCTAAATCACAATTTTCCAAATCGAGAGTCGAAATGAGATTTAAAAGCCATAAAATCACACCAAATATGCTAACACCCTAAAATTGATATTCCAAATATGCTGACAAAGTCGTATTTTTCTTCCGATGTCATTTTGACCAAATGTGGGTCTCACACCCATATTTTTAATTTTTAAAATTTTTCAATCAATAGGTAGAAATGAGCTCATGTGCACTGAGATCTGAATTAAAGGTCTAACTAGCATAAAATTGATATTATGGAGTTGTTAGCGCAGTTCGTTCAGCCATTCATCGCACGGATCAAAAGATATCCCCGTAAGTTTAAAATAAGGCTCTCGAAGCCATCAAAAACCATAATATCGCATAAATGGTACCAAAATGCATCAAAAACCATGTCAATCACTCTCACACCCTAAAAGTGCAACTATGGGGAGGGATTAAACAGTTAAATTACACAAAATCATAGATTTCACATATTTCATCAAATTTTTAGATCGTTACAATTGTCACTAATATATCTTTTTTTTAGCCTTGACCACTCTATAATTTCATAATAGGATAACATATCTCAAGAGTTTAATTTGTGCATCAAATTCAGAAGAAGAAACTGATATTTCTTTGCTAAAATACTCTGCATATTTGGATACAAACACGCCACAATCCCTATATAGTAAAAAGAATTTGAGCTAAATAATTTTTTTCAGGACAAATATTAAAAATTTGTATGCATTATATATACATAAGTAAAGTGTGACTTACATACTACCACTTGCTTGTTGTGTAATTTTTTTTGAATACTCAACATCAAATGGATGTTGGTTTGCCATCTGTATGCAATAGCCTAATTTATTCTTATACTCTTTCAAATTTTCTCAACTAGTGCGTTCTGTTTGTTCGATAAACTCACTATCTGTCAAGTATGTAGGTAACATTACTACTAACTTGTGAATCTCAGGTGATGGATCCCTATGTCTTGAAGTAGATGATGGATCATATACACGTAAGCATCTTTCTTTCAGAGCAACAATATTCAACACCCAATAAAATTCTCCATCACAATTTATCGATATTTACATCTTATCCACCATATACAAAGGTATTCCAACAGAGATATTGAATTTTTTGATAATGTTTGTAATGAATTCCTTATGTCTAACAAAAATACATGATTGCACATAGTCTTCCTACGTAGAAACAAACTTAGAAGTAGTATACGAATAGTACCTATGATATGTCTACTCAACGTAATTTTTGAACAAGCAATTGACAATTGTGTATTTGTACTGTTGATCAGATTGCTTTTTTGACTTTTTGCGAAGATGGTAGAAAATGACATTAATATGCTGAATAGTTCAACAAAATATCAACACTCTATGTTATACGTAAAATGTTGTATGTAATAGTTATGAATATACAATAACTAAACAATATTTAAAGCACAAGATACATTACTAATCATTTACATAGACATATGTTGGATATGTGTATGGATTGAATAACACAACATCGAAAAAAATTTAAACCACATTTAATATGAAATATGATATATATCAAATAATATAGGAAGCCATTAAAAATATACTAATACATAACTAAATACAAGTCAATGCACATGAGATGAATTATCAGATTCTCAACAATTTCAAAATGTGCAAAAATTTTAGTAAAGAACAACTAATAATTGTGTTGCTAATTGACAGCTTGCTATGTATATGTATAATAAAGACATATCAATTAAATCAAATTTTAATGTAAGACCAACTATATATTTTAAATAATACAGTTCATAAAAATCGTACCTCATCATTTCAGCAGGTGTTAGGTTGTGACATCTTGTAGAATCAATTTTCAATTTGTAGATGAACAACTAAAAAATTCAGCACTTTGAATTCAAGATCGAATGACTTTGTAGTATCATTCTTGAGTTTTCTATGTCAGAATTTGTTTAAAAAATTTAAGAAAAAAATAATTTCATAATTCGATTCTTTTAATGAAACATATTCAAACTATTACCTGTTTGTGTGATACTTCAACAATCGTTTCACGATTCATGCGAAGTACAACAATATTAATCCATCGGCAACTCCTCAGATACACTGAATTCATCAAATGCATGTTTTTACCGTAAATTAATTTTGAAATTGTCATCGCCTTCTGACATTGAATCAAATTCAGTTAAATATGATGATTTGAAAATTCTTGACTTTTGTCTAATCTTTTGCACATGCATTTTCAAGGCATCATGAATTGCAATTGGGCATCAAAAAAATTAGGTGAAACCTAATTGTCAGGTATTAAATACTAACTCTCAATCATTTGCTTTCTAGTTAGTAGAGTTGTCATCTCAGGTATCAGTGCTCCAATAACAATTTGAATAGATTCAGGTAATGTGTCTGTGAAATCATCCTGGTATATAAACTTGATCAACAAAAAATTTAATATAAATTAATTTTGATAAATTAATTAATTAAATGTAAATAGTATCATTGGTGTGTTGTTAGTACATCCTGTGGCTAAAGCAATGTGTGGATACAACATATACATTAACTGAATCTATCAGATATATTACTAGTAATATATCTAAAGCATTATAAGGGATATATTGTTCATGTGTATATATATTATAATAAATGACATCTCAAAAAATACTTTACTTAATAAAAAAAAATAGTTACTCCATTTATAAAAATAATAGTGTTATACTGATAAATAAAAAATGATTTATTATCGTTTGTTTTCTTTAAATATCATTGATATTTGTTATTTCGGTGTTTTTTTTAATACAATCTTGATAATTAATTTTGATGGGCTCAATATCGACCTACGCATTCATTGGTAGATCTTCGATTGGATCGCGATTTCCATCATAATCCTGATAAACATCAAACAATAATCAAATGCATTGTAAAAAACTTCAATTAATTAAAATGCAACATAGTTAACCTTATAATTTTGAAACTTTGGATTGTCATTTGTTCCCAACTTGTCTGTGTCAATTTTTTATTTTCTGAATTCATCTTCTATTGTATTATCATTTTCTTCCCCATCCTATATTAACATCAATAAATAACAATTTTAGAAGTTAAGATGTATGAAAAAATTATCATTTTTTCTTTGTCTTGCTTATATGTTAAAGCGTCCATCACTTCGGCATGTTGTTTAATGAGTAATTTTGAAAGTTCTCAATTTTTTATCAACCTTTATAGATAAATAAAGAAGTATATGAGTAGGAGATTAAATTGATTCAATTGAATTAACACAAGTGAAGTCTTACTTACGTAAGACTGTACAAATGACTTTATGTCATTCATATCATCTTTCATCATGTATTGATTTTCAGGTTTACTGTAAGATCCAACAATGTCTTCTCTGTATCACTATGTGGTGAAGCAATTGCTGACACTTTGGTGTTTTAGTTGTGGGTTCATTGATAGTTTTTGTTACTTACATTGATACATTTTCTCTTGAATCAGTTGATGTAAATTTCTCCCAGTGTTGCACGTTGACTGTTTGTTTTTCAAAACTAATTGTCTTCTCCTTTTTGAAGGTTTTGCAGATGATGTATCAGTAATGTGACACGCCCTGATCAGCATATCAGCTAGTGGTAATGTACTGAAATTCTCAAAACCTTAAGGATCTGAGTGAGAATATGAGTTTTTCATCCAAAATTCTTTTTTTGTGATGATCAATCAACCTGGTTGGTATAGATAAAGAGGCAAGATCATATATTTCAATACCCTCTCGCATTGATAAATCAAGTCTATAATACCTCAAAAAATCCAAACCAATGCTAAAGCCATGTTTTAAGCTCATGCATAGTACATCACAGTCCTTTGATAGTTCTATGAGTTGGTTTCATGTACGTTAAGGCCTCAAATAACTCCCAGCTATTAGACAAATCGAAATAACCCTTACCGATTGTAATTTTGATAAGAATATTGCCTTAGTCAACATTAAATCAGCATATATTTTGTTCTACTCAGAATTTTCCAGATCACCACCCACTAAGTTATAGGAAATTAAATTATCTTTCCAATGATACTAATTTTGTCCAAATCTGATACTCGGGTGAGAAGTTATGATACTTTTAGTGAAAGTAATAGCTCACTACGAGCAGCACCGCGTCGCACCGATATGTCATTTCGCAGTTGTCGCTTTTCAGAGAGGCTCCGCGATTGGCACCACGTCACGCTGAAATACCAGTTCATAATTATCTTTTACCAGTGACGCAATGCGATAGCACCGCGTCATGTCAAAGTATATTTTTGCACTTATCCATTGAATACAGTTTCAGCCAAATTTCAGTGACTTACCACGATGGCACCGCCCAAAAATGGAATTCCAGTGACAAAAATGTTTAATTATTTCAGGGATATTTGGGTCTTTTTCAATGACCCTAATTAGTCCAAAATAAAAAATTAATGCCCTAAAAGCCTGGTTAGTCATTATTTTATTCAACTCCTCTCAAATCAAGAGCACTCTCTCTCAAATAGAAAATCCTAGCCTTCAAAATTCAAGATTAAATATTAAGAACTCACCATCAATTCTCACAAATTCATCAACTCAGGTATGTTAAGTGTTCATCCATGGGTTCCTTTCACCCATGGAGTTCAAGTATCCAATTTAAATACAAAGTTATGATCTTTTCAAGTTATTATGATTTTGAATTATGATTTCAACCATGAATCTTGATTTCATACCATGCGTACATGAAATTGTTGTTGTTATTAAAATCCACATGTTTTAATATTGCTATTTGCTGAATTAATCATGATTAAGTGTTGTTGATGTTGAAATTATGCTATTACTCCAAGTTTTATACTATTCTCATGTTTAACCTAAACCATGCATATCAAGTGTCTGATGAAATGCGTACAAGAATGAATTTTTAATAAATGTTCCCATGTTATGTCCTTAAAGTTTAGTACTATTTTACGATTATTGGTATTGAGTCCTGGGGGTTATGAATGCCCAAAAACATAGTTGTTTACTTAGTCTTAGTATCTTCAAAATAGTTTCAGAGTATGTTATGAGCATTATCAGTTCAGTTAGTTATCATAATTAGTTAAAATTAGAACAGTCCAGTATTCCGAGTCAGTTTAGTTGGGAGTAGGATTTAGCACTGAGCGAGTGTAGGGATGGTGGCTTCCCCATCAGATAGGCAGAGTTGGTAGTAGCAGTCCCTGTACTCCAGAACTACATAACCAGCGTAGTACATGAGGATTCACCCATCAGTTTAGGCTTGACTACCATGTAGGGGTCACCCATCAGTTTAGGCTTGACATACTTAGTCCTTCGAAATAGTATATCAGTATAGTGGATCCATACAGCCAGCGTTAGTACCCACTGCACGGTACTAACACCCTTCCAACTGGTTATAGTTGGACCCCGATTAGCTCAGTTTGGGGCATGTCGGTTAGATGATACCTCCCACAATCTCAGTCCAGTAATCAATTCAGTAATATAATTTCAGATGCTTGACTATAGCATACAGATATAGTGATTCAGTTATCAGATTTCAGTATTGTCGTATTTATAGATTTTATTCAGAATATATTATATGCTTGGTCATGCATCCTCAGTACTTACAGATTTCATGCATCCTCAGTACTTACAGATTTTATGCATCCTCAGTATTTTTAGATTTCACATATCCTCAGTATCTATAGATTTCATGCACTCTATTCAGTACTTTATATTATATATATATGTATACACACATTCAAATAGTTATTATTCATGTTCATAAAACCATGCATATCAACCTATCTCATTTAGCATACCAATACATTCAAAGTATTAATCGCATACTCTTTTCTTACGCTATGATGTATCATATCATATGTTCGGACGCTCAGTTCCTGGATCACACATAGATTTTCTAGACTATCAGCTATAGCAGTGGTGAGTCCTCATAGTTTGAGGACATAATTTATTTAGTTCAGATTACTTTATTAGTTTCAGTCATTTTTATTCAGTCGGAGTTAGTTGGGGTTTGTCCCATCAGCTCCTCAGTTAGTTAGTAGAGGCTTTTTAGACTATTTTAGACAGTTAGTTAGTTTCTCAAATTTCAGTTATCATTGTCAGATGTTTATCAGTATTAACAATTTTGTTTATCAGATTTATTACTTAAAACCTTATGGCATCCCTCAGTTAAATTCCATAAATGATCTTTTAATACCAGTTCTATGCAGTGCTCACAGCAGGTATTAGCTCATAGGTTAGCTTGTGGTCCCTCAGGACAGTAAGCACTGTGTGTCGCCCAGGGTGTACTCTTGGGGCGTTACAAACTTGGTATTAGAGCCTAAAGTTTTAAAATGTCCTAGGAAATCTAAAAGTCATATCAAGTAGAGTCTTGTGCATGGGTGTGAAGCGCGCCACACTTATGGACAAGAGACTACGAGGTATTTTTAGGAAAAGTTCCTTTCTTTCAGTGTTCATATTGTCCGAGTGAGCATGTGCTCAAGTTAAATTCTCTGCCTAATTGCAATCTTCCTTTCATTTACAGAATATGTCTTTTATACGAAGAAGAAACAAAAATCAGCCCGCACCTCCGCCCATTCAGGAAGATCATGTGAATGAGCATGTCTCTCATGCTGAATTCAAAGCTACTTTTACTACCTTATCTTATTCAGTAGTTTTTCAGATCAATATGCAGGCCGTTTCCATATTTAGCCTTTTGATTCATACTCAACTAAGTGAGAGGGGGAAATGTAGGAAGAAGGAGAGAAAGAATAAGAGGGCCAGAACAAGTAGTCTTAAGCCTAGGTCAAGGGGTAGTAACTGCTCCCAATTTCAATAGAAATTCTCAGCCCTAGCTCTGCCTTCATCTAGTGCACCAGTGCCTAAGTTTAAGAATAACAGTCGAGATAAAGCACCAGTCTCTAAGTCACAAGGTAGTGGCAAGGGTGTTCGTACTAATCTGTTTTGTGGAGAATATGGTAAGAATCATAAGAGTCTGTTTATAGCCGGTAGTGATGTGTGTTTTGGGTGTGGCAAGCCAGGCCACAGATTCAGATATTTCCCAAAGAATGGTCAGCAGGGTCGGTCTAACCATCCTTCAGTTTCATTCAGTCACCCAACTCAGCAGGTTGCTATTGCTTCCAGTGCTAATAGTTGTCAGCATCAGAACAGGCTATATGCATTTCAATCCCGACAGGATTAGGAAAGTTCTCCTGATATGGTTACGGGTATGTTACTGGGCTTTAATTTACATATTTATTCTTTATCAGATCTTGGAGCTTCACTTTGTTTTGTAACCACTTATGTGGTTGTCGAGTTCAGTGTCAGTCCTGAAACCTTAGCAAAGCCCTTCTTAGTGTCTAACCCAGTGGATAAATCTACCCTATCCAGACGGGTATACAAAAATTATCCAATTATAGTATCCCAGTAAATCATTTTAGTTGATTTCAGAAATAAAGTAGTTTAGTTTCAGCTTCTCAATGAATCAGTCAGTAAATGAAGAGGAAGTACCTCAGTGCTTAGGAGTACACGTGATTTTAGTTTCCTTCTCAGAATCCTATGAAAGTATATGATCTAGAATTAGAAGCATGACACCAGGAGTTTAGCAGCAGTAGTAGAGTTGGGATAGTGTTATCTGAATTTAAGTAGATTTTGTATTCCATGGGGCAAGTTGTGTAAAAGATGAATCACTAGCCTTGAAATAGTGTATGCAAGAATTCAAGTTTAGTAATTCAAAATTATATGTTGTTGATATTGGTTAGTGGTAATTCTCTTGGTGTGGGTAAAAACATAAGTTTAGAAAAGTGATAATTGTAGTCTATGATGAAAGTAGTACGGTTCATAGAAGTCTTGGGGATATCCATTTTAAGTGTTAGGATCTATGTTTGAACCTTTGAAGATTGAACTAATAGAAACAAAAGTTGAGAATTCTAAGTTAGCCAGTTCTTAAATTATTACATGATGTATTTGGGGCTATAGAAAGTTAATAGTTCTATTTCAGAAGGAAGTTCAGCAGTAGGGTTTTACACTTTCAGGTGTAGTCTTTCAAGGTGAGTTTAGTGTTTATGAGTATTGTTATATCTCAAACTCTAGAGTAAAGTGGTTTCAGTTCAGTTTAGAGTTTGTTAAGTAGTCCACAGACTTAGAATGATGGCTTTAAGCTAAGGGGGAGATAGTAGAACAAGTAACCAAGTCAGGCTCTCAGATTCCAGTAGTGATGCCAGTGGGTTATAGAACAACACTAGGAAAGGATATGCCTGACCCATTCTTAATTCAGTACTTGTACTTCAGTTATTACGATATTTACTCATGCCTTACATATACGCTCCATGATCATAGCTCATATTCGTGCATCTTATCAAAAATCATGTGTTTTCTCAGTTCCTAGTATAAGGAGTTCCAGTTTGCTTAGAAGTACGGATCATGTTCCTTAAATTCAGGAACTCCAAACTCAGGTGATGAAGCTCATGACTCATCTATTCATGTTTTATAGTATGTTCAGTTCCCATGACTCGTGCTACACTCTTAACGATTAGTAAAATTTAGATTATGTCACGTATATCCTTAGTTTAGATCTCTTGATAAATCCATGATGTTGATATTCTATTCCTCAGGCCTCAGTTAAGTGTCAATTTTTGTATAGTATTCATTCATGCTTCAGGTCCTCGTGTTTTAGACTTTCAGTGACCTCTCCTTATGAAATGATGTAGTAATGAACAATTGCTTAGATGGGAGAGATTTAATGCTTCATATTAAGGAAAGAGTGTTGCATACTTATTTTACAGGAGGCTGTAGTTATGAAGATAGGCTTGAATGTCATGTTGATGTGTAAGTGGATAAATGTATTATGCATCGGTGAATGGCAAGTAAAAGGTTGTATTTAGTTGTTGAAGGGGAAATTACAATTATTCATGAGATGAGAAGTTGTGAAAATGCAGAGTGTATTGAATTCATGACTCAAACTAGTATTACAGTGTTATGTGTGTATTTCATAGATTTGAGTAGGCTTGTACAGAGTGGGAGAATTCAGTCCAGCTCAGACTTCAGTAGGTTGAGTTATCAGTGCCCATGTGAATATTTTCTGTAGTCTCAGGTGAAGTGCAGTATTAAGGTAGAAGGTATAGTTAAGAGAGTATTCGAGGAGTATGTCTAAGCTTGAAAGATAGTAATTGCAGTGCATAAGGCCTTGTAGCTCTATCCTAGCTGATGTTTCGTAGGCCTGTGTTTTATATTACAGAATTTTAGCCTTGTTGTGATTTCTTATCCAAATGTCTTATTTAGACCATGCCCAAGATTCTTTGCTCCCTAAAGTCATTAGAACTTCTTAGAAAGAGTGATGAAGAAATACTCCAGTTAAGTATAATCTTTCAGTATGAGTTAGTCTGTATAGCCAGTAATTCAGATTAGCAGTTAGACAGACAAGTTCCTACGGTTTTCCGTCTTTCGATATAGTGTTACTATCTAAAGTTTTATGAATATATCCCTTCCAAGAAATAGTTTGTTTGCATCCATGTAAATTATGAATCCAGTTCAGTTCATGCATCATATTTTAGATCCTAGATATTCAGTCATGATTCAGTCCGTAAGCGTTCTGTCCATCATCTTAGTTTTCCTAGTATTTCAGTCAAGTCAGTATTATTTAGGGAACGAAATATCCCAGGGGGGAGATGTAATACCCCCGATCTTTCATGTACTAAATCTCTCATCTTTTCTTTATGAAACCAGATCCAGTCGGAGGTAATGGTTACTCATAAGGTGACTCTCTCGTTCCTATCTCAGTGTTATAACCATTCTCATGTCACTGCATGTGTTTAAGAAATTAGTTCAGTTCATGATATCCAGTTCATGTATCATGTTTCAGACTCAGTTATGCTCCCATGCTTCCATTGATGCGTGTTCAGTAAATGATCTTAGATTTTTCAGTATTCTCAACTTAAGGTAACAATTTTCCTTAGAATCTCTCTTTTTCATTCCCAGTTTTAGCTGCATATCATTCTCATGTCAATTATGCATTCCCAGAACCAGTTCAGTCACGTGTCATATTCAGACTCAGTCATGTAATCATGTTTTCATCATGCAAATTTAGCATATAACCTAAATTCCTCAGTACTTCTAGCTTAATCAATCCCATTCGAGGACGAATGACCCCAAGGAGGAGATATTGTAACACCCTGAAAAATCCAAACTAATACTAGAGCCATATTTCAAGTATATGCATAGTACATAATAGTCATTTGATAGTTCTATGAGTTGTTTTGATGTACGTTAAGGCCTCAAATAACTCTCAGCTATTAGACGAATCAAAATAACCCTTACCAATCAAAATTTTGATAAGAATATTGCCTTAGTCAACTTCAAATGAGCATATAGTCAAATCCAAACAAGCATATCTTTTTCTCTACTCAGAATTTTCCAGTTCACAACCCACCAAGTTATTGAAAATTGAATTAGATTTCCAACGATACCAATTTTTCCCAAATTCGATACTCGTGTGAGAAGTTATGACACTTTTAGTGAAAGTAGTAACTCAATACGAGCAACACCGCGCCACGCCGATGTGCCATTTCGTAATTATCACTTTCCAGTGAGGCTCCGTGATTGGAACCGCGTTACATTGAAATGCCAGTTCAGAATTGTCTTTTTCTAGTGATGCAATGCGATAGCACTGCATTGCATCAGAGTGCCAGTTCACACTCATCAATATTTTATTGAACTCCTTCAAATCAAGAGCATTCTATCTCAAATAGAAAACTCTAGCCTTCAAAATTCATGATCAAATCTCAAGAACTCACTATCAATTCTCACGAATTCATCAACCCAAGTATGTTAAGTGTTCATCCATGGGTTCCTTCTACCCATGGAGCGTAAGTATCCAATTTAAATATAACGTTTTGATCTTTCCATGTTATTATAATTTTAAATTGTGATTTCAACCATGAATCTCCATGAATCTGGATTTCATACCATGCTTACATGAAATTATTGTTGTTATTAAACCCCACATGTTTTAATATTATTATTTTCTGAATTAAATCATAATTAAGTGTTGTTGATGTTGAAATTATGTTATTACTCCAAGTTTTATACTATTCCCATGTTTAGCCTAAACCATGTATATCAAGTGTTTGATGAAATGCCTACAAGAATGGATTTTTATTAAATGTTCCCATGTTATGTCCTTAAAGTTTAGTACTATTTTACTATTATTGCTATTGAGTTCTGGGGGTTATGAATGCCCAAAAATATAGTTGTTTACTTAGTCTCGGTATCTTCAGAATAGTTTTGAAATATGTTATGAGCATTATCAGTTCAGTCAGTTAGCATGATCAGTTAAACTTAGAATAGTCTAGTATTTCGAGTCAGTTCAATTGGGAGTAGGATTTAGCACTGAGCGAGTGCAGGGATGGTGAATTTCCCATCAGTTAGGCAGAGTCGTTAGTAGCAATCCCTATACTCCAGAACTACGTGGCTAGCATAGGACATGAGGAGTCACCCGTTAGTTTAGGCTTAACTACCTCGCAAGGGTCACCCATCGGTTTAGGATTGACACTCTTAGTCCTTCGAGACAGTATATCAGTATAGTGGATCCATACATCCAGCGTTAGTACCTATGACACGGTACTAACACCCTTTCAACTGGGTTTACAGGTTGGACCCCGATTAGCTCAGATTGGGGCATATTGGTTAGATGATATCTCCCATAGTCTCAGTTCAGTAATTCAATTTTAGATGCTTGACCATAGCATATAGATATCAGTGATTTAGTTATCTGATTTTAGTATTTACAAATTTTATTCAGAACATGTTATATGCTTGGTCATGCATCCTCAGTACTTACAGATTTTATTCAGAACATGTTATATGCTTGGTCATGCATCCTCAGTACTTACAGATTTTATGCATCTTCAGTACTTACAGATTTTATGCATCATCAGTATTTATAAATTTCATGTATCCTTAGTATCTACAGATTTCATGAACTATATTCAGTACTTCTAGTTATTATTCATGTTCATGAAAGTATGCATATCAGCCAACCTCATTTACCATACTAGTACATTCAAAGAATTGATCGCATACTCTTTTCTTGCGCTATGATGTATCATATCATACGTTCGGACGCTCAGTTCCCAGATCGTGCATAGATTTTTCAGACTATCAGCCATAGCAGTGGTGAGTCCTTATATTTCGATGACATAATTTATTTAGTTAAGATTACTTTATCAGTTTTTGCCATTTCCATTCAGTCGGTGTTAGTTGGGGTTTTATCTCATCAGCTCCTCAGTCAGTCAGCGGAGGTTTTTCAGACTATTTCAGACAGTTAGTTTGTTTCATAGATTTCAGTTGTTATTGTCAAATATTTTATCAGTATTAATAATTTTGTTTAGCAGATTTATTACTTAAAACCTTATGGAATCCCTCAGTTAAATTTTGCATATGACCTTTTGATTCAGTTCTACTCAGTACTCACAGCAGGTACCAACTCATGGGTTAGCTTTTGGTCCCTTGGGACTGTAAGTACCATGTGACGCCTAGGGTGTACTCTCAGGGCGCTACAAAGCCTTTGAACTTCTTCAAGTGTTGGACGTAGGTTGTTGTAAACAAAATATGAACAATATAAGAATATATAAATATAAGAAAGATAAATGTTTAAATGTACAAGGCTGGTCAGAAGACATTTATTAAAGTAAAAGCATAAACAATTAGATAGTTACTAAGATTTAATTTACTAAACATCCCACCATGAACTTCTCATATTTTGGATTCATGTCGACAATCTTCCAGTTAAAATTTTTGAAATGATGTTTCTCTACTAGACAACTATTGTCAAAACAACATTCATATGCACATTCATACATTCAAAATGTGATGCATGCCTCCTATTCAATATAGCTATTTTTCAAGAAAAAAATCTTATCGTCGGGTTGTCATCAACTTATCAAACATACTCTCTCTCCATGAAAATTGTTCATAATAGTCATTCTCCACCATCAGGAAGTCTTCTCTGCTTATTGTTGCATCACGTAATTGTGAAAACAAAAACAAATATATGTACAATATAGACACGTGCAAAGCATCTCGATTATTGTCGAAGTTTTTCATTTTAAAACTTTAAATCAAAGTAAATTAACTTATTCTTGTTTTAATTTTTGGGAAGTACTTCTTCATTAAAGCAGGTTTGGAGGATTCCAGATACAGATAATCCTCAATATTATTAGTACATTTAAGAGAGATGATGAGAACAAACTCAAAAATAGTAAGTTTAAGAACAGTTTCCTTGGTATATACATGAATTTCTTCTGGATTATTCTACTCTATCTCAAGCATTAGCAAACATTTTGATATTTGGCTTTGGAAGTTGAACTGGGGTACATTGAGAATATCCCGAAGAATAATTGGTGAAAAAACGTAAGTACTTTTTCTCTCAAATAATTTTTGATATCTAACCCAAATTCACGATTGCATGAACTATCGATATACAAAGAATGAAGAGAAACTTTCTTTATTCTGTATTTCATATCCTCTAATCACAAATATTGCATCCCAATATTAGTTAAATTTTAAATCACACTTAAACATTGAAGGTACAAAAATGAATAAACTTGTTCATAAATAAGTCACCTATACATAACTAAACATAGCTTTTGTATGTAGCAAAATTGCATTAAATATAGTTATTTGATTCTTATACAACACATAGTAATGTATCATGTATACAATAGCTTCGTGTCTGCGTAAGGTAATGTATTCATTACATATCTTTGCTATGTATCAGGTTTGATATAACATCATCATATCACTCATATACATAGCAAAGTTATGTATTAGAATTGAATCAAGTCTACATGAAACTCCTAACTAAAACACATAATTATACTTGAAATTATTGCAAATTTGATACATGCAATATTTATGTATATGGGGTTGAAATAAAACTTTTTCCAAATGACAACGTCATACATATACATAACTTGCAATGTATTATAATTCAAATTCATAAAATGGCTTCACTACATAATTCAATCATATACATAATAATGTTATGTATATGAGCCAGAATAACAACATATCTCAAATGAGTACCCTCAATATCATGGTTAAAGTAACAATAACTGATACTTAATAGCTTTGTATAAAAATACGAAAATTGAAAAAAATAAGCAGATTTAAACACAAACCACATTATCTGGGAGAGACGGGGTCTTGATGTATCTTTTTTTTGTTCTTGAAGATTCATCGACAGATTTTTTTGAGCCTCAAACCAACAACTTCTCCCAACTTCTTCATCTTATGGGGTCGTTGCGGTGTTTTGATATTTTTTTTTAAATTGAGGTCCTCATTATCAAAAGTTTCAGGAACAAATCCACAAATTTGCTTTGTTATTATCATCTAATTGAGTTATTTCTAAACTAAACAAGGAAGTCCTCCATTACTAAGTCATATTTAGTGAATGAAACACATGCAATAATCTATTTCATTAATTTTTTATTTAGTAAAATTGAAAAAATAGTAAAATTTTATGAACCTCCAAAACAAAATTGAAGAAGAATGTTAATCAAGTTTGTTAGTAAGTTGAAAGTTGATGTTGAGCAGTTTGATTGAAACACGATTATAAATTCAAATTTAAAAATCGCTTGATTTATGCGTCTTAATTGTAGGCACTTTTTGTGAGCAATAAGCATAAGAATGGGGAGGTAGAATTATGTATATAAATTTTGAAGAGAGAAATTACAAAAAAAGGATATTTGTAATTACTTTTGGTAATTAGAATATTATGTAATAATAGAAAGTTATGTTGCAGTTTTAAGTAATTTTTAGATACATTTACCTACATAATCTAAACCTTAGTCGATACATGTGGATTCCATACTTCTTTCTCTTAAGGTAGATTCACCCTTGTGTGTCTCTCATTCACTAGTATGATGAAATTATTGAGTGTAAATAAATTTCTGCCTTCTTTAATTTATCTTAATTCTCAGTTCACACTACCTAACTAGTTTATATTGTGGTTGCACTAGCCTATTGTATTAGTTTATAGTTTTCATCAATATAACTAAGGGGTTGTATTACATAAAATAATGCATGCATTAGTTTGGTGTATTAATAATACCTTGTTTGGTTCATTTTCTAAGACTATGCATAATTAATACTTGTACTGATTATACACTCTATCGTGTATTGAGGTATGTATTAGTAATACACACCATTTTCCATGTATTAATAATACCAAAACTTTCAATACATGCATTAACTCCTCAAATGACATTAATACCCCTCACGCTTAAGCAGTTGGAACTACTTTTGGTGCTCTATGACATTCCCTTCTTTACAGGAAAGGTTTTTCCTTTCCTCTGCCATTATTTTCTCTATCAGGGCAGCTTCATTTCAACAAATATTTCTTGTTTTTCATCATTCAACACCAATTAACCAAAATAATATGCTGTGAACTGACCAGATTTGTATTTTATTTCATTTTTTATCATTTTAACAAGGGACACTTCAGCACTTACGATGAGTGATTTATAAATATTGCAAGAAATAATGTACGCGTCCTTGAGCTCTGCACAAATCATATGAAAATTATAGTAGTTTTTCGATTATTCTTGTTTTCCGATTTCTTCCTCTTCATCTTGTTCAAAATTTTGTCGATTTCATTGCCAGCCTTTTTGGGTTTTGAGAAGAAGAAGAAATCAGATTTTCTTATCTAAAACAATAGATGCTGCTACTTCATTCTACCTTGAAATGAGTATACAAAGGAAGGGTATTTCGGTAAACAAACATCTCTTTTATAAAAATTATTTAAATATATATTATTTTTAATACAACAAATCAAACACTGCATAAGAAATAATACCTCAATAACTAATATCAGCATTACTAATACTTGCATTAGTAATACAAGTATTACTAATACATCTTATTTAGCATTATTGTTATACACTCTACCAAACGGCCCCTAAGTGTATAATCAGTTGTAACTCATTATACAATGTATACTGACTACAACTTTGTAAAAGAAATAAAATTATATTCTTAAAAAATTATAAGGAATGTCAATCCATTACAATTATTTACTAGTAAAACCGCCTAACTTTGTAAAATTATCCAAAATAACCCATGATAACAGACATTTATTACCTATTCTCTTTTACCCCATACTCCATTCTTTATCTTTCAATTTTTGCCTTTTTTTTTCAAATTCCTTATAAAATTCTCCATCTCTATAGGCGTTTTCTGTACAATTTGATAAACTTAATTTTGTATTTGTAGTGTGCGGTTTTCAGAGCTCTTTGATTTTGTATAATAGTATATGATAATTGTTGAAAAATACAGTGGATAAGGAGGAGGAGCTCAATTTCCAGCTTAGACATTGACAAAAATGTTGACTAGAAATTTACTACTTTTTTGTTTAACCACCTAGAAGACTTGTAATTCTACTTTACTGCAAATGCTATTCGTAAATTTATATACAGTCATTACATTCCATATACGTGCAGTCAGAGGTGGAGCCAGAATTTCAACTGAGGGGATTCAATATTCAAAAAAACTTAGTCGAAGGGGTTCAACACCTACTATAACCACATAAAAAATAATTTTAATCATGTATAAATAGTATATTTTTCCATCGAAACGAGTTCGGCCGAACCCCTAAAGGAGGCTAGTTCCGCCTCTGCATGCAGCCATTTATAAATATTAATACACACATTATATGTCATATATACTTGTTTATATATCATTCAGATAATATCGATACATTATATAACTATTTATGCAATATCGATACACATTTATATATCATTTATACATTATCAATACATTTCATATATACTACATAACTATTTGATACATTATATATACATGTTTATACATTATTTATACAATATTGATACATACTTATCCATTATTCATATAATATTGATACATTACACATACACTACATAACTATATATGCAATATCGATATATTACATATACGTTATATATCTATTTATACACCATATATATATACGTTTATACATCATTGGTGCAATATTTACACATGACAAAAAGTTGTACGGAAAAAATATGGAAAAAAACAGAAAAAGCTCTTTTATAAAGAAAAGCGCAGCAAAAAAAATATATATATTTTTTTAAAAAAAAAATATTTGTTTAAAAATAAGAGAGGAAGAAAATGACCCAATGGCTATTTTAAGTAATAATCGTCATTTTAAATAATAAACGGAACCTTGAATATCTTTTATAAATTATTTACTTTTTATATATAAATAAAAATTTTCCTATTTCTTTGCCATGGCCGTTGTTGATTGTTCGGCAGTATAAAATCTAGCAAAACTTATATAAATCCTAAATAGTTTAGTCATAATTACACTCTATTTCAATTTTTTTAAAAATTTCATAAAATTTTAATTTTAAATTTTTTAGATATATAATATTAAAAGAGATACATGATTGGTGATACATCTTAAGAAACAACTAATTCGTTATAATTATGAAAAATAATAGTAATTAAGGCAATTAAGGAGTAATATACTCTGCAGATCTTCTAATTAATTGCTAAATATCCCTAAAAATGCTATTTCATTAAATGCAATTTTTTTGACATATTTTTCTCCTTATTTAACTTTCAGAGTCATTGTTCTTCTTCTGCAATTTTTTTTAGGGTAAACAACATAAATCCCAACACTTTGATACCTAATTACCCTCTCTCTCAACTTTTATATTAATTACATGATATTCCGGATATGATACATTATTTAACCTCCCGATACATAAGCTTATGATACATTACTAACCAATTAGTTGGAGAGAAAATAAGAAAAAACGGTAAAAGTGCCTACAATTGAGGAATTAACACACTCAATTTAAGATTTTTTCCTTTTAATTACATAAAATCCGCAACAACTTCATTATTTAAAATTTCAATAATCAAATCAATCTTCATTAATCATAATCCCCACATTGTAATCCCCTTCCCCTCCACCCAATTTAAAAAAAAAAAAAAAAGAATAATCAAATCAATCTTCATTAATCATAATCTTCCAAAACTAATTTCTCCAATCGTTCATTCCCTATTCATCATAACATATCTCATTCCTTGCGTTCGAAAAAAATTGAACATACTATAAGAATCTGATGTATCAGGCGAATCTCATATATATGTAAATATATATATATCTTTCTATGTATCAGAAAACAAATTTAAAACTTAATTTCTGTATATTTATGTATCCGAATAAGAAATATATATTGAATGTATCAGAAATCATTGATTACCTCTGTCAGAAATAGTTTTATGTATCAGAATGCATGTAATATCTATATAAAAAAAATATCTATGTATCAGAAATAATATTTACAGTTTCATTTGTTTCATTATACATTATGATACATAAATAGAATGTATATGGACGAAATTTATCAATCTGATACATAAAAATTATACCTTTGGTAATGATTTTTTTTTTTTGCAACTTCTTTTTTCTCTTTGCAACATCAATAACAGACTTATGAAGAAGTACGTTAATGGAGGTTGTTTGTGAAATTTTTCTGGCGGCCAATGGCCATAACACACATACTACAACTTTTTTGGGGTCTCTTTTCAAAACTTTTTATTTTCTCGTTGCAACATCAACAACAGAATTATGAAAAAGTACGTTAATGAAGGTTGTTTGTGAAATTTTTCCGGCAGTCAATGGTAATAACATAGATACAATGACTTTTTTGTTTTGCTTATTTTTGGAATTTTGTCAATGAGAGTTAATTACAGATGAATTTATTGCTAACTTTTATTACTTACCTAATGATTAATGATTTAATAGTCGTGTTTTCTAAGAAAAAATAGATTTTTTCTTAATCTACAACAATGTCAACGTGATTTAGGGAGAAAAAATAGGAGTTGTGTGTTATGTATCAGATAAAAAACTTATTTAGAGATTTAGAAGGGATTTTTATAATTAGTTTAGTGGGATGGGATTTTAAGTAATATGGGATACTTGAGGTGTTGTTTTATATAATTTATTCAATTTTTTTACTAAGATATTTTTTGTTGTACTAAACAACCATGTTCATTAAATTATTATTGAAATGGAGAAATTTAGTTGTCTGGTGAGTGTAATGCCAGTGTTAATTACATTCAACAAGAAATTGAACAGATAGAGTGTTTAGAGACTTATGATGATTTTCCTGATTTTGATTTGTTGCTACAAGAAGATTTTTGGTCAAATATTTTTAACTTTTACCTCAAGTAAATGAGCATATACACTACATTAGGACAATTTTTGGGTCAATAACATAGTTGACAATTTTCTACTAACTTAGACAGGTGCTTGTAAATTTTTGAAAATTTTAGAGATCAACAATGTATCGATAGTTTCCTACTAACTTTACAAGTATATAAAATTTTTGAAGCAATAATAATAGTAAAACTTACATAAATCTCAAGTTTACTCATAATCACACATTATTCCAACTTTTTTTAAAATTGGCAAGAGATATATATTATTATAAAAGATACAAGTATCTATAATAAGAGATATTTTTTTAAAAGACTGTAAGTGATACATACTACATTATAACAATCTTATATGTATCGTTTAGGGTGTGTTTGGTATGAAGGAAAATGTTTTTCATAGAAAATAAGTTGATTTCTTACTTATTTTCTTTTGTTTGGTTGGTGAGTGGAAAATATTTTTCAAAAAATATTTTCTAGTGTTTGGTTGGTGAATGAAAAAATATTTTTCAGAAAATACATTTTAGTGTTTAGCTAAAGTGTAAAAATATATTTTAGAAAAATAATTTTTGTTCCCGAAAAATACTTTTTTTAAGGTGTATTCGATATGGAGGAGGAAAAATATTTTCTAGAAAAATAAGTTGTTTCTGGAGGGGGGAGGTGATAGGGGTTTAGATTTTGGATAGCGGATGAGGTAAGAAGAAAAATTGAAATATATTTTTGGATGAGGGCGGTAGGGGGTAGGGTGGGGGTAGGGGAATGGGGGTCGGAGTAGGGGTGGGTGATTTTGAGAGTTGTATGAACATTTCAACTTAAGAATTGGGTTGAAAAAGAGTTTTGAAAAATATTTTTCTTACTTTGTGAAGGAAAGTCATTTTCCTTAAATTTGAGGAAAATAAGTTGATTTGGAAAACATTTTCCAAAACATTTAAGCCAACCAAACAAAAGAAAATTGAAAAACATTTTTTAGAAAATGTTTTCCTTCATACCAAACACACTCTTATTATACTAATATGCATGTCTCATATACATGTTACACTGAAGTTATCTAACAAGAGATACATAAAGTAGATCAGTAATGTACACAGAGATACAAGATGACAAAATGTATCTGATGTATTGAAATATGTATTTAACATCTTTGGGCTTGACATTTAACAATCTTATAACAAAAGATACATTTTTTATAGTCTGTAAGGGATACATACTACATTATAACAATCTTATAAGTATCTCTTGTTGTACTAATTATGTATCTCTATATTATCTATTGAATGTATTATGTATCTCAAATAAATATATTAAAAAATATTGCCAGATATATAAAATAAATTATGTATCTTAACATGCTCTTTGCAAACGAAATATGTTTCTACACAACATCTGATCATAAAACATGCATCTCGGCAAAATCGGCATGTAATTTAAAGCTTTGTTACTTCTCCTTTCCTCTTCTTCAACTCATTCACCCCTTAATTGTTAGTTGACAAAGTCGATTTGTTATTGTGTTTGGACCTAAACTTGTGAGCAAAGTATCCGTTTTATAAAATTTTGAGTGGTGAAAATCATATCAAAAAGGTAACTCGCCATTTTTGAATTAGCTATAAGAAATGAGTTTGAAACTCGAATCTGATTTTTGTGAAAGTTTTGAAGCAAATGACGTTTATACTATTTATAAATAGTCTAAGGAGGTTAGGCATCAATGATATTAAATTGGTGAAGAGAAGATATTAAGGCAAACTTTCAAGGGCAATAAATATATCCTAATTTTTATGTTAGAAGTTATGTATATAAGGATTTAAAGAGAGAAAATGTAAATAAGGGATATTTATAATTTTTATTAAGTGAAGATATTTTTTGGAAATCTTAAATTGTGATTTTGTGAAATTTTTCCTAAAATCTAAACTAATCATATGTCCTACCTGCCCAAATAGAGGAGCTTTTTTTTTTTTTTTTTTGTCAACCACTACCTTTATTTTTAATATGGACTAAATTTAGAAATAGCATACTTATCCTCTTAATTATGAGTTTCATAGCAACAGTTTCATAATTACATAATATAGCAAGTTGTATTTTGTATTTTTATAAACTGTTGCTACAAAAATACAAATACATATGATTTTTACTGTCCTTATGATTGATACATATTTTATACTTTTGCAAACTGTTGTTACAAAAATACAAATACATATAAATACATATGCTACCAAACATAATTTGATAAAAATGATGCTATTTTTTATAATTTAATAGTTAAGTATGCTACTTTATGTATTTTTTCCTTTTATTAATGCAAAACCGTTAGATAGGATCAATTGGGGTTGTTTAAATTTGGCCCATCCAAGAAGTTGGATAAAATTGGACTGCTTATATATAGCTCAAATCTATATATCTTATCTAACACCACAACTTCTTTTTATTAAATTACATAAAATTCTTATATTTTTATTAATTATCTAAAATTTTCTTTTTTTAAATAGTCAGATACATTCATAAACACATAAATTTTTGGATAAATAATTTTATTTATGTATCTCCCTTTAATCTAGTTAATATATTATGTATCTCGATCAAATAGTTTAAAAAATGAATGTATCTCAATAATCAAACGTATGTGTCAACTTCAAATTATGTGTTTTTCTCTTTCCGGTGACTATTGAGTTCTTTTCTCTGCTTCTATTTGTTTCCAAAAAAAAATAAAAATTGTTTATCGTTCTTATTCCTTAACTAGAGGTGCATGGCCCGTGTCAGTACGAGCTCAACACTATAAATATTTTTTAGCACTAAAATTTGATATTGATGAGATACAAACATAAATGTACATTGATTTAATTAAATATTATTAATTCTGATATATAAATGACTTATAATATTTAATTAGGGGTAATATAGTAAAAAATATTATTAATTCTAATGCATAAATGACTTATAATAATTAATTAGGGATAATATACTAAAATCACGATTAAAGCAGCTGAATCAAACGTTATAAATATCTATTTTTTAATTAAATATTATTAATTTTCTATAAATGACTTATAATAATTAATTAGGGGTAATATAATAAAAAATATTATTAATTCTAATATATAAATGACTTGTAATAATTAATTAGGAATAATATAATAAATCACGGAACAATTAGAGCGTAATATAGTAAATAATGGGGGTAAAAAAGTAAATCCATGAAGAGGTGGTCGAAACCACCTCTTCTATATAGACACGGGCCCAACAGTAGAACATATGGATTGCAAGTTTTAAGTTTTAGGATTTATGTTGAAGTAGAAAGTTTGAGCAGTAGAATATTTTTATTAGTATAATTGAGCTGAGGAGATCATAATTGAAACCTCTTTTTAACCTTCTTGTTGAATTTTGCGACCAGAAGTATAAAGAAAAAAAAGGCATAAATCTGATGAAATAACTTAAATCAAATATCCAGCAGATTATTGATTTTCAATATCGCAAAGATTAAGAATCATGTAAACTTACCCGATAAAGAGAATACACACCTTAGATTCGCTATTGTTTTGTTTAATTATTAATTTTAACACAGAAAAAAAAGTGTTGTTTTTCTTTTCTATTATATAGAAGAGGTGGTCGAGACCACCTCTCATCCAATTACCAAAATATCCCTTTACTCCCACTTAATTACATACTATATCCCAATATATAATAATTTTATTGTTTCATCATAAGGAAGAGTTGTGATTTTCTTTTCTTTATTTTATTTTTAAAACAGAGAAATGTTAGTTAATATTGAGGAGCTGTAAAAAGTTGAGAAAGATGACTACACATATTTGATAGAAAATTTGCTAATGTTAAGAAAGTGTGAAGTGTTTGGTAGTAAATTTGTCATAGATACATGTTTTTTGTACTTAAATACTTTATTTATATTTAAATTAGTTTGTAAAAATCTTTTGCAAATAATCTTTATACTTCTTTTCTTTAATTTCTTTAAAATATAGTAATAAAATTTACTTATGCTTTATTCTTCTCACACTTTACTACATACATTTTATCCTCTTTAAATCTCATTATGCCATTTTACCCTCTTTAAACATCACTGTACATTAAAATCACGATTGAAGCAGCTGAAGTAGAAATCAGTCAATTTTCAATTTTTTTTTGTTAATTATTGTTATTTACAGTACTTTGTATTTCATTTTCAAATAATATATGTTGCTTTATATCCTCTTCTGTCCCGTCCCAATTTATGTGGCACTAATATAATTTTGATAGTTAATCAAATATTTTATGTTGACATATCATTTTGTTATTCTTATTTTTCTAATACATAAATGACTTATAATAAGGAGTGATATAGTAAAATTATTATTCGAAAGACAAAAATTTAATTTAAAACATTCAGAGTTAATTTCGGATTTTACGTCTATTTTATTTTGCATTAAATATTATTTATTTTCTTTATACTTAGATGACACATAATAATTAATTAAGAGCAATTGATTATGTTATTACTATAAAAATTAATATAATTTTATCATATCCAATAGTAATCATCGATAATTCACCGGAATGGTATATTAATTAAATACGGGATGCTATATTTGCATATGCAAAATATAATATTATTAAACATTATTGGATAGTGTATTATATTTATCTTTCACAATAATAAATTTTACTATATATTTTTTTTTATTTCTTTTTGACTTGATACATATTGACCCAACACAAATTCTAAGAAAAAATTCATTAGAAATTTATTTTATTAAATTAAATATATTAATTTTGTACTTTAAAATTTAAAGTTAAGTTTAAATATTAGTACTTCTATATAAGAAAAAAATAATTTTAAAATTTAAATTTACTTAAATAAATAAATAAATAAAAATATTAATTTTCTATATAAAAGTCAATTAAAATAATAAAATTTATTTACTTTAAATATTTAGTTTTAATTAATTAAGATAATTTTTTATTTTTTCATGATTTATTCTACACCGATAAAATTTTGAGAGTTGAATAGAACTTTTATCTATTTTTAAAAAAGTATTTTAACTTGTTAATTATTGTGATTTATGATAATTTTTACGTAGTTATCAAATAATATATTTACTCCTTGTGTCCCAATTTATATGGCTTCGATATAATTTTGAGAGACAACTAAAATTTTATATATCTTTTAAATATTTTAAGTTGTTAATTATTATGATTTGCAGTACTTTTTATTTTATCTCAATTTATGTGACATTCCTAAAATAATGAGAGTCAATAAATTTTTTATATGTCTTTTAAATATTTTAAGTTATTAATTATTGTGATTTGTGGTAACAAATTAGTTTTGAACATGATAGCTAATTAAATAAATAAATAAAAATTACTTCCAGTATATAGTTATAGTTAATTAATATAAATTAATAGAATATATTAAATATTCAAACCATTATGATGAAACAATGGAATTATTATATATTGGGGTATGGTATGTAATTAAGTAGGAGTAGAGGGTTTTTTTGGTAATTGCATAAGAGGTGGTCGAAAATAATTTTTTATTTTGTCATGATTTATGCTGCACCGATAAAATTTTGAGAGTTGAATAGAACTTTTATCTATTTTTAAAAAAAGTATTTTAACTTGTTAATTATCGTGATTTATAATAATTTTTACGTAATTATCAAATAATATATTTACTCCTTGTGTCCCAATTTATGTGGTTTCGATACAATTTTAAGAGTCAACTAAAATTTTATACATCTTTTAAATATTTTAAGTTGTTAATTATTATGATTTGTAGTATTTTTTCTTTTATCTCAATTTATATGGTATTGTTGAAATAATGAGAGCCAATAAAATTTTTATATGTCTTTTAAATATTTTAAGTTATTAATTATTGTGATTTGTGGTAACAAATTAGTTTTGAACATGATAGTCAATTAAATAAATAAAAGAAATTTACTTTCAATATGTAGTTATAATTAAATAATATAAATTAATAGAATATATTAAATATTTAAACCATTATGATGAAACAATAAAATTATTATATATTGAGATATGATATGTAATTAAATGAAAGTAAAGAGATATTTTGTTAATTGAATAAGAGGTGGTGGAAACCACCTCTTCTATATAAAAGAAATAGAAAAGATAAGATAAGCACATGGCACAATCTTCTTCCTCTTTCATTTTTAATGTTTCCGGTGAATTTTGTTGCTGTTTTTTTTAAAAAGTTATATTTATACGTGTTTAAACTAGGTTTTTAAGGTATATCAATTTTAAAATTATGTATTCGAATGCTTATTGTATATTTAAAAATTATAAAATAAAAAATTATTTATAATTCAACAAAAAGTAGAGGTAAAAAGTAATTAGAGATAAATTTATTGAGATTTATGTAAGTTTTACAAATTTATAAACAGGGATATAGACTCGACCTGACAAATCTCAAAAATTAGTATTTGTATTAACTATTTCTCAAATTTTTATAATTATTCCTTGTTTTTTGTATGATATAGTACAGTGTATTAAACAAGTCATTTTATATGTAAACTTTATATTTTTTTTCATTGGCACGCCAAATACGTGGAGATTCTAAAACTAACATCTAGCTACTAAACAGAAGAGCTTGTGTAATATATACAGATGAGTTCAAAATTTAAATTTTACAATTTAGATTTTAGTGAACCATTAAATATTTGAGTTAGTTTACGAAATTCAATATTTATACATATTTAGGAGATCTCTTAACACAATTTAAAGCAAAAATTATTGAGTTGCCTTGTATATCCGTCCCTGTTAATGTTATAATGTAATTTCAGCCCTTTAAAGTATAACCATGTATATGTTGTTGGGTTTAATTGGTGTGAATGGAAAATGGAGGGACAGAACCTTTGAGCAAAAGACATATTGTTTTGGAAAAGGTGTGACTGTTCAGATAGTTGTGTTTGTTCAGAAAAAGACACAATGTTTCGAATGAACAGGCATGACTCCTCTAAAGGATACACCTTTTAAGTGAATCATTGCCACCTTTCAGTAAGGCATCTGATAGCTATATAAACCTGTTTTCATCCACAGATTTAGAAATGAATGAAAAATTTTCTGAATATACAAACTCTTCTTGTCTTCAAAACATTCCGTGTGATCAATCAAATAGTTGAGTGAGTTCGAAGAGATTCCAATTGTTTGAGGTACCGCTACAGTTGGCTTGTTTAGCCATTTTATCCTGGAAGGAAAATTCCACAACCTCAGGTACTTGAGGGGAATTATTTCCTTAAGGACACTCCGTGAATTCGGAGGACTTGACCATTTTTGTTTCATCTTAATTTCTGAAAAATAAAACACACTTCTTTGAAAGATTATTTTGATCTTGTGTTGAGGGTGTTGTTGTACTTCATAGTGTTCTTGTTTTAAACTTGAACCAGTGTTGAAATAGTGTTGCGAAAATACAGATTGTGTGTACACATGAAATTACAATCTTAAGGAAATAATTTTGCAGAATCTGTATTGCTTGTTTTAGAGATTGAAACTTTAAGCTTTCTACTCCGTTTGAACTTAACTAGTGATTCGAAGACATAAAATCTTCATCACAAGTTAAAGATTACTCGGTTGATGATTGAAAATCATAAAAAGTTCATTGTTAACTAGAAACAAGAAGAAGAGTTTAAAGTTGCTTAACTTTTTAAGTAGTATTCTGAAAATACTAAATTTTATTGTCTTTTGGTGACAGAAAAAATGACTAACACAAGTCAAATGCAAGATGCGCTACGACTGTGGGGGCAACTAGTATTGCCTCAACAAGTCGAGCAAATGCTCTGCAACCAACGGCACCTGCGGAGAAGCCCGAAAAATTTGCGGGCATTGACTTTAAGCGATGACAGCAAAAGATGTTCTTCTACCTCATATCACTATGTCTTCAAAGGTTCACTAGTGACGATGCTCCTGAGGTGCCCGAGGGAACCTCGGACAAAGAGCGTTTCATAATTGTAGAGGCTTGAAAACACTCGGACTTCTTTTGCAGGAATTATATCTTGAGTGATCTCCAAGACGTCCTATATAATGTTTACAATGGAACTAAGACATCGAAGGAATTGTGGGGGGCACTAGAACGAAAATACAAGACAGAGGATGCGGGAATTAAGAAATTCTTTGTTGCAAGGTTCCTGGACTTTAAAATGATAGATAGCAAATCGGTTGTCTCTCAAGTGTAGGAATTGCAAGTAATCATCCACGATCTCCTAGAGGAAGGTACATCTTTGAAAAATACCTTAGTTGAACAAATTGAAAATGTTCTTAGTACTCACATAAACTATTTTGTAGGTTTGATTGTGAATGACACATTTCAAGTAGCAGCGATCATTAAAAGCTACCACCTATGTGGAAAGACTTCAAAAAACTACTTGAAGCACAAACGCAAAGAGATGACTGTCGAAGATCTTATTGTTCGATTGCGTATTGAAGAAGATAATAAGGCTGTCAAGAGAAGGTCAAAAGGGAATTCTACAATTAATGAAGCACATATTGTAGAAGATGACCAAAACAATTCTAAGAAAAGGAAAAAAGTTGAACGAGGAAGCAATCAACCCAAGAAAAAATTCAAGGGAAAGTGCTTCAGATGTGGTAAGATTGGACATAAGTCCACAGATTGTCGTGCCCCTAAGAAAGGCAAGAAAAAAGACCAAGCAAATATGATTGAGTCCAACAAAGAATGTGATAATCTGTGTGTTATGTTTTCAGAATGCAACTTGGTGGGGAATCCTCGTGAGTGGTGGATGGATTCTAGTGCCACCCTCCATGTTTATACCAACAAAGAGTTGTTTTCGTCATTCTCTCCAGCTCAAGTAGAAGAAATTATCTACATGGCTAACTCCACTACGGCTAAGGTAGAAGGAACAGAATAAGTGGGCTTGAAAATGACTTCAGGAAAGATCTTGACACTTAACAATGTCTTGTGTGTTTTGAAATTACGTAGGAACTTAATTTCTGTTTCACTTCTAGACAAGAACGGATTCAGATGTGTAATCGTTTTTGAAAAAATTATAATTCGCAAAGGAGAAGTGTATGTAGGAAAAAACTATCTCACCGAGGCCTTTATAAGATGAATGTAATGAATGTTGAAATCAATAAAAGTTCAAATTCTTCTTACTTGATTGAGTCTTATAATTTGTGGCGTGAACGTTTAGGCCATGTTAATTACAAAATGTTATGAAAACTGATTAACTTAGAGGTTTTGCCAAACTTTGAGTGTAATAAATCAAAGTGTCAAGCGTGTGTGGAATCAAAGTATGCAAAGCATCCTTATAAGTCCGTTGAAAGGAATTCCAATCTCTTAGACTTAATACACACTGACATTTGTGATATGAAGTCAACACCAACACGTGGTGGGAAAAAGTATTTCATAACTTTTATTGACGAATGCACTAGATATTGTTATGTCTACTTACTAAATAGTAAGCATGAAGCAATAAATGCATTTAGGCAATACAAAACTGAAGTAGAAAATCAGTTAGAGAAAAAGGTAAAAATGATAAGAAGTAATAAGGGCGGAGAATATGAATCTCCCTTCGTCGAAATATGTGTAGAGAATGAAATCGTCTATCAAACTACAACCCCGTATTCATCTCAATCTAACGTAATTGCGAAAAGGAAAAATCGAACGTTGAAGGAAATGATGAATGACTCACTTATCAGTTTTGGTTTACCGCAAAACTTGTGGGGGGAGGCTATCCTTACATCCAATCGTATACTCAATATAGTTCCCTATAGTAAGACACAGTCAATTCCTTATGAAAAATGAAAAGTAAGGAAACTCAACTTGAAATATTTCGAAGTGTGGGGGTGTCTAGCAAAGGTCCAAGTTCCTATGCCTAAAAGGGTTAAGATAGGACCTAAGACGGTGGACTGCGTGTTCATAGGATATGATAAAAGCAGTAAAGCATGTCAGTTTTTGGTTCATAAATCTAAACATCCAGATATAAATGAAAAGATGATAATTGAATCAGATAATGCTGAATTCTTTGAAAATATTTACCCGTATAAATTTAGACATAAACAGTCTAGTAAAGGATCTAAACGACCTCGAGATGAACCAAGTGAGAATGTACGTAATGAAGAGAATCCTAGACGTAGTACACGTCAAAGAACGTCTACTTCGTTTGGATCAGATTTTGTAGCATTTCTCTTAGAAAATGACCCTCAAACATTTAAAGAAGCGATATTGTCGTCAGACTCATCCTTTTGGAAAGAGGTAGTCAATAGTGAGATTGATTCAATCTTAAGAAACCATACGTGGGAATTGGTCGACCTTCCTCCAGAAAATAAACCTTTAGGTTCTAAATGGATCTTCAAATGAAAATGAAAGTGGATGGTACTATTGACAAATACAAGGTAAGAGTTGTAATAAAAGAGTTCAAAAAAAAAGGCCTTGATTACTTTGATACATACTCACCAGTAACAAAGATAACATCGATTCGAATGTTAATTGCCTTAGCGGCGGTATATGATCTTGAAATCCATCAAATAGATGTGAAAACCGCATTTCTAAATAGAGAATTAGAGGAAGAAATATACATGGAACAACCTGAGGGTTTTGTGGTTCCAGAAAAGGAAAATAAGATGCGTAAGCTTATTAAGTCGTTATATGGACTAAAGCAAGCACCTAAACAATGACATGCAAAGTTTGAACAAACCATATTGGCAAACGGATTCAAGATAAATGAATGTGATAAATGTGTTTATATTAAAGACACTCCGAATCACTAAGTCATTGTTTGTTTATATGTGGATGATATGTTGATCATCAGTAGAGATATTTCTAACATAAATGCAACGAAACAAATGCTCGAGAGAAAATTTGATATGAAAGACCTTGGAGTTGTGGATGTGATCTTAGGTATAAGAATCCATAGAACTCCACAAGGGTTGGCGTTGTCACAGTCTCATTATATCAAAAAGATACTTGACAAATTCAGGTATATGGAATTCGGTATTGTCAAGACTCCATTGGATGTGAGCTTTGCACTTCAAAAGAATGAAGGTGAAAGTGACTCACAATTGGAGTACGTAGGAGTATTGAATGTTTAATGTATATAATGAATTGTACACGGCCAGACATAGCATGCGCTATTAGTAAGTTGAGTCGGTACACAAGTAATCCCATCAAAATTCATTGGATGACAACGAAAAGAGTTTTGGGGTATCTTAAATACATTCAAGACTACACTTTGCATTATAATAAATATCCTGCGGTACTTGAAGGATATAGTGATGCAAATTGGATCATCGAATCGAATGAAGTAAAATTCATGAGTGGATATGTATTTACTATCAGTGAAGGAGCGGTCTCTTGGAAATCATCCAAACAGACTTATATTGCTTGCTCTACAATGGAATCTAAATTTATCACATTAGATAAAGCCGGAGCAGAATGGCTTCGAAATTTCTTGGAAGATATTCCTTATTGGCCCAAACTAGTGGAACCAATTTGTATACACTGTGATAGCCAAGTGGCAATAGGTAGGGCAGGGAGCATGATGTATAACGGTAAATCTCATCACATAAGATGAAGACATAATACCATTAGAGAACTTCTCTCTAGTGGATATCATTGTTGACTATGTAAAGTCAAAGGATAATGTGTCGGATCCACTTACAAAAGGCCTATCTAGAGAAAGAGTGGAAAGGACATCCAAAGGAATGGGTTTAAGGCCTAGGACAAGTCAGCATGACGGTAACTCTACCTAGCAGACTGGAGATCCCAAGAGCTAGGTTTAAAGAGATCAAACAAAGTTGTGTCTAACTGGTTCAACATTGTCAATTACCCAACCCATTCTCATGATGTACACAATGTTTAGTAAACAAGGATAATACATAAGGTGAAAATTCTTTTACTGATTATCTAAATTTGGCATATTTGACCAAATAGTTTAATCTATAGGATTGAACGTTTAGAAATCACCTATGTGAGGGCTACGTGGAAGCCGCTTCAAGGAGAATGTTAGTAAAGGCCTATTCTCTAAGTTCTCATAAAACTGAGACGTGTTCATGGTTGAAAAGAACAAAACCGTGAGAACCATAAACGGTAAAAGGCTGGTTGTGTGACATGTGTTGTCTAGGTGTACATTAAAGCTCGACGGTTCAAAGATATCAAATCTACCGATTACCAAGTGCATCGATGCATGTTCACTACGAAAAGTTCAAAGGGAAACCCACTTATCCAGATGCAATCAGTTTTTGCTTGATGATCACATACTTATCCGTAAAGTTTTACAAAGAATAACCATTCTCTATTCATGTTGGGGGTTGTTGGGTTTAATTAGTGTGAATGAAAAATGGAGGGACACAATCTTTGAGTAAAAGACATATTATTTTGGAAAAGGTACGACTGTTCAGATAGTTGTGTCTGTTCAGAAAAAGACACAATGTTTAGAATGAACAGACATGACTCTTTCAAAGAATACACCTTTTAAGTGAACCATTGACACCTTTCAGAAGAGGCATCTGATAGATATATAAACCTGCTTTCATCCACAAGTTTAGAAATGAATGAAAAATTTTCTGAATATACAAACTCTTCTTGTCTTCAAAACATTCCGTGTGATCAATCAAATCGTTGAGTGAGTTCGAAGAGATTCCAATTGTTTGAGGTACCGCTACAGTTGGTTTGTTTGGCCATTTTATCCTGGGAGGAAAATTCCACAACCTCGGGTACTTGAGGGGAATTATTTCCTTAAGGACACTTCGTGAATTTGGAGGACTTGGCCATTTCTGTTTCATCTTAATCTCTGAAAAATAAAACACACTTCTTTGAAAGATTATTTTGATCTTGTGTTGAGGGTGTTGTTGTACTTCATAGTATTCTTGTTTTAAACTTGAACTAGTGTTGAAGTAGCGTTGCGAAAATACAGATTGTGTGTACTCAAAAAACTACATATGTGTGGTGCAGTCAATAATTGCTTGAAAATATAACAATAATTATCTCAGTTCCAAATAAGTCAAAACTAAAAACTCGACTATTATAATTCTCACTGTTTATTCAAAAAATTTAAGACTTTAGCACTAGAAATCCAATAAACGTTCTATTATAGTGAGTACTGAATATAATTACGGGAAAATTGGAGGGGGAGGGGGAGGGGGTGGGGGAGATTGTAAATGCAGCAACCATGTAAGATATTAGTGACCAGAGCAATTGATAAAAGGTAAATGGTGTTATTTTCGGGTATACAATTTGTATATAATAATATGAACTTTAATACTAAGTTCAAGAATAAGTTCAACAATTTCAAACACAAGTTTAAATAAATGATCAAATAAACTATTAAAATGAAGTTTCTAATATTTTCAGGAAAAACAATAAAACGATTGTAGAATCAAGTCCACCAACCAATTTCACAATGTGTCCTTAAGGAATTTATTCCCCTCAAGTAAGGTCTCAGGAGGCATCTCTTATTCTTTCCTCACTATAAACATGATGGAATGCTTCTCAAAATAAGCATAAGAAACATTCTTTCTCCCACCACTGTGGGAGAACTTTTCTTCCTTCAATTGAAATACTCATTTCACTTTTCTCCATTGGTTTCCTTCATTTTCCATTCATATATTCACTTAGTAAATCATGATTGATCATTATCGTGTTATGTCACACATATTTTTAACTTTGTGACATATATGAAAAAAGGGTAATAATTTCTCCCTACAAAACTTATATGGAATTAGATAACACATTATGCTTAAGAATTTAATTATGAAAGTATTTTTAAATCCAATTCTTATTTCTAAACACGTTAAACTAATAACTTTGTCCCCCACCCCACCCCACCTCTTGTGCAGCAAAGATAAAACTAAAAGTTGATGATAGTGTCAAGATGTAATTCAGAAATATTATTTTTGAAGAATAATGGTTGTTGTGTTGCTCAAATAAGATGAAGCCTACTTCAAGCCTCACTATCACATTGTGAAGGATAAAACAAGAACTAAATCTCGCAAACCAAATGGATTATGAAGCAACAGAAATGGAACGAGATTAGTTAATGGTTGTCAAGTTTGTCAACGAGGAGGAAGTACAGCACGATTCGCTTAGATCTATTATTGAAGATTGTAGAAATTAGTTGAAGGTTAATTATGCCACAATTAGATATGTCTGGAGAAAGGCAAATCAACTGATTTTCTAGTAATTAAAGGACACAACCATGAAGAAGCTTTAATACTCTGAAGTAATAAGGACATGGTGTTTCTACTCATAACAGATTTAAGTTCTATTGCTTGTGAACGATAGTTAAGATTTTTATTTTGTTTGTTTTTCAACATACCAAAATAAAGTATTTACATATTCTTACTTGAAGTATACAAGATGAAAGTTGCAAATTATACATTTTTGATGTGGGGCGGGACTGAGGAGGGTGTATAAAATAATAAAGTCTGTGATTAAAAAGTCCCAAGACTTCAGAAATTCATATGTATCCATAATATACTAGAATAGTTAAACTACTAAACTTTTGGGGCCTTAACTTTTAATTTCACTCCCAATTTTGTTAGTGGCTCTTATATTTTGATACTAAATATCGATGACTCGTGTATATATTATTTTTTATCTTAATTTATGTGATATAAATATAATTTAGACAATCAATAACTGAAATACTTTAAGCTTTTAATTATCGCAATTTATAATTTTTTTCTTCTATTTCAATTTAAGTGACTGATATAATTTTGAGAGTCAGACAAATATTTTATATATTTTAAATTTTTTAAGCTGTTAATTATGTGATTTATAAAACTTTTTACATAATTTATTAATAAAATATGAATAATTTTTTAATAAAATATGAATACTCTCTCCGTCCTAACTTATTTGGCACAAATAATATCACACCCCTTCTTTTACCAAGAAAATTCATCTTAAGTTTGAAAGGGTTTTTATTACTAAGTGATAAAAGAAAATAATTTGTTCCGAAAAGGACTTTTAACAATCGAAATTCAGAGTCGCCACCTAGCATAAATCTAGTGTGCCAAGTCACCTTTGAAAATCTTTTTTCAAAACGATTTCGACTCTTTCAAAACTGGTCCACGAACACAGATTCTGGTTAAGAAATTCTGTTGACCGGGGGAAAGGTGTTAGGCACCCTTTGGTCTCGTGGTTCAACCACGGTCGCTTCGTGGAGTATATCGTCTAGTACTACACTATGAAATGTATAAACCAACAAAATACATAAACAAGAAAACAAACAACAAAAACAATCAAAAATCCAAAATAGTATCCAGTCTAATATATTACAACAAAAAAAAAATACTGAAATGAAAACCTAAACTACTCTAATTACCCTAACTATGCTTTACTCGATGCCTCAGGCCTTGATCACGAACCTTCTTTGCATACATGATACATCGGGGCATTCCCCGGTGAATGAATACAACTTCCCTCGGGGCATTCTCCGGCCAAATGAGTACAATTGAGTCAAATACGATAAGACAAACCATTCAACAAACATTTCAAATATTCAACAATCCACAATTCCTACTTTTGCCTACCTAACCTAAGATTTGTGTATCCCTCCTCGACCTAAAACATGATACTATCAAATTCAATAGAATGAACAATTATTCTAAATCAAATAAACATCGATAAATCAAAATAAATCTATATTCACTTTTATCAATTTTAAACTCTTATCCCAATAACTGATTTTAATTCTCAAATAAGATATTATTTTGTCACACAATTCATAGCCAAGGAAACCAACAATGCATCAATACAAGCAACTATTCACCATCAACAACCAACAAGAAACAACCAACACGCAATAGTCAATCGAATGCACCGAATATGATAAATAATGAAACCAAAAGAAGAAGAGAATACAGCTGGACCTCAATTTGGAGCTTTCGTAATTCAATATTACTTGGATAAAAAAATGGGACCCGTAATTGGAGACCTCAAGTTGAACCTCATTACGAATAAACCCAACCTCAGTATAGCCTTCACTGTTTTTTGCCAACCCAAACCAAAATCGCAAACCAATAAGAAATCGTACTAGATTTCATGTACGACATTAGTGTTTCACTCATTTTCCAGCGAATTCCATCAGAATCGGACTAAAATGGGTCAAATTCCGTCAATTTGGTCGGATTGGACTTGGATTAACTATCTTTTTATCGTCGGAGCTCCGGTGAGCTTCGACAGTAACAGAAAAAGGAAGAAGAAAGGACGAAAGTAGCAACTTTCAGCAAGGTCTCTCTTTTTTGGCGAGTCCTATTCTCTTCCGATTTGCCTCACTGTTCTCGATCTCTTTCTGTTTTTCTATTTTATAATTTTTTTCCTGATTACTATCTCTTTTTTTCTCTCTCTCTCGTTCAATTTCTCTCTCAATCCTTCTCTCAATTCTCTCTTTCCATTTCTCTCGTCACTGTGGGTATGTGCTTTCTGATATGTGTAGTGTGTCATCTATGGTTGTGTGTTTATTTAGTGATTATCGAGTCCCCCTAATCTATGTGTGTATTGTGAGAGTGTATATATATCTGTCTATTGAAAATAGAGCATGTGGGTATATATTCCCTTTTCTGTTAGTGGATCCAAAAACAGAGTATGTATGTATTCTTTTTTAGTTTGTTGTGGAAAACCAAAGGGGGGAAAACGTGAGGTGATGGGGTCCATGGATAGGGGAAGGGGGTATGGTAGTAGTTTTTATTTTTGTTAGGGTGAGGTGTCAGAAGTGGGATATTTTTATTAGGTTAGTTTTTTTTTTTTTATATTTTATGGGAAAATTATTAAATGAATAAGGGTGTATGATAAGTAGAATTAAACGGTGAAAGTTAATATTTTGGAGGGACAGAATTACGTGTCAACATCATTCCTTTCTTTGGATGTAAACACGAAGTGTTTTCAGACAAACAAGTAGACAACGAGACAGAATTTTGTCCCGACCATTATTCAAAAGAAAGAAAAAAAAGAATAGAGTACCACCGAGTCTTGATTTTGGACATCCTACCTACCCAAGTTATGAAGGAATCAACTTACAGGTATCTCAAAGGGTTGGAAGGAGAAGGACTATACCAAGTTGGAGAGTCAAGTGAGGTCCTATCGAGGTTCCGGTCCGTGGCTTTGTCATTACATTAAAAATAAAAATTACAAGTTAAAAACATAAATAAAATTATAAATGTCCTATATATGCAGCTTTTCTTGACTCTTGACTTGCTATTTCATCGCCCTATTCTCCAGGCGGGCTCCTGACTTGCAATTTTCTTACTCTGTTCTCCAGGCAAGCTCCCGACTTGTAATTTCATCACCTTGTTGTTTGGCTTTTAATTTCTTCACCCTGTTCTCCGAGCGGTCTCTTGACTTGCTATTTCTTCAATCTTTTAGCTTTTAATTTCTTCACCTTGTTGCTTGACTTTTAACTTCTTCACCTTGTTGCTTGACTTTCCATTTATTCATCTTATTCTTCAGGCGGGCTACTAAAATCACATCAAAACTAAAAAAAATTATCCCAAACAAAGGTTGTCATAGAAATCTCACTTTTTAAAAATAAAGTCGCATTTTTCAAGGGGTCCTAAATGCTGCTTTCAATAACATGAATTAAATTTTTACCTCAGTTTATCATCAAAAAACTTTTACGAATGTCAAATTCAATCACAACTACTTGCATGTTGCAATGATGAATCAAGACTCTGATCAAGAAATGCATCTTTTGGGAGTAAAATAAAATGGCCAAGACTAGGAAGTGCGTCTCCTAAGAATTAAAGTGAGGAATTCCGACTAGAGATAAAGGTTTAAGTCAAGAAGTGTGTCGTCTGACAAATGAAAACTGAAAAGGAAGTGCTCTCCTAAGGGTTAAGTGCAATGACTCGACTAGAAAATGTGGCTTCTAGGAGTGAAGGTTCAAATTAGAAAGTGCATCACCTAATAAATGAAACCTGAATTACTTAGATAAGGAGCTGCATCTTCTAGGGGTTTCATGGAAAGACTCGACCAGAAAGGTCATCTTTTAGGAGTAAAGGCTTAAGTTAGGAAGTGTATCACCTAGAAAGCCAAAACTTGAACTACCCTGACAAAGAAGTGTGTATTCTAAGGGTTAAGTGGAATGACTCGACTAGAAAGTACATTTTCTAGGAGTAAAGGCTTAAGTTAGGAAGTGAACCACCTAACAAGTGAAAATTGAATACTCAACAAGGAAGTGTATCTCCTAAGGGTCAAGTGGAATGACTCGACTAGAAAGTGAATTTTCTAGGAGTCAAGACTTAAGTTAGGAAGTGCATTACCTAAAGTAAAATTTGAATTACCTAATCAAGAAAGTGTGTCTCCTTACAAATACCACTCGAATTACCCAGATAAGGAAATGAGTCTCCTTACAAATTCACTTAAATTACCCAGACAAGAAAATGCGACTCCTTACAAATGCCGCTTGAATTACCCAAACAAGAAAATATGTATCCTTACAAATGCCGCTTGAATTACCCAGACAAGAAAATATGTCTCCTTACAAATGCCACCTAAATTACCTAGATAAGAAAATGCGTCTTCTTACAAATACCGCTTGAATTACCCAGACAAGGAAATACATCTTCGTACAAGTGCCACTTAAATTATCCAAATAAGGAAATCCGGATCCTTACAAATGTCGTTAAATTATCCAGACAAGGTAATGTGTCTCCTTATAAATGCCGCTTGAGTTACCTAGACAAGAAAATGCATCTCCTTACAAATGTTGCTTAAATTATCTAGACAAGAAAATGTGTCTCCTTACAAATGCAACTTAAATTACCCAGATAAGAAAATGCCTCTCCTAAAGATTAAATTGAAGGACTCAACTAGAAAGTGCGACTTCTAGGAGTGAAGGTTCAATTTAGGAAGTGCATCACCTAATAAATAAACCTGAATTACCCTGACAAGGAAGTGTGTCTCCTAGAGATATTGAATTATGAGTTTTACCATGATTTTGATTACCAAACCTGTCCAGCAACATTGCCTCTTGCATTTGTAGAAGTGAAAAATTATGGCCTTTGATGTTTAGGCATTGAAATCCTTGATTTAAAGGTAACATGTGTTCCAATTTCATACAAAGAAAACTTGTGAGTTTAAAAACATGGTGGTTGGTTTGTGCTTTAGCTTTCGCGACAATCGCTCTTGCCCTCGTCACATTTAATCTTGATTCCAACCATTAGCATATGTCATTGACTTGCTGCATCGTTGACCCAAATTTAGATTATTAAGATGACTCTGAAACAAATACAGTATCTCAGCTTTGTCATGCTTCTTAGATAAACCCTTTGAACCTTGGTATTTCCATAAGTTCCCAGACTTGTCTGTTGACAAAACTTTTTGTATGCCTTCTTTCATCTCACAATCATGTCTCTTTTATGTGCTGGCCTTTTTTTCTTGCTTTCTGCAATTGAAGAAGTTGGTAGCCAATTTAGAAATCTTTTCTCACTTATTTTGATATGGACTTAACTCTAAGACACGAGAAAAACAATAATAATTTTTTTCATTTGGATAACGGACTCAAAAAAATAAAAATAAAACTATAGAAAAGAAAAAAAGACAATGAATGTCTCCATTGAAAAAGAGAAAAGAAGAATTTATCTGAAAGTGACAGTCAACTCTAATGATTATGACATACATTTTGGATTAAGTTGTATGATCTTTCCATCTAAACTTTCACCCACCATTGTTGAGTTAATGACCCTAAAATTGAGGTGCTTCCATAGAACAATTTCACTCATAGACCTCATTCGGCTAGTGACACCTTGAAGGGTTTTCACCAACAAGCCTCTTTGTTTCTCTCAGCTAACCATTGCCCTATGGTGTTCTTGAGGATTTTCACCAATCAGACTCTTATTTTTATTTCTCTCAATTTACTATTGCCTTACGGTGCCCATGAGGGTTTTCACTAATAAGACTCTCTCATTTTTATTTCTCTCAACTTACGATCATCTTACGGTGCCCGTGAAGATTTTCACAAATAAGACTCTTATTTTTATTTTACTTTTCTCTTGATTCCTTATGCCGAGGAAGACAAGTAGTACCCTAAATGCATCATCATATCCACTGCATGCTTAGCCTTAACATTCTCAAATATTGATCTAAAGGTCTTTCTTTGGTTGTTACTTGACTTTTGGATAGAGTTACAAAGAAAGGATGACATGAGGCCCAAACGACACTTGAAGTGGGGTCCACTTACAACTTTTAGAATCGACTCAAACAATAAAAATTAAATTATGCCCTTGTGTCTTTTGACTGGGTAATTCCTAATTGTTTATTTGATTGGACCGAACCTAGAGCAGGGCTGCCTACGTATCTCACACTCAAAAGTGGAGAATCAGGTCAAACGTAGTTCCGACAACTTGTTCTTTTGCTTGATTCTGATTACTTTTCTTCTCTTCTTTTTTGGCATTTTTTTCTTTGGGACCCTTTCTGCCTCTATTTTTCTTGACACTTTTCTTTTTTCTTTTCTTTTACACACTTTTTTTTGAAACTTTTCTGACTTTATTTTTTTTTGCTCGATACTTTTTCTTGAACTTTACTGACTCTATCTTGATTCCAAAAAAGGGGTATGTAATAAAATAGAACTAAAACTCAAATGGTATAAACAAAAGACGACATAATATTTGGATAGCAGAATAAAATGCCTTCATCATATCAATCCTTGAAAACGCAAGTACATGTCATGCAATATGAAGTGAAAGATAAAGATCATTTGTGGCACTTTAACAACACTAACTTCAGTTGAGCATGTGAGTCACTTCTTCTTCTACACTTGTCAAACATATAACTCCACATTTATTGTACATCCGTTACATCAAATGACCCATGCTTTCGTGGAGCTGATTTTCCTTGCTTCTCTTGATATAGGATAGTGCATCCAATGTTTGACCTAATTAAGATATGCCTTCCAATTTATGACCATGTTATTCTTATGATTCTCAAAATAATTGTCTTAATTTCTTAAGAAAATTTCAACTTGATCACCAAATGTCTCACACTCTACTTATTTTATCTGATGCTCTTTTCTCCATGAAACATTCTGATTCAAAGTTCTTTCTTAAACTGAATTTTAAGATCTAGCTGAAAATTCTGTCATCATGTCATATCACTAGAATCACCATAAAATGTACTATGTAAAAAAAATAAACAAACAACACATATTTAAAACACAAAGAGAAAATGAACACTCCATTTAGTTAAAATGAAGGATAGAAGAGTTTGAACATAAACGACAAAGGGACATAACAAGATAGATTCTGAACTCCAACCCTGAAATAATTTAAAAACTATTAGATCTCTTCCTGGTAGGGAGAAGAGTGACTTCTCAATTGCTGAGCGTAGCCACAGGTTTGCATATTAGCAAGACTAGAGCTTTCACCGCTATCAGACACATTTCGTGTAAAATTATCCTTTGACTTCCGCCCTTTTGCAAACTCCGACCTCAGTTGAAACTTGGACTTAGAAGTTCCTTGGTAAATATGTGGGGGTCGAGAACGATGTTGAGAGACCGATGCACGCCATTGTGGATAAGAAAATGGATGAGTATACCATTGTGCATTGTTCAAAGGATATTGAGGAAATGGAATAGAATATCTTGAATTTTGCAAAGAGGAACCTTGTTGCAGGTGATTATATGGATCTGATGTATAGGTTATGGGTCGAGTTTATCGGTATTGTTGAGTTGACCATCTCAAACCCCTTGTGTCCCCGACACAACAATAGTTATATTCTTCTTCTTTCCTTCAATCCCCCCTTATTAATTGCAATATCGTCCCAAGTGTTTTATAAAATCCTCATACCTATCATGCTCCTCAAATTTTGGTACCCCAAAGTTAGGAGGGAGGTTTATACTTAAAGACATGCCTAAGTCCTTATATGCAACATCTTCACAATTTTCAATTTCCCAGAGAAGTTTTCTTAGACTTTTCTACACTCTTCATTTTCCTAGCCATTTTTTTTGCTCTTTAGTAGATTGGGGAAGCACAATATTTGGACAAAAAAACAAGGTGGGATCTTCAGTAGAGGGTTGGACAACAAAATCAGAAATGATAGGTGGTGTTATCAATGTGGTAGATTTACACTGAAGATCTAGAGAATGAGTGATAGAAGCATTCAAATGCTTTTGGCTTAGAGTGAATTCTGAGGCATGTTGTGGTGCATCAATAACAGGAGTAAGCTGACTTTGCAATTATGATGGAAATATCAAGGTATTTACGGGGTCAATAGTGGGGAATGGGGGAGGAGGCATCCCGCTGGCCCAAGCTTGATATATTTCCATCATTTGTTACCTTAATCTCACAAACTCTTGCTTTAAATTCTCATTTTCCTAACTCTTTGTTTGGTCCATGATATCACTCTCTATATCCTTGCAGGACACAACTAACCCTTTCTTGAATTTGGTGTTATGTGGAAGACCAACTACATTGCCACAATGCCACAAATCAACAACCTTAAACTAGCTGAACAAGAGATAACAAATGTGTTAGAGTTCAACACTTTCTCAAAATCTTTTTCTTTTTCGTTTTCTTTGAGAAAGATCACCGAACCCAAGAAGGGTGCCTATGTATCTCACCCCCGAAAGGGGAGAATAAGGTGTGCGTAGTACATCAAGTTTTGGCACAACATGACCGATCAAACTCTTTTTCTTTTTGAAACTTTGAGAAAAAAAGAAAATAACAAATTGTCAAAAAAATTGACAAAAATCTTTTTTGAATTTTTCAGTTTTAAACTCCCTATACAAAATAAAACCTATGATTACCACCAAAGAAAATTCATTTTGGGTATTTGATTTTGAATTTCATATGAAAATGAAACGTGAAATTATTAAGGAAAATCTTTTTGTAGTTTTCTTTTAAAGATGTATATAAAGCACCTGCTCTAAATAAAGAGTGAAGAAAATCTTTTTGAATTTTGTAAATAACATCACCGAACCCACAAAGGGCTGTCTACGTATCTCACTCCCGAGAGAGGAGAATCAGGTGTGCGTAATTCGTCCATATCGGACAGTTAAGGATTAAATAACAAACTGAACCCTAACTTGAGAGACATGACCACAAATAGACGATAAAAAACGTCAATAAAATCTTTTTTAGTTTTTAATTTGACACTTCACATAAAAATGACACCAACAACTATAAAAGATTTTTTTTTTTGTATTTTTGTTATATGAAATGTACAAAACTTTTTCTATCTTTTTTTGAATTTTTCTTTTATAAAAAATTCCTATTAAAATTTATTTTTTTTAATTTTTGAATAATGAATGCGTGTTAAAGGAAACAAAGGAAAAATCTTTTTGATATATTTTTTTAAATGAGTACAAAAGGTAAAAAAATCTTTTTAAATTTTTGAATTACGAAAAAAAAAGCCATAAAGAACTCTAAAAACTACGATAAACTCTTTTTTGACTCACTTTTTCCTTTTCTCTTTTTTTTTTTCAAACTTTCCCTTGCCTACAAACACTTTTCTTTAATTCAGCAAATGTTTTCCCAAATCAGTCTATTAAATGACCTTGTTACCCTAATAAATGCAACAATTAGCACGTAAGGATGATTTAGGGGTGAATCTTCTACAAAGGACCAAGTGGGTCCCGCTAGGTCTCAACATGATGCAGATAAACACGACCTAAAGGCTGACATATCTAGGCTGGGGTCCACTAACAAGGCTGTTCAGAGAAACGTACGGTCGATAGTAGATGTGAGAGCTTTCCACCCACTCCATATGTTCGACGAATCCCCCTCCTAAAATAAGAGTGACTTAACTAGAGTTCGTGTACACGACGTATACTCCGGGACTTATTACAAAAGAAATGACTCGATTATGTAAATGATGACAGATATAAAGCGGTAACACATGAGTGAAAAACTGTAAACACGTAGCACGTAGGCATTGAACAATGATAAAATAATAACACAAACAAAATGTTTATACAACTATAGTGTCAAACTAAGCCGATACAACTAAATAAAACTCAAATTTTGAAAGTCCCCAGTAGAGTCGCCAAAGTTGTCACACCTCATCTTAAGTTTGAAAGAATTTTTATTACTAAGTGAAAAAAGAAAATAATTTGTTCCGAAAAGGACTTTTAACAATCAAAATTCAGAGTCGCCACTTGCCATAAATCAGGTGTGTCAAGTCACCTTTGGAAATCACTTTTCAAAATAATTTTTGACTCTTTCAAAACTGGTTCATGTATAGAGATTCTGGTCAAGAAATTCTATTGATCGAGGGGAAGGTATTAGACACCCCTCGATCTTGTGGTTCAACCATGGTCGCTTCGTGGAGTATATCGTCTAGTACGACACTATGGAATGTATAAACCAATAAAACACATAAACAAGAAAATAAACAATGAAAACAATCAAAACTCCAAATAGTGTCCAGTCTAATTTATTACAAACCAAAAGAAAATACTGAAATGAAAACCTAAACTACTCTAATTAGCCTAACTATGCTTTACTCGATGGCTCGAGCCTTGATCATGAACCTCCTTTGCATACATGTTACGTCGAGGCATTTTTCGGTGAATGAATACAACTTTCCTCGAGGCATTCCCCAGCCAAATGAGTACAATTGAGTCAAATGCGATAAGACAAACCATTCAACAAACATTTCAAATATTCAACAATCCATAATTCCTAATTTTTCCTACCCAACCTAAGAATTGTCTATCCTTTCTCAACCTAAACTATGATACTATCGAATTCGATATAATGAACAATTATTTTGAATTAAGAAAACATTGATAAATCAAAATAAATCCATATTTACTTTTATCAATCTTGACTCTCATCCCAATAATTGATTTTAATTCTCAAATGATATACTATTTTATCATACAATTCATAGCCAAGGAAACCAATAATGCATCAACACAAACAACTATTCACCAAAAACAAGAAACAACCAATATGCAAATTCAATCAAATGCACCAAATATGATAAACAATGAAATGAAATGAGGGAGAGAATAGAGTTGCACCTCGATTTGGAGCTTTCGTAATTCAATATTACTTGGATAAAAAGACGAAACCCGCAATCGGAGACCTTGAGTTTAACCTCAATGCGGATAAACCCAACCTCGGTATAGCCTTTGCTTTTTTTTGCCAATCCAAACCAAAATTACGAACCAACAAGAAATCGCACCAGATTTTGTGGAAGACCTCGGTGTTTCACTCGTTTTCTAGCGAATTACGTCAGAATTAGACTGAAATGGGTCAGTTCAGTCAATTTGATCGGATTGGACTTGGATTAACTATCTTCTTATCGTTGGAGCTCCGGTGAGCTTCGACAGTAACCGAAAAAAAGAAGAAAGGACGGCAATAGGAATTTCTGGTGAGTTCTCTCTGTTTTTGGCGAGTTCTATTCTCTCCTAATTTCCCTCACTGTTATCGATCTCCCTTTTCTTTTCTCTTTTCTAATCTTTTCCTGATTACTTTCTACTTTTCTCTCTCTCTTTCTCGTTCAACTTCTCTCTCGGGCCCTCTCTCAATTCACTTTTTCCGTTTCTCTCTTCATTATGGATGTGCATTTTTCGGTGTGTGTAGTGTGTCGTCGTCTATGGTTGTGTGTTTGTTTAGTGATTATTGAGTTCCCCTTCTCTATGTGTGTATTGTGAAAGTGTAAATGTATTTGTCTATTGAAAATGGAGCATATGAGTATATATTCCCTTTTTTGCTAGTGGATCCAAAAACAGAGTATGTATGTATTTTGTTTTAGTTTGTTGTGAAAAAACAAAGGGGAAAAACGTGAGGTGATGGGGGTCATGGATAGAGGTAAGAGGTATGGGGGTAGGGTAGTAGTTGTTATTTTTGTTAAGGTGAGGTGTCAAAAGTGGAGTATTTTTGTTAGGTTAGTTATTTGTTGTTTTTTTATGGGAAAATTATTAAATGGATGAGGGTGTATGATAAGGAGAATTAAATAGATAAAATTGACATTTTGGAGGGACAAAATTATGTGTATACGGATAAAATTTTGATAATTACTTAATTTTTTATTTTTTTCATATATATTTTTTATATTAAGTTATTAATTATTGGGATTTACAATACTTTTTATCTTATTTTCAAATAATATAGGCTACTTTATGTCTTTTAGTCACATCTCAATTTATGTGACACTAATGTAATTTTGACATTGAACCAAAAATTTTATGTCGACATATCATTTTGTGTCCATTTTACTTTTTAATGAAATATTGTTATTTTTTTAATGCTTGAATGACCATAATAATTAATTATGGTGATATAGTAAAATCACGATGAAAGCAGCGAAACGGACATGTCTTAAACGACTTATAATAACTAATTAGAAGCAATATAATGAAATTACTATAAAAAAATACTTGTGAAAACAAAATTAAGAGGGTCTCATATAAGACGTTAAGTTACTTTAAAACATTAAGAGTTAATTTATCATTTTATGTCTATTTTACTTTTTTAAAATTAGTATTATTAATTTTTTAATACTTAGATGACTTATAATAATTAATTAGGGGTGATATAGTAAAATTACGGTTGAATCAACGGTAGTAGATATGTCATAAATGTCTATTTTAATTTTTTTATTAAATATTATTAATTTTCTAATACGTAAATGACTTATTATAATTAATTAGGGATGATACAGTAAAATTACGGTCGAAGCAGCTGAAGCAGGCAGCATAAGCAAATATGTAAACTTCGTGCCCGCTGCAGCAGGTTAACTTACTATATCACGATGGAAGCAACGAAACACACATGTCTTAAATGACTTATAATAATTAATTAGAAGTGATATAGCAAAATTACTATAAAATTACTTGTGAAAAGATTTAAATAGAGCTCATATAAGACGTCAAGTTAATTTAAATATCAATTGTTAATTTATCATTTTATGACTATTTTACCTTTTCTATCAAATATTACTAAAGTTTTAATACTTAAATGACTTATAATAATTAATTAGGGGTGATATAGTAAAATTACGATTGAAGCAACTGAAGCAGATGTGTCAACAATATCTATTTTACTTATTTTTATTAAATATTATTAATTTTCTAATACATAAATGACTTATAATAATTTATTAGGGATGATACAGTAAAATTAAGATTGGAGCAGTTGAAACAGATAACACAAACAGACATGTCGACCTCGTGTCTGCTTGAGCAGCTTAACTCCCTTTTATAAATAAGAAAGTTTGTTCCTCATTTTATTTTTCACTTGCACCAAAATAATTGTTTTAAAAAAAAAAAACCTGAAATGAATCGAATCAAATTAGTTTGATTTAGGTTTGTTGTACGCTTTTTCTAAATTAAAAATTGAAGAATCAAAACAAAATTAATTTGATAACTAAATCGAAGAACTAAACGCCACTCCTACAGTTATATGTAATATAATTGGCAAAACAAAACATGAATGATATCTCTAGGTGACTATTAGTATTATATATGGATTCTTTTGTTCTTTATTGGTTAATGGTTACAACAACTTGAAATCTTTTTGCTACTACAAACTAAATCAATTTATGTGCGCTTTATATACATAGAAGGAAGAATTAAGGATAATATGCTCATATTATGTTTTAATTTTAATATGCTCACTACTAAAAGCACCGTAAAAAGAGACCTCAAAAATAGGTCACAAAAAAGAGACCAAATGAGGTCGCCTTTTCAATTAATATTTTTTTTAATTATGTTTTTTAAAGAAACAAACCTCATTATGTCGATGAAGTAGAAAAATATTTTGGTGAAATAATAATAGTGACCTCATGAGGTCGAAATTTAATTTTGAAAAAAAAAACAGCGACCTCATGAGGTCACTAAACATTTAAAAAGAATTTAAAATATATTACAAAATTATTTTTAGTCAAAGTATTCAATGAATATATATTTTTTTAAAAAAAAATAACCTCACAAGGTCTTTTATTTAAATAAAATTACACCATTTAATCCCCATTTTTCTAATCTGTCGTCTGACGCAGCTCGGACCGGGATCTTATCGTAATAGCATCACAAGTCCACCTAGCACCGGCGACCACCCCCTTGACCCAACCCAACCACCTTATACAGCCTCAGATGAGCTGAATGTCGAGCATATAACAAGATTGTGCAATGCTCTCATGAAGATTTTGGGATAGGGACACAACCATGACTGCCCCAACCAAGTCGTCCACACCAAACCAACCATCCATACCATACCAAACCAAAGAGAATATCAAACATAATATGATAATCAAACCCAAAATGTAATACGATGGAATAGTGAGAAATTATGTCTGATGATACCAGCCTCCCATCTTATTCCAATGCCAAAGCTAACACCTATACCGATCCCACCTATTCTAACCCCCAGAAGTACCACAAAGCCTCTATCTAAAAGAACACAAATATTCGGTTGGGACATGCCCCCAACCATGACCAAAATTAATATCCAGAAAGAAAGAAAAATGTCTAAGAATGTCCAACATGAAATGACGCCTTCCAAAAGGATGAAAGCTCACACTTCAGTCCAATAAGCTGTCCCCGAATCAAGTACTATAAAGAAGGAGTCGAACGTTCGGTTCCTGCATAGCATGGGCATACAGCCGCCAGTAGATGGGTTAGTGAGTGAACACTAGCATGAAACTAGGGGTAAGGATAAAGTAATGCCAATTACTATAACCAAGTGAAAACCATCAAATGCACACAACTATTCATATATATAAGTGCTGGGAAAAGGGTTCAGGTTTAGCATGCCATTTAAAACCTTAACCTGGGTTGTGTAGCCTAGCCATCCTACTACCCACAGGCCATATGGGTTCAGCTCCCCCTACTAAAAGGGTCCCGGTGTGTGTAGCCGCACTACTAGGCAATAATTCTAGGATGACTAGTATAACCCTCCAATATAAATGTGACACTCGTACATGGCCATCGAAGACCCCTTATATCAGCAAATTTGAGTTTTGGGTTTTGATCCCCCCGGAATCGCCACCTTCCATGCTTAGCTTACACTTTTTGCCATTAATACCCAATTAAAATCAAGTCCAAATAATCCAATTATCCAATTATTAACCAAGGCTATTTAATAAACTAGTGGTATCCTCATACCACCATACTTGCAAGCATTATCCTTAGCCAAATCATTTAGATTAGGGGGACTCTTGGTGCCCTTTCCGTTTACCATTTTAACCTCTTGGGAGACTACCATGTTCTTCACAAGCATAACTAATTAGCGTTTAACCTTTGTAAATCATTTATAGTTTCGTGCAAACAAGCAAGAGTTCCATTTAAAAGAGTCAATGCAATGAACATATCTTTATAAGCATTTAATCAAACATCTTGGGGGAATAACATAACCAAAACCAAATTCCATTACCATTAAACCATTACCATGACATTTCATTATCCAAAACCACCATTAATGCGTAGACAACATAATTAATACATAAGAAATCATAACCAAACCTTTAACATCAAAACCCCCCAAATCAATAGTTGAAAACCAAAACCATGAAAGAGTAAAACGATGAAATCAACTATATAACCATACCTTTAATTGAAATCACAAATAGGAAAGAGAATCGTACCTTAAACCAAGAAGATTGATAGAAGAATTCACCAAGACAAGCCCCAAAGAAATCCCTTAGTTGAAACCCTAGCTTTTTGCCCTAAAAGCTCTTGAGAGAATTATGATATGTTTTTAAGAGATTCTAAAAGTTCAAGAATAAAATAAGAAGTTAAATAACCTTTGAAATGTATTAGAAGTTGTGGGTACTTATTAGGGTAAGTAGGGAAATGTCCAGAATATCCCCACTTAAATCCCATAGAAACCCGACACAGGGTCACGATCGATCGCCTTACGAGTCATAACCTAGCTTACTATTGACACCCATCGAATCGTAACCAAGCCTCAACCATGGACCACACAATTTCCAGTATATAACTCATCCAACCAAGTCGTAACCTTATCATACAATCCATAACCGTGATCCGTATCCCTGGCAAAATGTAACACCAGGAAGATCAAACACCGTCCACCTTACGAGTCACCTATACGACTCGTGCCCATGCCTTACGACTCATACCCTCAAGTCATATCCATTCCAGTGTCCAAGACCATTCCACCAACTAACACTGGTCAACTTACGACAGGATTTCACCACTCGCACCCCAACTTACGGCTCATACCATGAGTTGTAATGGATTCAACGAGCGAAATTTCTAAAAATTTTCTAAGGGTCCAAACTTGGGATTCTTTAGTCTCCCCCACTATAAGCATTTGTCCCCCAATCACGGATAAGGTAGGGGTAACCACACACAGAGTTATTTGTATTATCAAACATCCCTTTAACAAAGTTTAAAAACAAAGTGGCAAAGGTGTTAACCTTTTTCTTTAACAAACTTAGAAAATAAAGATGTGTTCAAGAACACATACCTTCCGCACAAATACCATAAGAAGAAAACAAAAGCGGATACTTAGACTTCATGTCCTCTTCTGCTTCCCACGTGGCCTCGTCCACCTTATGGTTCTGCCATAAAACCGTAACCAAAGCCACATCCTTGGTCCACAACCGATGAACTTGTGTATCCAATATCTCAACTGGGGCTTCTTCATAAGACAGAGAATCCGAGATATCCAACCCTTCCAAAAGAAGAATCGAAAATGAATCACCAACACACTTCCTCAATATAGAAACATGAATACCAGATGAACCAAACTCAAAATAGATGGAAACTCAAACTTATACGCAATATTGCCCACTTTCTTCAAAATCTCATAAGAACCAATGTACTGAGGACTGAGCTTTCCCTTTTTGCTAAACCGTACTACTCCCTTCATAGGAGACACCTTAAGGAAAACTTTATCCCCAACTGCAAACTCCAAGTCTTTATGCCTAACATTCGCATAGGACTTTTGATGACTCTGGGCAACCTTGAGCCTATCCCGAATCACCTTCACCTTTTTCATAGCTTTACGAACCAAATTTGAACCAAACAAATAGCCTCGTCGAGCTTAAATCAACCAATAGTAGATCAACACCTTTTACCATACAATGCCTCAAAAGGATCCATACCAATACTCTTATGATAGCTATTATTGTATGTAAACTCTACCAAAGGTAGATGCTCTACCCAACTACCACCACAATCAATCACACATGCTTGAAGCATGTCTTCCAATGTCTGAATAGTTCTTTCTACCTACCCATCCGACTGGAGGTGGAAAGCCGTACTCAGATTCACCTTAGTCCCCAACCCTTTCTGGAAAGACCACCAGAAGTGGGACGTAAACTGCATACCGCGATCGGAAATAATCAAAACAGGTAACCCATGCAGTTTCATAATCTCTTGAAGATAAAGCTTCTCATAATCCTTCGCCGAAACGCTAGTCTGCACAGGCAAGAAATGCACAAACTTCATCATCTTATCCACGATGACCCAAATAGAATTAAATTGGTTTCGAGATCAAGGATACCGATAATAAAATCCATATTGATCTCTTTCCACTTCCATTCAGGCAACTTAATCTCTTGATACAACCCACCAGACCTCATGTGCTCAACCTTAACTTGTTGACACACCATGTACTTGGACACAAAATCAACCACGTCCCACTTCATGACACTCCACGAATAGATCTTCTTAAGATCATGGTACATCTTAGTAGAACTAGGATGAATAACATAGCACGACTTATGCACTGCAGCCAAGATTGTTTACCGTAAAGTGTCTACATCAAGATCACACAACCTCTCTTGGTACCGCAAAGTACCATCGCCACTAATCTCAAAATTTGCCACCTTTTGCTCACCAACACTAGCCTTGATTTTTATCAAGGCAGAATCCAACACTTGTTTCTCCTTAGTCTCTGCTCCAAGAGAAGATCTAACCACTTCTTGCCCCACCACACCACCATCTTTGGAGTCCAAGAGATGAACACCAAGATTTTCCAAATGGTGAATATCCTTCACCAATTCCCATTTTTCTTCTTCTACATGAGCCAAACTACCTATGGAAAACCTGCTAAGAGTATCAGCAACCACATCAGCTTTACCTGGGTGGCAGGGAAGACTCATATCATAGTCCTTGAGAAGCTCAAGACATCTCCTCTTCCTGAGATTAAGCTATTTCTACGAGAACACATACTGCAAACTCTTGTGATCAGAAAAGATATCCACGTGGATCCAATACAAAAAATGCCGCCATATCTTCAAAGCAAACACAAAAACCAACAGCTTCAAATCATAAGTAGGATAGTTCCTCTAATGGACCTTCAACCGCCTGGAAGCATAGGCTATCACTTTCCCATGCTACATCAACACGCACCCAAGACCAACCCGAGATGCATCACAATAAAGCACAAATCCATCATTGCCTACCGGCAAAGTCAAAACTGGAGCCAAAGTCAACTTATCCTTCAACTTCTCAAAACTCCCTTCACACGCATTCGACCAAGAAAACTTAACCTTATTTTGAGTTAACTTAGTCAAAAGAGAACCTATCGATGAGAAACTCTCTATAAACCGCCTATAATACCCGGCTAAATCCAAGAAACTTCAAATATCAGATGAAGTCGTGGGTGTAGTCCACTTTTTCACCATAGCCACCTTCTGCAGATCACAGCATTCAACCGAACTCGCACTTAGCGAACTTAGCAAACAACCATTGTACCCTTAAGGTCTGCAACACCACACGGAGGTGATTAGCATGACCCAACTCACTCTTTGAATACACCAGAATATCATCAATAAACATAATGATGAAGAGATCCAAATATTGTCGAAACATCCTGTTCATCAGATCCATAAATGTTGTCGGGCCATTTGTCAATACAATGACATCACTAAAAACTCATAATGCCTATACCGAGTGCAAAAAGCCATCTTAGGGATATCCATTTTCCTAATCTTCAACTGATGGTACCTAGACCAAAGGTCTATCTTAGAGAAGAACTTTACACCTTGCAAAGGGTCAAACAGATCATCTATCCGAGGGAGAGGATATTTTTTCTTGATCGTTACCTTATTCAACTGCATGTAGTTGAGGCACATACGAAGAGAACCATCCTTCTTGCGCACGAACAACATCAGTGCACCTCATGGGGAAACACTAGGATGAATAAACCCTTTTGTCTAAAAGATTTTTAGTTTGCTCCTTGAGTTCCCTTAACTCAACCAGAGTCATTCTATATGGAGGAATAGAAATTGGACGAGTGTCCGAAAGTAAATCAATACCAACTCTATTTCCCTATCCAGAGGAACACCTGGAAGATCATCTGAAAAGACCTCTGGAAACTCATTAATAACAGGGACCGAAGACAAAGAAGGACTTTTTGAATTAGAATCTTTAACCCGAAACAAGTGATAAAGACTACTTTTAGAGATAAACCTCCGAGCTCTAATATAAGAAATAAACTTCCCCTTAGGCGCTAAGGAACAACCTTCTCATTATATTTTTGGACCACTAGGGAACCTAAAGATGACCCTATGGGTTCGATAATCCAAATTTGCATAACAAGAATGTAAATAACCCATGCCCATGATTACATCAAAATCTACTATACCCAACTCAAACAGATCCACCAAAGTCTGCCTACCACTCACATATACCACACACCCCCTATAGACCTGTTAAGCAATTATTGGATCTCCTACTGGGGTAGAAATAAAAAATGAATCTAAAATAAACTCCGAATTGAAATCAAAAGACACAGCTATATAAGGAGTCATATAGGAAAAGGTAGAACCTAGATCAATCAAACAATACACGTCATGAGAGAAAAGCTGAAACGTATCAGTAACAATATCAGGAGACGCCTCAAAATCCTGATAGGACGCCAAAGCGTACAACCTATTCCGACCAATATAGGAACTAGGAGTAGCAACAAAAAAAAGATGCGACACCACCAGGTGTAGGAACAGAAGATAAGGCCACCGGTATCTCATTTGCCCTCGTAGCAACCTTGTTAGAGGGACAATCCTTGAGACAATTACCTACATGGCCACACTTGACGCACTTATCCCCAACTTCCTTATAGAATCCCCGATAAGGAGGAATGTAAAATCGACAAGGAAGACATGAAGAAACTGACTGATCTATGCTTACCTGAGACTGGGCTCCTTGCGCTCGAGAATAATCACCAACATGACGACGCCTATTACCTGACTGCTGAGGGTAAGGAGCACTGGCAGTAGAGAAGGAACCAGAACTCCCCCACTTCTTTTTCAGCCATTTCCCACTATCTCTACCACCTTGAGACTACGCACCTCCCTGATCATAAAACCTATCATTTTTACCCTGCCGGTCTCCATATTCTGACTACCATCTCTTCTCATCTTCAAACTACTGCATATGAACAGTTAACCTTGATATGTCTATATCTCTTATGAGTAAAGCAGTATTGCTCTCCAGAATTAAATTTGCATTCAGCCTAGAAGCAAACTTCCTCATCCTCACCTCATATCAGCTACCAAGTCAGGAGCATACCTTGAAAACTGATGAAACTTTAAAGCATACTCCTTCACAGATATTCTTTCTTACCTGAGGTGTACAAACTCCTCCATCTTAGTTTCCCTTAACTCTTGAGGAAAGAATCGATCCATGAAGGCAACAAAAAAAGGCCTCCCACAAACCATCCTCTTCTACATCACCCTTATCTCTATCCCACTCCTCATGCCACAGAGAAGTGACCTCTTTGATGTGATAAGCTACAAAGTTTACTTTTTCTACATTAGTATCCCTTATTACCCGAAAGATCTTCTCCATCTTATGAAGAAAGCCCTGTGGGTCTTCCTCCACCTTCACTCCCATAAAATCCAGAGGACCCATTTTCATAAACTGTCCAAGCCTAGCAAACTCAGCAGATACAACGCCAGTCGTACTCGGCTCATCCTGAGCAGCAATAAGTTGGGCAATAGAATACATAGATTGACAAAACTCCGTATTTATCACATTGCCCTAAAGGGCCTGAGGAGTAGGAGGAGGAATAAAAGGAACTATGGTATAATCCAGAATAGGACCATGAGATTGAAGATGGACTCCAGATGTAGGAGGTGCTCCTTCAACATTGTCCCTAGATGGGATGAATGAATTTACTTGTGTTAAAGATCTAGAAGGCATGATTTGAAAGACAAACAAACAAGGATTAGAGGAGATTTCAGGACTGAGAAGTCAAGCTTAAAAAAAATACCAAGAAAGTGAATAGTTCTAAATGTCTTGCAGCCTCTCCCTTATGAGTGTGGCACGCTATACACTCCTAAAAGAGACTCTACTCGACACGACTTTATGGACTCCCAATTGACCATGAACCTAGGCTCTGATGCAAACTTGACGCAACTCAGATTACGACCTTTTCGTAATAGGCATCCCAAGTCTACCTAGGACCGGTGACCACCCCCTTAACCCAACCCAACCACCTTATACAGCCTCAGATAAGATGAATTTTTAGCATATAACAAGATTGCGTAACGTTTTCATGAAGACGTTGGGATAGGGTCACAACCATGACTGAACCAACCAAGTCTGTCAATACCAAACCTACCATCCATATCATACCAAACCAAAGAGAATATCAAACATAATATGATAATCAAACACAAAATGTAATACGATGGAACAGTGAGAAATTATATCCGATGATGCCAGGCACCCAGCTTATTCTAATGCCAAAGCTGACACCTATATCGATCCCGCCTATTCAAACCACCGAAAGTACCACAAAGCCTCTATCCAAAAGAATACAACTATATAATTAGGACATGCCCCTAACCATGGCCAAACCTAATATCCAGAACGAAAGAAAAATGACTAAGAATGTCATACATAAAATGATGCCTTCCAAAAGGATGGAAGCTCACCACTTTAGTCCAATAAGCTATCCCCGAATCAAGTAATATGAAGGAGGAGTAGAACGTCCAATTCCTGCATAACATGGGTATACAACCACCAGTAGATGAGTTAGTGGATGAACACTAGCATGAAACTCAGGGTAAAGGATAAAGTAATGCCAGTTACCAAAACCAAGTGAAAACCATCCAACGCACACAACCATACATATATATAAGTGCTGCAAAAAAGGACCGGGTTTAGCATGCCATTTAAAACCTTAATGTGGGTTGTATAGCTTAGTTGTCCTACCACCCATGAGCAATATGGGTTCAGTTTCCCCTACTTAAATGGTCCCAGTGCGTGTAACCGCATGACCACGCAATAATCCTAGGATGACTAGTACATCCATCCAATATAAATGTCACACTCACACGTGGCCATCGAAGATCCCTCATATCGGCAAATGTGAGTTTTGGGTTTTGATTCCCTCGGGATCGCCACCTTCCATGGATTATCTTACAATTTCCGACATTAATGCCTAATTAAAAGCAAGTCCAAATAATCCAATTATCCATTTATTAACCAAGGCTATTTAATAAACCAGTGGTATTGTCATACCACCATACTTGCAAGAATTATCCTTTGCTAAATCATTTAGATTAAGGGGACTATCGGTGCCCATTTTGTTTACCATATTAACCTTTTGGGAGACTACCATGTTCTCCACAAGCATAACCAATTAGCCTTTAACCTTTGTAAACCATTTATAGTTTCATTCATAAGCTGAAAACAAGCAAGAGTTCCATTTAAAAGAGTCAATGCAATGAACATATCTTTATAAGTATTTAATCAAACACCTTGGGGCATAACATAATCAAAACCAAATTCCATTACCATTACCATGCCATTCCATTATCCTAAACCACCATTAATGCATAGAAAGCATAATTAAAACCATAAGAAATCATAACCAAACCTTTAACGTCAAAAACCCCAAATCAATAGTTGAAAACCAAAACCATGAAAGAGTAAAACCATGAAATCAACCATATTACCATACCTTTGATTGAAATAACAAGTAGGGAAGAAAACCATTCCTTAAACCAAAAAGATTGATAGAAGAATTCACCAAGACAAGCTCCAAAGAAACTTTGCCCAAAAGCTCTTGAAAGAATTATGATATTTCTTGAAGAGATTCTAAGTGTTTAAGAATAAAATAATAAGTTAAATAACCTCCTAAGTGTATTAGAAGTCGTGGATCCTTATTAGGGTAAGTGGGGAAATGTCCAAAATACCCCCACTTAAATCCCATAAAAACCCGACACAGGGTCATGACTGACCTCCTTACGAGTCGTAACCTAGCTTAAGGTTGACACCCACCCAATCATAACCAAGCTCAACCTGGACCACACACTCTTCAGTATACAACTCATCCAACCAAGTCGTAACCTCAGCATACGATCTGTATCTCTGGCAGAATGTAACCCCAGGAAGATCAAACATTGTCCACCTTATGAGTCACCTATATGACTCGTACCCATGCCTTATGACTCATACCCTCAAGTAGGATCCATTCTAGTATCCACAACTATCCCACCAACTAACACTGGTCAGCTTACGATAGGACTTCACCACTCATACCCCAGCTTACGGCTCGTACCATGAGTAGTAATGGTTCCGAAGAAAGAGATTTCTAGAATTTTTCTAAGGGTCCAAACCTGGGATGCTTCAGTCTCCCCCACTAGGAACATTCATCCTCAAATCATGGATAAGGAAGGGATAACCACACACAGAGTCATTTGCATTATCAAACATCCTTTTAACAAAGTTTGAAAACAAAGAGGCAAAGGTGTTATTCTTTTCTTTACAAAACTCAGAAAATAAAGATGTGTTCAAGAACACATACCTTGTGCATGAATACCAGGAGCAGAAAACAAGAGCAAATACTCAGACTTCATGTCCACTTTTGCTTCCCACGTGGCCTATTCCACCTTATGGTTCCGCCATAGAACCTTAACTAAAGTTATATCCTTGGTTCGCAACTGATGAACTTGCCTATCCAATATCTCAACTGGGACTTCTTTATAAGACAGAGAATCTGAGATATCCAACCCTTCCAAAGGAACAATCAAAGACGAATCACCAATGCACTTCCTCAACATAGAAATATGAAATACCAGATAAACCAAACTCAGACTGGATGGAAACTCCAACTCATATGCGACATTGCCCACTTTCCATAAAATCTCATAAGGACCAATGTACAGAGGACTGAACTTTCCCTTTTTTCCATACCGTACTACTTCCTTCATAGGAGACACCTTAAGGAAAACCTTATCCCCAACTGCAAACTCCAGCTCTCTACGCTTAACATCCATATAGGACTTTTGATGATTGTGGGAAGCCTTGAGCCTATCCCAAATCACCTTCACCTTTTCCACATCTTGACAAACCAAATTTGGACCAAACAAATCAGCCTCGCCGAGATCAAACCAACCAATAAGAGATATACACCTCCTACCATACAATGTCTTAAAAAGAGTCATACCAATACTTTTATGATAGTTATTGTTGTAAGCAAACTTTACCAAAGGTAGATGCTCCACCCAACTACCACTATAATCAATCACACAGGCTTGTAGCATGTCTTTCATTATCTGAATAGGTCTTTTTGCTTGCCCATTCGACTGCGGGTAGATAGTCATACTTAGACTCACCTTAGTCCTCAACCTTTTCTGGAAAAACTGCCAGAAGTGGGACGTAAACTGCGTACCGCGATCAGAAATAATCGAAACAGGCACCCCATGCAGTTTCATAATCTCTTAAAGATAAAGCTTCACATTATCCTCCACAGAAAAGCTAGTTCGTATAGGTAAGAAATGCACAAACTTCGTCATCCTATCCACGATGACCCAAATTGAATCAAATTGGTTCCAAGACTAAGAAAGACCGATAATGAAATCCATATTAATCTCCTCTCACTTCTATTCAGGCAACTTAATATCTTGATACAACCCACCAAGACTCATGTGCTCAACCCTAACTTGTTGACACACCATGCACTTGGACACAAAATCAACTACGTTCTGCTTTATAACACTCTACCAATAGATCTCCTTGAGATCATGGTACGTCTTAGTAGAACCAGGATGAAAACATAGCATGATTTGTGTGCCTCAATCAAGATCCTTTGATGTAAACCATCTACATCAGGAACACATAACCTCCCTTGGTACCGTAAAGTACCATCGCCACTAATCTCAAAATTCGCCACCTTTTGCTCACCAATGCTACCCTTGATTTTTATTAAGGAAGAATCCAACACTTGCTTCTTCTTAATCTTCGCTCCAAGAGACGATCTAACCACTTCTTGCGCTACCACACCATCATCCTTGGAGTCCAAGAAATGAACCCCAAAATTTGCCAAGCGGTGAATATCCTTCACCCATTCCCATTTTCCTTCTTCCGCTTGAGCCAAACTATCTACGGACAATTTGATAAGAGCATCAGCAACCACATTAGCCTTACCTGGTGGTAGTGAAGACTCATACCATTATCCTTGAGAAGCTCAAGCCATCTTTTCTGCTTGACATTAAGCTTTTTCTGTGAGAACACATACTACAAACTCTTGTAATTAGAAAAGATATCCATATGGACCCCATACAAATAATGCTACCATATCTTCAAAGCAAACATAATGGCCAATAGCTCCAAATCATGAGTAGGATAGTTCCTCTCATGCACCTTCAACAACCTGGAAGCATAGGCTATCAACTTCACATATTGCATCAACACGCACCCAAGACCAACTCGAGATGCATCACAATAAACCACAAACCCATTATTGCTTTCTAAAAAGGTCATAATTGGAGTCGAAGTCAACTTATACTTCAAATTCTAAAAACTCCCTTCACATACATTCGACTAAGAAAACTTAACCTTCTTTTGAGTTAACTTAATCAAATAAACAACTATCAATGAGAAACTCTCCACTAATTGCCTATAGTACCCGACTAAACCCAAGAAGCTTCGAATATCAAATAACGTTGTGGGTTTAGGCCACTTCTTCACCACAGTCACCTTCTGCGAATCCACCATGATCTCTTCACTAGAAATGATGACCCAAAAAAGTCACAACATTCAACCAAAAATCGCACTTAAAGAACTTAGCAAACAACCGTTGCTCCCTTAAGGTCTGCAACACCACATGGAGATTATTACCATGATCCACCTCACTATTTGAATACACCAGAATATCATTAATAAATACAATGATAAAGAGATCCAAATACCGTTGAAACACCCTGTTCATCAAATCCATAAATATTGTTGGGGCATTTATCAATCCCAATTACATCACCAAAACTCATAATGCCCATACTAAGTGCGAAAAGTTATCTTAGGGATATCCATCTCCCTAATCTTCAACTGATGGTACCCAGACCGAGGATCTATCTTATAGAAGAACTTTGCACCTTGCAAATGGTTAAATAGATTATCTATCTGAGGGAAAGGATATTTGTTCTTGACCATTACCTTATTCAACTGCCTGTAGTCGATGCATATACGAATAGAACCATCCTTCTTATGCACGAACAATATCGATGCACCCCATGGGGAAACACTCAGGTGAATAAAGCCTTTGTCTAAAAGATTCTTAATCTTCTCCTTGAGTTTTCTTAACTTAACCAGAGCCATTCTATATGGAGGAATAGAAATTGGACGAGTGTTCGAAAGCAAATCAATACCAAACTCTATTTCTCTATCCAGAGTAACACCTAGAAGATCATCCAGAAAGGCCTATGGAAACTCATTAACCACAGGGACCGATGACAAAGAAGGACTTTTCGAATTAGAATCTTTAACCCAGACCAAGTGGTAAAGACAACCTTTACAGATTAACCTCTGAGCTCTAAAATAAGAAATAAACTTCCCCCTAGGCACTAAGGAACAACCTTTCTATTTTATTTTTGGATCACCAGGGAACCTAAAGATGACCCTACAGGTTCGATAATCTAAATTGAAATAACAAGAATGCAACCAATCAATGCCTAATATTATATCAAAATCTACTATACCCAACTCAAAAAGATCCGTCAAAGTCTGCCTACCACTCACATATACCACACACACCCTATAGAACTGTTCAACAATAACTGAATCTCCTACTGGGGTAGAAACAGAAAATGGATCTAAAATAATCTCTAGATCGAAATCAAAAGACATAGTTACATAAGGAATCATATAGGAAAAGGTAAAACCTGGATTAAGCAAACAATACACGTCACGAGAGAAAAGCTGTAACATACCAGTAATAATATCAGGCGATGCCTCAGATTCTTGATGGGACCCCAAAGCATACAACCTGTTTCAACCAACACAGGAAGTAGAAGTAGTAACAGAAGCAGATGCCATACCACCGGGTGTAGGAACAGAAGTTGAGGCCATCGGAATCTTATTTGCCCCCATATAAACTTTGTTAGATGGATAATTCCTGAGCTGATGGCCAACCTGGCCACACTTAAAGAACTTATCCCTACCTTCCTCAAAGAATCCCTAATGAGGAAGACTATAAAATCCACCAGGAGGACCTAGAAAAAAAGACTTACCTTTCCTTATCTGAGACTGGGCTCCCTATGCCCGAGCATTATCACCACCATGATGACACCTATCGCCTGATTGCTGAAGGTAAAAAGTACTGACAGTAAAGAAGGAACCAGACCTCCCCCAATTTTTTTCTTCCATTTCTTACCATCTCTACCACCATGAGACTGTGTACCTTCCTGATCAAAAAGCCTACCCGCTTACCCTGCCTGTCTCTATATTCTAACTGCTTTCTCTTCTCATCCTCAAGCTACTGCATATGAATAGTCAACCTTGATATGTCCATATCCCTCATGAGCAAAGAAGTATTGCTCTCCAGAATCAGATCTCTGTTCAACCCAGATGCAAACTTCTCCATTCTCGACCTCATATCAGCCACCAAGTCAGAAGCATACCTTGACAACTGAAGGAACTTTAAAGAATACTCTTTCACAGATATTTTCCCATGCTTGAGGTTCATAAACTCCTCCATCTTACCTTTTCTCAACTCTTGAGGAAAGAATCAATACATAAACGCATCAGAAAAGGCCTTCCACAAACCATCATCTTCTACATCACCCTTATCTTCATCCCACTCCTCATACCATAGATAAGCAACCTCTTTGAGCTGATAAGTTAGAAAGTTTACTCCTTCCATATTAGTAGCCCTCATTACCCGAAAGATCTTCTCTATCTCATCAAGAAATCCCCATGGTTCTTCCTCCACCTTCACTCTCATAAAATTTATAGGATCTATTTTCATAAATTGTCCAAGCCTAGAAGCCTCAGCAGATAAAACGCCAGCCATACCCTGCTCGGTTTGAGCAACAACCAGTTGAGCAATAGCATTTATAGACTGAAGAAACTCTGCATCTATCACATTGCCCTGAGGGACCCAAGGAGTAGTAGGAGGAATAGGATTAACTCCAGTACAATCAAAAATGGTACCATGAGATCAAAGATGTACTCCAGACATAGGAGGTACACCTTTAGCATTGTCCCAAAATAGGATGGAAGACTTTTCTTATGTTTTAAATCTAAGAGGCATGATCTGAAAGATGAACAAACAAGGAATAGAGGAGATTACAGGACTAAAAAGTCAAGCTTGAAGAAAGAATACCAAGAAAGTGAAACATTCCTAAATGTCTTACAGCCTCTCCCTTATGAGTGTAGCGCGCTACTCACCCTTAAAAGAGACTCTACTCGACACAGCTTTGTGAACTCCCAATTGACCATAAACCTAGGCTTTGATACCAACTTGACGTAGCTAAGACTGGGGTCTTATCATAATGGGCATCCCAAGTCCACCTAGGATCGGTGACCACCCCCTTAACGCAACTCAACCACCTTATACAACCTCAGATAAACTGAATTTTGAGCATATACCAAGATTTCACAATGCTCTCAAGAAGATTTTGGGATAGGGTCACAACCATGACTGACCCAACCAAGTCTGTCCATACCAAACCAACCATCCATACCATACCAAACCAAAGAGAATATCAATCATAATACGATAATCAAACACAAAATGTAATACGATAGAACAGTGAGAAATTATGTCTGATAATACCATCCCCCCAACTTATTCCAATGTCAAGGTTGACACCTATACCGATCTCGCCCATTCCAACCCCCAGAAGTAACACAAAGCCTTTATCCAAAAGAATACAAATATCCAGTTGGGACATGCCCCCAACCATGGCCAAAACTAATATCCAAAAAGAAAGAAAAATGTCTAAGAATGTCCAATATAAAATAATGCCTTTCGAAAGAATGGAAGCTCGCCACTTTAGTCTAATAAGTTATACTCGAATCAAGTACTATGAAAGAGGAGTCGAACGTTCGATTTTTGCATAGCTTGGCTATACAGCCACCAGTAGACGGGTTAGTGGATGAACACTACATGAAACTCAGGGTAAGGATAAAGTAATGTCAGTTATCGAAACCAAATGAAAACCATCTAATGTACACAACTATACACATATATAAGTGCTGGAAAAAAGGATCAGGTTTAGCATACCACTTAAAAACTTAACCTGGGTTATGTAGCTTAGTCGTCCTACCACCCACAGGCTATATGGATTCAGCTCCCCCTACTGAAAGGGTCCTGGTGCGTGTAGTCGCAAGACTAGGCAATAAACGTGGGATGAGTACATAGCCATCTAAGACCTCTCATATCGGCAAATATGAGTTTCGGGTTTTGATCCCCCCGGGATCGCCACCCTCCATGGCTTAGCTTACACTTTCCGCCATTAATACCCAATTAAAACCAAGTCCAAACAATCCAATTATTCAATTATTAACCAAGGCCATTTAATAAAAACCAGTGGCATCGTCATACCACCATACTTGCAAGCATTATCCTTAACCAAATTATTTAGATTAAGGGGACTCTCGATGCCCTTTTTGTTTATCATATTAACCTCTTGAGAGACTGTCATACTCTCCACAAGCATAACCAATTAACCTTTAACCTTTGTAAATATTTAAACCATTTATAGTTTCATGCATAAGCTGAAAACAAGCAAGAGTTTTATTTAAAAGAGTCAATGCAATGAACATATCTTTATAAGTATTTAATCAAACACCTTAGGGGAATAACATAACCAAAACCAAATTTCATTACCATTAAACCATTACCATGCCATTCCATTATCCAAAACCATCATTAATACATAAAAAGCATAATTAAAACCATAAGAAATCATAACCAAACCTTTAACATCAAAACCCCCAAACCAATATTTGAAAATTAAAGGAATTCAAGAGTAAAACCATAAAATCAACCATATAACCATGCCTTTTATTGAAATCAGAAGTAGGGAAGAGAATCATACCTTAAACCAAGAAGATTGATGGAAGAATTCACCAAGACAAGCCCCAAAGAAATTCCTTAGTTGAAACCCTAGCTCTTTGCCCCAAAAGCTCTTAAGAGAATTATGATATGTTGTGGAAGAGAATCTAAGTATTTAAGAATGAAATAATAAGGTAAATAACCTCCTCAGTGTATTAGAAGCCATGTGTCCTTATTAGGGTAAGTAGGGAAATATCCAAAATACCCCCACTTAAATCCCATAAAAACCTGACACAGGGTCACGACTGACCTCCTTACAAGTCATAACCTAGCTTACGGTTGACACCCATCGAATCGTAACCATGCGTCAACCATGGACCACACACTGTCCAGTATACGACTCATCCAACCAAGTAGTAACCTCAGCATATGATCCGTACCCATGATCCGTATCCCTAGCAGAATGTAACACCAGGGAGATCAAACACTGCTCATCTTACGAGTCACCTATACGACTCGTACCCATGCCGTACAAATCATACCCTTAAGTCGTATCCATTATAGTGTCCAAGACCATCCCACCAACTTACATTGGTCAGCTTACGACAGGACTTCACCAATCGTACCCTAGCTTACGGCTCGTACCATGAGTCATAATGGGTGTGAAGAATGAGATTTCTGGAAATTTTCTAAGGGTCCAAACCTGGGATGCTTCACCGTCACTATTTTCTCTCAAAATCCTAGCTCTATTATCTCACGCTCCACTAGCAGCACGCCTTCGCAGCATAATCCGACCTCGACAACACCTTAAAGGTGGGTATATCGTCCTCGTTTTTTGGTTTTATTTTTTCGATCTTCCTTTATAGAAATCCTTGAAGATGATCTTATTTTTTAACAGGTATATAGCACTTATACTTTTCTTGATAACTCGGAGTTCCTTAAAAATGGCATTCGTGTAAAGGGGGATCTTGATGGTCTAGGTGCTCTAGGAGATGTTGGTTGGTTCACTATTCGTACAATCTTGTGGGCTACTGATTACGAATTTCACGAATTTCCCAAAACAGTGAAAGCTTTGTGTGGTCCAAAATGAAACGAAGCTAGAGTTATCCTATCTTGTGGCGCTTCTTTGAATTGGAAAGACGAAAAGGTAGCATTTTTTTATTATTCCTTTTTTTCTTAATATACATATGGGATTGATCGAGTTTTGTGATTGATTAAAGAAATTGTGGCTTGTCACACCCCTGTTTTTGACCGCATCCGACCCCGCTAGGGAGTTGGTTTTAGAGAAAATGGGTTTTTTCCAATTAAAGTGACGTTTTGAAAAGGGATTATTTTATTTACAGAGTCGCCACTTGGAATTGAGTTTGGGTGTTTCAAGTCACCTTATTGAATCCCTATTCAAAAGGAAATGACTCTTTATTTATTTATTTTTTTTGGTCTGCAAACTAGAAATCTGGATAAGGAATTCTGTTGATCGAGGGGAAGGTGTTAGGCACCCCTCAAGTCCCGTGGTTCTAGCACGGTCGCTTTAATGACTTATGTCTGGCTTAAATTAATCTTTTGGATATATAATATTTGTTTGCCTAAAAGTGACTTCTATCTCGCTTTTATTCTTTTAAATATATTTTTAATCATATTAATGTGTGGCTTGCCGGTAGCAGTACTTTTCGATCATACCACGAATTTTGATATATTTCTCTCACCTTTGGGGCATTTATGGATCGTTCTCATTTTTCCAATCTAGATAAGCACCTAACATGTTTAGAATCTATCCAACCCAAATAGATCGGCTTCAAATGGTATGATAAATTTTATTATAACGAATAGCCAATAGCAGGGCTTTCCAACTTTATCGTTAATTTCTCTTGTATGTTAAACCTTAATTTATTTGAGATTAAGAACCTAACTCATTCTTTTATGAAATCACTCCCTTATAATTGGTTTTCCCCCTGTTTTCTTTTATCATGCGTTGGGTCTTGAATAAATTTATAAACTATCTCGCTTCCTCACAATTAAATTATTCAGGCACTAAATATTAGTCTAAGCCCATTTTTCTTTGCAACATATTTCCACAGTCGATGCTACTTCTTGATAATTAAAAAAATGTAAAAAGTAATTATATTATCTAAACCAAACTTTCAAATACTAGAATCAAACGGCAACGATCAAAGTATTAAAGTTAACCTAACTTAATTGAAACATGGAAAATTAATTTATTAAAAGAAGCCTCATTTTTTTTTTGTGTAAACATACATTTTAACAGCAACTAAAAACCAATTCAACATGAATATATAATTAACATAAGTAACCATTTCTAGACTAAATACGATTATTAAATGAAAAGTTTCCAAGTTCATGTTATTTGTTTTAACATTTAAAATATCAAATAAGGCCAACTGCTCCAACTCATTTGAAACTAAAATATTCTAGTTATGTACTATTAAGAGTTCGTCATTATGAAAAATTAAGATGATTGATGAAGACCAAAGATCAAACTTACACCCGTTATCGATCAAAAAATTTATTCGAATTAGCATTATGATAATTAACTACTCGGAAGAATACTCCTTTATTCACTTCAAATACCAGAAAAAGAAAAATATTCACACAGTTTTTGTACTGGACCTAATAATCTACAATCTTAAAACTAACTTGACATAAGCTACAGAAAAATTAAATCATATACGAGAGGCCATCTTTTGTTTGACGTCCAAACTTGGTAGAAGAAAAAAAATAATAATTCAATTCTCTTTCCTTATCATAAACTGCATACAATAGGACAATATGAACCTAACATTAATTCTTTATTAAAAGTTGAAAGAAGAAAACAAATATAATATAGAAAAAAATTCTTTTTTTTTCTAAAAATAAATAAACAAATAAATAAATAATAAAATAAAAACTTATTTAAAATGTGACTCTATTTTTGTAGTTTTCAAAATTTTTAACAAACCTCAAAAAATAAGATAAATTTAAAATGCCTAAAATAAAAAAAAATTAATTGAACATTAAAATGGTATAAAAATCTTAGGTTTGGGTCAAAAACTTGGTGTTTACATGGCTTCTTGGAATTCTTGGTTTTGGAGTTGGAATTTCGATAAGTCTAATTGTGGATTATTTCTTATTTTTAAACTTTCGCCTAGATATGTTGGTAAAATGCACTGCTTTCAATTTTTTATTTGTTTCTTGTTCCTCACTTGTGAAATTTCATTAGATATGTTGTTGTATTCTGTTTAATATGACGATGATATGAAAATAACATAGAAATTTCATTAGGTATGTTGTTGTATTCTATTTAGTATGACGATGATATGAAAATAACATAAATGAATAACTGAGAAATCCAACTTGTTTGAGACTTAGGCTTAGTAGTGAATCGCTAAGATTGGTTGAGCTAAATGATTTCATGGGGCAGCTTCATAAGAAAGGGAAGCTTGAGGTCTCAGTTTTTGTGAGACAAAGTAACTCCAACTGTTGAAAGCTATGGAGGCTGCGCTTTTTGAATGGAAATTGTATCATTAGAGTTTGCATATTCCGGATATGGAGAATTAGTTGTAAGTTGCTCAAATTGATGATTAGGAGACACTTAAATTTGTTACAATAGTCTGTAATTATCCATTTATCAATTTGCTTACTTGCACTCTGTGGTTGAGCTCGGAGATGTTTGTCATTTTTTGATAGATTGTGTATAGTATTTTTCTGTGTGTGTCTTGTTTCTTTTATTATCTATGGTTTTATCCTATTTTCTTTTAATATTTTTATACTGTTAATTGTCCTGAGTTGAGGGTCTATCAAAAATAGTCTCTCTACTTCGTCTAAAGTAGTGATATAGATTGTGTACACTTTACCCTCCCAAGACCCCACCTTGTGGGAATAAACTAGATATGCAGTTGTTTTGTATTAATTGAATTGGCATGATACAACTTGTTTCACCATTGATCAAGGGTTTCAAAGTTTTTGAATATACCAAGTCATGAGCGTGCACTTGAAAGAGTGATCAATGGTAAAAGATTCAAAATTTAAAATTAGTGTATTATAAAGTATAATTAAAATTGTAACATGTATCTAATATGTATCTCTTTTTTCCGCAAGTATGGTCTTAGAACATAATTGATCCGTAGAGTAGTGCTCAAACCTGCCCTTCCGAAAGGCGCAGGCCACTAAACAGCTAGGATCCAAAATTCTGTTTTTTGTTTGAGAGATTAGCAAGTTATTTATCTGTTATTATAAGAGATCAAGACTTTAAGACATTTTGTCTTTAGGTCGTAAACTTTATTGCCTATTCCTAATTCACAATGAGAAGGGATATCAAAATTATAGATATTATGCAAGATCAGTTTCGAAGGAGGACAAAAAGGAAACACTTGCATTATCCAATCATGCGTTATCCGTCAAGTTGCAAGAGGATATATAATTCAGATTTGTTAGAATTCCACATTGTATAAGTACATGGTCAGGGTCTATTTTTTTTAATAGTAGAAGCATTGTGAATTGAGTTAAAATGAGGATATCAAAGATAAGGTGGGAATGACTAGGTAGAAGACAAGATGTAGAAAGTTAAATGAGGATATCCCTAATCTTTATGTATTGTTTATTACTTTTATTATAGTTGAGCCCACCACGATGATGATGATGATGAGGAGGAGGAGGAGGATCATGTGGCAAACACATCGTCACATTATTGAAGTTTAGCTCTTGAATTAGATAAGATTAATTATGTATTTTATGATGATTTATAAGAATTAACAAGTGTTTTGTAAATGTATAAGAATGTTGAAGTAGTTTGAAATAGAATTGTATAGCTTATGACTTTGTGTCTTTTTCATATTTAAAATTGATTTAATTTTATGTAGTCCGGATTGAAGGATATTTAGAATGTGTTTGTTGTAATTTGATTGATCGTTTGCAGTTCTTTGAGCTTGATTTAGCTAATTAAATTGAATTAAAATAGCGGGTGGCCAACTGTAAAAACACAATTGTTGCTAGTGTTCTTTGCAAAAAAGAGACCTACCTCACAGGGTCGATTTTTTGTATTTATATTTTCAAGAAAATTCACAAAAGCAACCTCATGAGGTCTCTTTTCTATAATTTCGTTTTTCAAAAGAAGCAAAAAAGCAACCTCATTAGGTCTCCTTCTGTAAAAAAGAAAATAAATAAAAAATAAATATAGAGACCTCATGAGGTCTTGTTTTGCAAAATTTAAAAAATAATATAGTGACCTCGTGAGGTCTCTTTTTGGTGACCTCATGAGGTCACTTACAAAAAGCGACTTATGTTTTAACGACTTGACGTTGAGATCTCTTTTTCATGAAAAGAGACTCTTTTAACAGTTTTTTTAGTAATTTGGTTAGGATTTGTATTTGGCTTCCTCGCCTTTTGTTGGTGAAGTAAATAAGATTGTTGGATTTCTCTTGAAATCGTACACTGCGAATTTTGAAGGAATGAAAAAAGGAGAGAGTAAAACCTTATTAAAGTTCATAAAGGTCAGAGTACGTTCAGGTGACTTTGGCCGACCTACATTCAAGAAACCTAGTAATTTGTACAAAAATGTAAAATGACCACCCAATTTAGTAGCAACTCCAAATTAGAAATATTTAAGCATCCATGACTTACAAAAAAAAATTGAATCCACCACTACTTATATGTATTCCCCTTTGGAAACTTAAGAGAAAGAAACTTTTTACATGAGTTCTTTTGGCAGTATTTAAGAAGGGTAATGAGTAAACACCATTTAACTATAAGTGGAACCAATATCTTGCAAATCTATATCAACATTAACTTAGTAAATAGAAGCTAAAGAAACACCCATGTAGAGGATGACGATTCCTCAGCTTTGCACCTCAATCATATCATCACGTCGGCTTGAATTGAACGAACTTAAAAATATATAAATTAAGCTTATTTTTCACTTGAATTGAAGGAACTTAAAATTATATAATCTAAGGTTATTTGTCACTTTTATTTAGTGTTTGCTGATTCCTAGCATAATATATAAGATTGACATTGCTAAATATACATCAAAATACATATGTGATTATACTCTAATAAAAGTACACGCACAATTCAGCTCTACGAAAAACTTTATTTCCTATCAATGGCCCTTGGGCTCCACCTTATCAACCAAAAAAAGAATCAAATATCCTAGTACCAGATGCAATGCATGACAAAAACATCACAATAAACATGTAATTTTGTTTCCTAGCTCCCTCAAGAAATCACTCCCCTTTTGGGACCCTCGAAACCCCTCTCAATTATTCAATAACAATAATAGGAAATTGAAAACAACCTGCGTCGGTTATATTTTTCTTTCAACTCGAGGTCTATATGAAACAACATATTTATTCGTAAGGTAAAAGTAAAGTTTGTATATATCGTACCCTCCTTTGATTGCATTTATAAAATTGGCGCTGGCTATGTTATTGAAGATTGGACACATATATTGCTGCACTGTTTTATTTCATTTTGAGACGTTATTAGACCTGTCATATCATTCGATAAATAAAATAAAATTCATGTTATATACTTCACTATTTTTTAACCCTTCATGTTTATTTATTTCTTTTAAATAATAAATTTTTGTTTAAAAATGATACTTCTCTCTTTCAAACTAATCTGCTTGACAGCATTACTTTAGTTCTTTCACTGTGTATAACGTAACTATGCACTTTATATTAGCAAGAAAATCATAGCCAAATTATTCACACAAGATGGAGAATTTTGCCGAAGAAATTCAATATAAAAAGTTATGGCCTTAAACTTTTCCTCGAGAAACTTGCATTTTTATGTTTATTTTTTTTCAGAAAGAACCATAAAGAAAAACTCTTTTATGGTGTTTATGCATATGCAAATCCACGCAAATCAATAACAAATAACAAATTAAAACATTAGATTCATCTCAGATGATACACCTAAAAAGTCATATTTAATTTCTCAATAGGAAGGTAAGATAAAACTTTAAATATTATGCATTTTGAGATAGACTCAATCGAAATTGGAAGGATGAACCAATCTGAGTCACGTCTGGAGATCCACTTCTTTAGCATAACTCTATTATATTTCTTGTTTTTATTTATCTAAAATACTATTACTAGTGTCTAGTAGGGGTAATTTAAAAGTTTTTTAAAATATACTTTGACTAAAGTTGCATCTATCTAAATTGCAATTGATCTATCTAGAAAAATCAACGTGATTTAATCAGCAGTTCTAGTACCAAACGGCACACCATTTTATACTGAAGTAGCATAATCATAATATCATAATATACAACAAATGAGAACACAACATCTAACATTGCGCTAACTCATTCCAAAGTTTATGGAATTAAATAACTCCACTGTTTAATAAATCATCAACTAAGTCAAAATTCTTCGCCGTCATCAAGTAATTAATTAAAAGTCCTTGAGCAATTTTCTGACCTGTTCCAGTGTAACAAAGAGTACAATAGTAAAAGGTCCTTGCCTTGAAATTGTAGGAATAAATCCTTTATACAAGGCCATTGGCCCCTCTGCTTTGATTGTCTTCATTGCACAATCAAGGGCCCCACTGTAAGTTGGAGCCGCTCCCGGCTCCACCTTCATGTTCATAACCCGAGTCTTGATCACGTCCACAGGGTTTGTCACCACCGCAGCCACAAAACCTGCGGCGAAGCTAGCCGTCACGTGGGTCCCAAGTCCATCATTCATCAGACCCTTCCCTAAAATCATTTCCTTGAACTCATCATAAGAAGCCAGCTGCGAGGCCGTTACTAGCATAGCACGGTTCACTGTAAGGGATGAACCCCGCCACAGGCTAGTAACACCCTCGTTCTTGGTCATTTGTGTTATAGCATCCACCACGCTCTTGTAATTCCGCCTTTGTGCGGGTGGAAGGCGGCCATCAGCCTGCATGCGGACCATTGCCACATCAGCAGGGTTCCCAACGGCCGCCCCGATTCCGCCAGCGATGAGTCCAGCAACAATTTTTTTCCCTAAAGGCATGTTCATCGTATTCGGGTCGGTCCATTTTTTCTTCAACATGTCATATATCCCCATCCGGGTTGTGGAATAAAGAGTTTGCCTAAGAACAGTAGCCGAAATGCCAGAAAAGAGGGCGACCAACCCCTCTTGTCTCACAATCCGTACACCTAAGGCAATAGGCCCCGCCCGAGAAGCAACAGGTGGGGCAACTTGCACGTGGACATGATTAGCGGAAGCAAGAGCAGGACGAACCGTCTGGGAAGGTACTCCTGATCCAGACGCTTCGCCCTGAAGCTGCATACGTACCTTGATGAGATCAAGTGGATGTGTACTACATCCAGCAATAATAGAAGCAATGCCTCCTTCAACAAAGCCTTTAACCCCCATAATAATAATAATAATAATCAAGATCTATTACAAACAAATTCCTTTTTTTCTTGATGAATAAAGGAATTATTAAGAGATCTTGAATTTTTTGAGATGGGAGGGAATGGAGAAGGCAATAGAAGCAAAGTGTGGGATATTAGATCTATGAGACATATGCCGAGAGAAAGATGAATTTGGTTGGGTGAGAGAAAGTAGGGATTTATAGGGTAAAGTCAACAAAGAGAGAAAGCAAAGGAAAAGAAATGGAAATTACGTTTCCCAAGTACGCTTGATTTTTTTTTTCTAAAATAATATTGCTTATTTAAGAAAATAAATAAGAGTTTTATATCTTATAATCTTATATTGAAGTTATATTAAATATTATTATAAAATGTTGTTTAATTCTGTGATTCTAAACAAATCATGTGTAAAGTTGAGATTAAAATATTTATATAAAGTTTAAAAAAAAAAATTAATTTTTAAATTAGAAATATATCATGTATATTAATATATCAAAAATTGAAAAGGGAGTACTAATTTTTAAACACATAACTCCTTTCCACCCCCCCGGGCCCCCACCCCGAAAAAAGAAGAAGAAAGGGAGTACTAAAGAAAAAAAAAACGTAGCATGTGGAGTTAGATTTGCAGCCGAGGTAAGTTTATTTTATTTGTCTCCTCCAATATTTACGTGTGTGGGTCCCAACTCATCAAACTGCTGGAACCAATTGAAAAATGGAGTCAATTAATTAATTACGCACGATTTAAATAAGTTACCTTTTTTTTAAGAAAAAAGAATTATGTGATTATTTTATTGGATTCAGAAAGATTCATTTTAAAATTTATGATTCATTATCTAGGATGATATTATAAATTCAAGTTATCCAAGGACGAAAAAGGTAAAAGCACTTGGTGAGAAGTAAGAACGAAACATGAGACATGAGAACGAAACATGAGACATGTGATATTTCTCCTAAGGACCTTTTTTTTTTATATTTGTATTATCAACTTATTTGTAAAAGTATTTTTTGACAATAAAAGAATATTTGATACTGAAAAGCACTATGTTTGGCTAATTGATTAAATATGCTTTTAAACTATAATTAATGTTTGACTAACATCAGCAAATGGAATGTAATTCGATTGGTGGGTCTAGAGAGGTAGAATATTTAGCGAATCTTAATCTTATCTTTAAAAAATTAAAGGGCGTTTTTTTGATACATTTTTAATTGAGCGAAGAATGAAAAAAGATAACAGTAACAAGCAAAAACAATAGTAAGAAAATAAGATAATGAGGCAAAAGAATAACATGTCATAATTAGTGTTTAATTATACTTTTAAAAAAGTATTGTTGAAGTGTAATTTGTCAGACAAACATTTCTAAAAAACATTTTGAGGGAGAAACTATGTTTATTTTTTTTCAACTTCTGAAGAACAATTTCTTTTGTTGTTATCCCAAGACATTGTTCTTTTTTCTAAAAGTTTAACCAAACATCTTCAATTTTTTTAAAAGAAAAAAAGGCACTTTTAATTTTTGAAAAATCTTAACCAAACAGGTTAGTAATTAAGAATGTGCTTATACTATTAAAGTAAGCCAAATACCTCCAACTTTTATTTCAAATTTCAACTTCATACTTATACTTTGCGAGGGTCGTATGACCCTCCTGAACTATTTTAAAGTGGAATATTTACCCCCTGAATTATTTTAAAGCGGAATATTTATCCCCCTAAAAGTTCATGCTCAGACATTGTTTTAGGCAGTAAGCTGCACTCGCTCCCACGTCATCGCCACGTCATTTTTTCTTGTCATGTCATTAACACGTTATTTTTTCTTTTTTTACTCTTAAAAATTAATTATTTAACTTTTTTCATCTCCTTTTCTCTTTCATTGCACCACTTCTATGGCCATTCTTTCTCAAAAAAATCTTTTCTTTAATTTTCATTTCACGTTGTTTTCCACCCATTTCTTCACTTTCTACTCTTGCTATTTTCTGAACTTCAAAATGGACCACTCAGTCATGGTGACCTCATCTGACGAAAGTTCGGAAAATGTTAGTCTGAAATGGATGATGCTGGGCAAATTACTTCTTTTTGAAAAAAATTTCGTGCTTTTCCTTTCCAGTGATCAATTGAAAAGGAAAGAGAAGATTTTACGTTGTTTTGATCAATTTTACGGGAAAGAAGGAAAATTGCAAAGTTCATTATAGATTTTTCTTTTCAGTCAAATTCTCGTAATTGCATAGCTCGTGTTGATATCTTCTTATCTATTATTTTTTCTTTAATTTTTGGCTATGATTTTAACTTTACCAAATTAATATTTTCAACTGCAATCCGTTCAATTGTTGAAGCAACAGTTTTAATGGATGTAGTAACTAGTAAATTGCGGTGACCTGGGTAGGAAAAGATGGCTTTTGAGAGAATTTACTGCGTGCATCATATCTGTGTTGCTCGACTGGTAGAGCGTTCCTTTTTTATTTTTAAATTTCTCAATTATGAAAATTGATGTTGAATTTATGATTGTGAAAAAATTTTGTTGATTTTGATTATGGTGTTGATTTGATTGTTTCAGTTTCAAGAAATGTGGATTTGAATTATGGTTTATGGTTTGAAATTGAAAATTCAATCGATGTAAAGTTAACAGATTTTAAGATTCCACAAAATGTGTATAGAGCATTATTGAAAGTTTATGTTTCATTTTATGAGAACGATGATTCTTGGTATGGTAATTCGGTTAATGAGTATGTAAGTTTAATAAATTAATTTTGGATTGTATGTCATTGTTGAGTTCTTAAAGATGTCATTATTGAGAAGAAGAAGAAGAAGAAGAAGA